>NC_060208.1:215931666-216548750 GCF_021130785.1 Homalodisca vitripennis | reverse complement strand
TCCTTGAGAATATTTTTGTTCAAAACATTCAGTTTGAATATACAACTAAATAAATATTTTTTGAAGGTCTGCCTAACATTAGCAGATTGCTGTGTGAAAATGTCAAATTTGATCAAAATTATACATCTACTTAAATATGTACTCCAATACATATGTAAACAACACTTGGAACATCTATGGGATGTATATTTAGGTGATTGTACCAAATGTAAAACAGAGTTTTAACAATAAAAAATCATTAGGAAATTCACTTAACTACAATACCAGGGATCATAGTGAATTATCTATACCTTCTCACTGTTTATGGATTCATCACCAGAAACACAATATGCAGGATCTAAATTCTATGTACCTCTTCCACAAAACATTAAAATTGAAGATTTAAATACTTTAAAAGAAAACTCAAGAAATACCTAGTTTTAAAAGCTCTTTATTCTTTTGATCAGTCTTTCTTAGTGTAAAAATAAAGTTGAAAGTAAAAAAAGTAATTTCAATTAAATTAATAAAAAAACTGGAGTTTAATAAATATTAATATAAGTACTAGAGTGTTGTTTTAAATACCATTTGATGTAACAATGTTACATATGATTATTATCAGAATCAGAATCAGAAATATTTTATTGTCATTAAGCTTAATTACAGCGATAGACAAAGTCAGCTTATTCATTTATGTATATACAGATAAGTTAATAAATAAAACATATACTATATCACGAATAAATAAAACAAATACAAACAATACAAACAAACAATTACGGTTTATAATTTAACAAATCAATGGGACACACAACGAATATTAATTTTAAAAGCATAAACATGTAATATCGCTACTTAAGAAATCTGAGACTGAGTAATAAACATTATTCTTGAACCAGTTCTCTAATACTCTCTTAAAATTGTTTAAAGGTACAATCCATGCATTTTGTGGTAATTTGTTAAACAGTTTAATTTTCATAAAAATATGGCTACCTCTAGTTTTTTCTAATCTTACTTGAGGAAGATCTAAAAAATACTTCCTCCTCGTATCATACCCATGTACTTGTTCCCTAATTGTAAAGCTGGGGAGGACTTCTATTACACTTACTAAACAACAGTAAATATAAAGATTTGGCAGTGTCATAATTTTATACTCACTAAATAGAGGAACACAAGTTTCTCTGTCTGATACATTTTTTATTGACCTAACCGCTTTTTTTTTGCCATATGAATGCTCTTTGTGCACTAGTACTGTTTCCCCATAAAGTTACACCATATCTTAATTGCGATTGAAAAAGGGCATTATAAACTAATAACAATGTTTCAATAGATACATAATTTCTTAACTTTCTTAGAAGATAAACTATTCTAGATAGTTTTTTACAAAGGTAATCAATATGATAGGCCCAATCCAACTTACTGTCCAAACAAATGCCTAATAATTTAGCAGTTGAAGTACTCTCTTCTAATAATAGATTGTTTAAAGAAAAAACTATTTTCTCCGTCTTATTACTATTTACAAGTGAGTTTGCTTCAAACCATTCTAATGCCATTTTTAATGTTTGATTTTCTTTGTCCATTAATTCATCTAAATGTTTTGTGCTGTTAATCAGAGTAGTATCGTCAGCATATAACACTGACTTACATGTCACATTGAATGAGAAATCATTGACTGCCATTACAAATAAAAAAGGACCTAAGATTGAGCCTTGAGGCACACCTCTGGTAATATTCTTAAAGCTAGATTTATCATTACATTGTACAACCATCTGTTTTCTGTCATTCAGATATGACCTTAGTAAATTAAGCTCATTATTTCTAATTCCATAACTGTGAAACTTATCCACTAAAATTTTGTGATCTATACAATCAAAGGCTTTAGTTAAGTCAATTAACATAGCAGATGTTGTCATACGCTCTTCAAAACTCATTAGAATATTATCAATTACAGTCTCTACTGCTTTGATTGTACTTCCCCCTGGAATAAACCCAAATTGTTCTTGACAGTATACATTATTTTGGACAAAGTAAAAATGAAGTTGCTGTTTAATGTTTAATTCAAATATTTTACTAAGTATAGGTATTAAGGAGATTGGGCGGTAACTTGAGGGATTTGATTTGTCCCCTTTCTTGAATATTGGACACACTCTAGTTAGCTTTAATGCCTTGGGAAAAATCCCTTGCTCCAACATCTTATTAAATAACCATGTAAGAGGTGTTACTATTCCTTCAATAACATTTTTTTATGGTTTTATTGGAGAATCCATTTATATATCTACACTACTTTAATTACTTAATCTAGAGACACAGATTATTATGTTATTATTATTATTATTTATTATGTTATATATAATATTATAAAAGTGACACTATTTATTGTAACAAAGTTTACAGAATAAATAAAGGTGTTTTTATTGAATTATTTGAAAAATTTATAGCTTTGGTATTATAGGACCTCAAAACAAACTTTTAACGTAAAACACTCATACTTATAACCTAATGTGAGACAGCATTACGTTAAAAATAGTAACAGGACACTACTCTGGTAAGTGTGGTGCTAACTAAACTACAATCCCCAAAACTCAGAGCGATTACAAGTAAATTGGACAAGATGTTCTACCTGCCAGCCTGTGCAGTCTGAGGAACCACTCGCACGAAGCCCGCGCACTGTTCGTACGTCTTGTCTCCGATCCCCTTGACCAGCCGTAACTGCTGTCTGTTGGTGAACTGCCCGTTACATTCCCTCCACTCCAGAATCTTTCCGGCTCGGGACTGGTTCAGGCCAGCGATCTTCCTGTCAGATCAGATGTAATATTTTACAGTCTGGAGCCATTTAGGGTTAATTATATAAATACATTTCACAATTCTTTATTGGGTTGATAAGGTCAGATACACAACAATGTAACACAGACACAACACAACAGGTACACAATTATGTTGGGTTGGATTAGTCGTATTAGTGTGCATTTATAGTAAAACTCTGAAACAGGGTCTGATAGATAGACAGATGATCTACAATTGGCACATCAGATGTTGTCTTTGTCCTGCCAGACAACTGTGTAGGATACAGGATATTTCTGTGGAGGCCAAAATTAGACTGAGCCAGTATTTTACTTTCAGAATCAAGAATCAAAAATCAAGACTTTTATTGCCATTGAAAATTTTACATTGAATAGATTAAATCACCTATGTTTTCCAACTTACAACTAACTGAATTGATTTTAAACATTGTAAAAAAAAATAAAAACAAAAATCAGTAGTTATTGCAAAATGAGAATAATTAATTATTACAGAATAGTGAACTTAGGTCAATCGATTTGATAATTTATAAATATAAAGTTTAAACTAAATACAAAGCATAAAATGAAATATACAATTAACGTTATTAAAAATATATAATTTAAAATATACTGGGTGTTTCAAAAAGAATGTACGTATTTTTAATGCGTACATTTATTAAACTTTAAGAAAAACAAATATGAAACTTTACACACATATTTATGAATCTCTCAAGATGAGATTACAGATATTCAATAGGTCCGCCATCAGGGACATAAACAATATCACATTGATACTCAAATTACTTAATTACTCGGGCAAGCATGTCCTTCGTCAGTGATGTTATGCCAATATGGACCTGGTTCAACTCTCCAGGTTCTGTGAGAGTGGTGATACATAAATGTTACCTTTAACCAAACTCCACGGAAGAAGTCACAGGGTGTAAAATCTGGTGACCATGGAGCCCAGGTGAGAGATGCTAAGTCGCCAGCTCGTTAACGACCAATCCAACGGTCCGGAAGAGTTTCATTCAGATATTCACGCACTTGGTGACTCCAATGAGGGAGTGCCTCTTCATGTTGAGAATAAAGTTATCTTTGTGCAGCCTCAGAAATAACCAGTTTGTCTAGGATTACTATCAAGTTGTTTCTTCCCTTGGCAACATCAACAATGTCACTGTTTATTAGGTTCCTGGTGATGTCATTCTGCGAACGAAAGAGCTGTTGCCCTTGCAAGATGGGACCTAAGCTGTTCTGTGGTATCTCTAGATGTGAATTTTTTGGGGCTGTCTCAAAGTGGATTTTTGCTGAACATGAGAATCCAGGTTTGAGAATGAGCAGAATGGTCCTACACACGCCTTCTCCAGGGTGGCGTCTGACTTTCTCTACTTAAGTAGATTGGTGTCTTCTCGGGTTATGGGTGTAATTACAAAATATGGTCACCTGAGGAAGCATCTTCACAGAATCGGAATTCTCCAGGAGGATAAATTCTGTAGAATGTGTGATGGGCAGAAGGAAACTGCTGAACACCTACCTTTTTACTGTCCTGCATTAGCAAGGAAGTGCTACGCCATCAGTGATAGTTTGGATAAAAGTGGTGAATTTCTTCAGGAGGGCATGAAGAAGAAGAAAAAGAGGAAGTTGAACTGCAGATAAACTCAACATTTACATTGAACCAACCCTTCCCACCATAGCTATGGGATGACCAATCTTTTCTTATAAATTGTCAATTTGACAAGACAGTTTCTAATGCCTCAACGCCTAAAAACAACAAATATTTATTTTTCAGCTTTGTGTCTGCGTGATAAATTAATCTTGATTTATTGAAATTGTTAATAATATTTGCAACACCATAATTTTCTTCTAGAGTTGGTAAGATCTACCTTTCTTTGAAAAACTCAAACCTAATTTAAACAGTCCAGATGTGACCAGTCTAAGAAATCTAACCTACATTCAGTTTCCACATAATAACTCTAATGGGAGAGGGGGGAAGGTAAGAAAATGAGCATGATATTATCTTATATGAAAAACAACAAACTACTTTTTTTAACTTCTGCACGTTCCCTAAGCAGTTAAAACCTAAACTTATTAGAATAAAAATCCTAAACATGAATAGTAAAAAAATTTCTCAAAATGTGACAATTCTGTAATATTGAAAGCACAGGACCTGGTCTATGTCCTACCTACCTGAGGACAGACAAAGAGGCTGTGTTGATGTCCACTCCCACAAAGCTGACACACTCTGAGACCACCTCATCGAGAGTAGCATTGAGCTGTTTCTCGGGCACATCGTGCTGGTACATGCCCACTCCCAGGTGCTTGGGTTCCACTTTCACCATCTCGGACAGTGGATCTTGAACACGACGGGCCAGCGACACTGCCATGCAACACACATGTCTGATTTAGTAGAGGTAATAACGATCACATAACACTAGTAAATAACTACTGGACATTGTAAACAAGTGTTCTGTTCTAAATCATGAATGTTCTGTTTAAATTACCATCAAATTGATCACATAAATATACTGAAAAAGACCTTATTAGCTTTTTTAATATCTTATTAAAAGATTACAGTATTTCTTTTGACTGTGCTATGTTTTATGTTATGTTGTACGTGTTTGTTAAAATTAACTCGAAATTGAAAAAAATTACATTACTAAAGGAACATCATTGAAAAATTAAAAAAAAAAAATATTTAAAATACAAATTTACATTCAATCAGATTTTTCATCAATATGAACAATTCGTTATGGAGTACCGCAAGGATCCATTTTAGGACCTTCACTTTTTTGGGCTGTATTATAGGATTACCACATGTAACCACTGGTCTAAATAATGCAATTTATCTTTATGCTAATGTAGCCAACCTAATTATAACTAAAGGAAATAAAGACTGTATAAAGGTTAAAGGTATACAGGTATTTTTCTTGAGTGACCTCACAGGAAAATTATTATTACTTAACAAATTCTTAACTCAGAAAAACCTTTTTTTAAATGGCTAAAAAACAAATTATGTTTAATTTTGCACAAAACAGTGTAAAACCAAGTTGGAATATAACCTACAAATTAACAACATACAACACACACACATACACACATACATTAGACATACACATACATTACATACATTAGATGGAGAAAACAAGGGTTTTTGGTGTTTATTAATGACAAAAATCTAAAATGGGATGACCATATCATGCACATTTCAAACAAATATTTCCTCTGGATGCTTTACAAAGAATGTCTTTCAGTTGTAATTTGGAAACACTAAAATCAATTTACTTTTTTATAGTGCACTCCCTTATTTCATATAGAATATCAGTGTATAGGGCAACCGCCAAGGAAAACTTGGGTATTGTTCTGAAACTCCAAAAAAGGAGTTTCGGATTAAAAGCTCGCACTGGATTACCATCAAAGAGTACCACATGTGGGAATGTAATGTAAGAAAGTTTTTAATATACACTGATGATTGAGTGTACTAAACAATTATTAAAAATTTGTAAAACTATCATTTATAAGACTATTACTAACAATTTGAACATGGATTCAACGTTCCGCTGAATATCACGAAGGATGGGAAGTTGCATCACGACAACGTACCAACTCACATTGACTTCCTCGTTACCACTTTCTTGGTCAAAGCAGTGGTGTTAATGATTCCCAGCCTCCTTGTACGGTCTGGACATATTGTTTCCATGAATGAAAGGATCAATGAAAGAAAAGTATTTCAATACAATTGAAGAATTGCACTGGGTCAAAAAATGGCTTTTGCCGAAATACCAGTTCTTACTCTCCAGCATTTGTTAGCTGACTTATCCTCTACCCAACTGATCCGAGCGGAATCTGACATACAGGCGCATAAAAAAAATCATGACATTACTTTCTGGAAAATCACTGTACAATGTATGTACTCTCTAGGATCATAAATTCTGAATTGAGAGACACAGCTCTGACTAGATCACCTGCACTGATGAGGTTCCGGTCCAGTTTGGGGAACTCTTGGATTGCCTCACTGCTACAGCTGTATATGGAAGCCCCTTGTTCGCTGACTATCGTGTACTGGACATCCATCGGTTGGAACCAGCCGGACTGTATCAGCTGACTTAGGTACTCCTCTGTCTCCCGACAACCTTTGCCGTTGCCTATCCCGATCAGCTCACAGCTATGACAGAACAATTTCTTGTTCATTTGCTTAAGTTATGAAAGTTTAACTTCGTTCGGGTATCCAGCACTACGTTTTTTATTTCTTAAGTTTCATGCATACTTAATCTTATGTTTTACTATT
Organism: Homalodisca vitripennis; assembly: GCF_021130785.1. NCBI lineage: Eukaryota > Metazoa > Arthropoda > Insecta > Hemiptera > Cicadellidae > Homalodisca > Homalodisca vitripennis. The sequence goes on along the minus strand of NC_060208.1, from coordinate 216,541,712 downwards.
TAATACCTGAAACACAGAATAGATCCCTGAAGGCAACAGGATTTTTCCAGACATTTGCAATCGTTCAGTAATACATAGTGATATACCGTTGTGATTACTGACTTACACGTGTTACAACGCTCTGGTATGATCTGTTTATTTTAAATAGTTTGTAATTATGTGTTAGGTTAGTTATTTACCTGAAGAAGAGATCAGATTTCGAAATGTAGTGTTACTGATTTTTGTATCACTGAACAATGGCAAATATCCTGAAAAATCCTGATTCCTTCACAATCCTTCCATTGCCAAAAACAAACTTCAAACAAAGAATAGATCTTTGATCTCAAAATGTGTTTCAGTTTTTTTTGTAGAGCAGCAATGGCAAAAAAATCATCCATCAGTGATAAAGGTATATATCATTCAAAAATCTCAAAAAATAGGAGGGATAATTTTTACATAATTTTTGAGCAAAGGAAAAATTTTAGAAAATGGGTGGGAGTAGGATGCGTAAAAAGGATTTATGTAATTGTTCTGTACCCTTGATGTTGCTGGGTGTGTATAAGAATAAAAAGTTAACTATACACAAATTGGTGTGTTCTAATTGTTTATTAATTAAGCACATGAATAATTTTTAATTTTAAAGGGGCTTGATTAATAATGACTTTTAGAACACTTGACTGACAAATTAGAAATAATACATGTTCTTAATTCCTTTAGGGTTTATTAAAAATACCACATTAATATGGTTTAGCTGATGTTTTTGATTTTTATAAAAAGACAGCAGCTTCAGTCTAACAGTGACAGAATCCAGGGCCGTTTTACACCCTGCCAGCGCCCTAGGCACATCGAAGAGTAGCGCCCCTTTTTATACCCTTGGCAGCTGATTACGCCCACCCTCCCCATCAGCCCTACCATAACGCCTATACCCTGTGTAAATTTAGATTTAGTCTGAAATGCCAGTCTTGGTTCGGGAGGGACTTAACTTGTCCTTTAACTCTACTTAACAAATTATCCTGATTTCCTTTTCATGAGCCTTTCCCATTATCCACCCACCTATGGACCCGCCGCGCCACCCTCCCTTCTATACATTTGAAGTATCTACATTTATTTACAGTATTCGTTTAATTTAAATTTTCTTTAGATTATTTTTGGTTTTTTTGGCTTACTACTAGATTGACCAGAGATTCATACAATAGCTTTTTTCAATAATGCTTTTGTAGTCTAATTTTAAAGTAATGTCGTTTTGGGTGCACAGCAACAATAAGCTATTAAGCTTTTTCAGCTATCGACGATCTAATCTACTGAATTCACTCTTTTTAAAAGCTGAAAAGTACGTTCAGCTGTGTAGTTTCGTCACAGGTAAGGTTAGAAATATCCAAGCTATTGGGGAAAGTGTTCTCTAATATGTTTGATTATATGTAGGCGTACATTTCTTTGATATTAGAAAGGTTCTCCAAAACCATGTATTGTTTGAAACGGTTACATTCCTTGGAAAAAAGTCTTTCCCAATCAATATCGTTCTTGTATACTTTTTCCTAAACAGTTTAGCTTCACAAGCCGCCTCTTTGGAATTTTTCTCTTCTAGATTTTGTAAGATCTTAGAATGTTATGTCGAGATTTTTATAGGCCTCCCTTCTTTTGTGGAGTTGCGAAGCTATGTTGTCAACAATGGCAATAAACACCTCAGTTGCGAAATCTTTCTCGAGGAGATGTTTCTTCCATGCTTCTGTCCTTTACAGCTAACTTTCTTTTCTTACTTTGTCTATACAGCTTCTTCTTTTTCTGCAAGTTTCAATGCTTTGGACTGGAAATTATCAAATAAATCTCTCTTTTCACTCAAAAACGAGGATAGTGTTTCAAGTTCCTTTGTAGCACCAAATAGGTCTAAATCTTGATTTTGAAGAGTCTTACTTGATTTATGAACTCTCTCGAGAATTTCATCTCAGATCACGGTTAATAACGAGAAATTTCCGAGTGTTTTTTAGAAACTAAGCGGCTGTGCATTATGTTTGGTGTCTGAGTATTGTCTTTATTTTAGCTCTTCAAGGAGATATTTTAATTCCATGTCGACTTCTGTTTTAAAGCTTGAAGAGCGTCTGTCCTAGCAGACCATCTTATGTCACTCAGGGGTTTTACCATTAGCTTTCTCTGATCTTTCTTTGATTTTCCTTCTTTACTCTTTCAACCATAAATCTCTCTCTCACAAAACTAAAAAACTAGAATATACAAAACAATTATATGTTCCCACTGCTTTTGTAACGGATCCGAAACGTGGAGGCTAAATAAGAAGGATGAGAAAAAGCCATCATATGAACAAGGGGTATGGAGAAGAAAACATAATAGAGAAATCAGGGGAGCTCTACAATAGTACGGATGTAATAGGAGAAATAAAAGTGCAGAAGACTCCGTTGGGCTGGCCATGTTTTGAGAAGAGAAGAGAAATGCAAACTGAGGAGGGTAATGTACGGTAACCCAGAAGGAAGACGACCCCGTGGGAGACCGAAAGTGAGATGGTGGAACCAGGTGAAGCTGATATGGAGAAGGTGGGCAGTCTGTCAGAGGAAGATGCGGAGGACCGTTCAAGATGGAGGAGCTTTGTTGGTGCGGCTAAATATCACCTCCGATATAAATGGCCCTGAGAGTAAGAGTAAGAGTAAGTACTCTTTTCAATATGACTTTTTAGGATGTTCTTTCCTGTAAGTGGATGCCGAGAAAAAAGCATACAGACCTTGTACGGAGTGTAAAAAAATATTGTGGGCTTTTTGGACACGCCTTCAGAAAAACACTCAGCAAGGTTTAGTGAGTGGAGCTGCATGGTACAAAGTCAGCAAGATCATATTTGCTGTTAATCCTTGCCTGAAGACCTGATTATATGCAACGACATGTCTGATCTAGCTCAAGTTTCTCAAGTAAAACTGAGGGTTGCTTCTTCCAAACTTCCAGATTTTTGGCATACACATGGTAAGAGTTGTGTCTGGTGTTCGTTGACGCAAGCATTGGGCAATGAAACATGCCGAAGTACTACAGCCAATTGGTCTGTGTGTGACACGTCAGGTGTGGAGTCTGTGATTAAAGAGAAATAGTGAGCTTGCTTGATTTGATTAAGATTTGTTTCAGTACTTCTTTACTTACAATTTCAATAAATTCACTGCAAACGTTAGACGAAATGATTCATTACCTTTGCCTCTGTTGCCATGTGTTGCTATGTGTTGGGCGAGAAATGGGTGAAATTCACTTATCAGCTCAAGACAGCCAAGAAAAGTCTGTTTGATGTAGACCCAAACGCTTGGTTATCTCCTCTAGATGGCAGACCTCTACTCGACAAACATTTTACAACAGACACAACTCTTGTCAATATTTCCCGCCAATATTTCACTTCTTCCTGGTATTGGCTTTGAATTTGTTTGGTGGCATTACATGTGGTTGTTTTCCTCAATATAAATTTCAAAACATTAGCCCTGTGGTCGTCAGATTTTTCATGTTTCTCAGCTAATGCAAAGGAATTTTTCCAATCATTAAACCCTTTGCTAAAAGATGTGTATTGTCCTCTGATTGAAACATAGGGCAGAATTTACAAAATACCTGCCCTGTTGATTATGAGTAAATAACCCAGTCTCTTTTGATCCTTTCTCCGTTCGAAAGCGCGACAAAAAATAAGTTGACCGAAAGCTTTTGTTTCACCCTACTTTTTCCATCGCTGTAATGTTCGGACACACGCAATTTTCCCCCCATGTTTTTGCGCCCCCTCAAAATTGCCAATTGCCTAGCGCCCTAGGCACGTGCCTACTGTGCCTATTCGGTAAAACGGGTCTGACAGGATCCCTCATCCAGAACTTGACTGGCTTGAAGTTTATATAGAGAACTTCAGGTGCTAGAACACGTTGTGTAGTTGACATACAAAGTGATTTGACCAGTGAGAACTATTATACCATACCTGTGGGTGGACAAAAGCTGCTTCAGTCTAACAGCGACAGGATCCTCAGGTGGTGGCCTGAACTTGACAGGTTTGAAGTTTATATGGAGAACTTCAGCTGCTAGAACAGTTCCTGTAGATGAAATGACAGCAGCCTTACAGCCATTGCTGAAACCTAGAACAACCAAACTTTATCCCTAAATTTTATTGTCACATCCAAATTTTTAAAACAGTTACTGTAATTATTTAAAAATGTATTAATAAAACAATTACAGTTGTAATTTTCAAGATTATGATTTTTATACCAAGGTGGAATTGGACAAATACATTTTGATTCCTAGTTTGTGTCCAAGTAATTTTAACAGTGTCATGCAAAGCTAAAAATAAAATGTCCTGACTTCCCCAGAATAAAATGTTTAATGTGAATTATAGATAAGTTAATATGGCACTCACACAACCAAAAAGTGATGTCTATGAGATGGTTTGTTATATTTTGTTTTATATATTGTTATTTTGTTATATATTGTTTTCCTGAATATGGTTTGTTATATTTTGCTAACATCCAGATGTTAGCAAAATATAACAAACCATATTCAGGAAAACAAGTCATCCCTGGAGACAACACAGCATATTGTTCTTCAGGGATCCATCCTGGGTCCTTTGTTGTTTATTTGCTATCTCAAGGGCCTCCTTGGATGTTAAACAGGTGGTATTTATCTATATGTAGATGACTCAAATTATTTACTATTGATACTAAAGATACTAGATAAAAATGATATTGATACCACTGCCAGTAAAGATTTAACCAAGTTAAATGAATTTCTACTCAATGGTAACCAAACAAGTAAAAGTAAATTATAATTTAAAATTATAGTAAACAACCAAAATATAGAACAAAAATACTAAATAAATACTTGTTGTCTAATGAGTGATGAAAATTTAAGCTGGAATATGCACATAGAGAGTGTTAAATAAAACAATAGGTGCAATTCTTGCTCTAAGGAAAATGTATATAATCTTGGATTGACAATCACTTAAGATTATATATTTCTCGTTAATTCAATCCAATGTGACTTATGGTCCCTTTACGGTGTCACTACTGGAAGACACCTGGATAAAACATTGGTAGCATAGAAAAAAATTGAACTGTATTAAAACTTAATGGGATGACACTGTAAATGTAGCTTTTACTAAAGTTGGTACCGCTTGACTTTAAATTTGATTTTGTTTATATTTAGATATATTTGTTAAATTTCATAAACTGCAATAGCCTAATTTAATTTCAATGCAGATTAAATCACAAAAAATACTTGCTCCCTCAGGACCGGACTTGGGTCTTTCACTTGCTGGGTAGAAAATATACATATGTTACATTTACAGATTACAATACATCTTATGATGACACAACAATCAAACAGAAATAAACACAACACATGATAATAATTCATGGAATCCTATTCTAATATAACGAGGATTACCTAAAGGCTGTAGCTGAATAATAAAAAAGTGTTTTACTGTGATTGTTTGTTTATTTATTATTTCTCTAATTTATATCCAATAATCGGGCATATTTGATAATTCGGCATGCCCCAAGTCCTAATCTTGCCGGATTAATGGAACTTTACTATATTTTTTATTCATATACGAAAAAATCAAACTTCTCAATTCAATAATTCATTGACATGAGTATGGTACTGGGACCCTTAAGGAATCTCTTGTAGAGAGAATACAGTGTCTTTGAAAAGTGTCTTACATAGAGATCTTACAGTGTTCTTGCATTCTCTTAAATAAGATATTACAGTGTCCTTGTATAGTGTCTTGCAGAGAGACCTTTTAAAGTCCTTGACAAATCTCTTGAGATTCAGCCATGGACTTCAGGGTCTGTTCAATAAGGTGGAGAGGGGTCTGACCAGTTTGCCTCGGTAGAGGGGTCTCCCACCAGTCAGGCATATTTTAATTCAGTCGCCTGTGAGCATGCTTTGAGACAGGAGGTGGATTTTTGTGACATGTGATTTTTTACGGTGTCCTGGTTTTTACGGTACCTGGTTCCACCAGACTTTTTCTTATTTCCACAAATGAAAGGGAGCTCAAAGAACATCAGTTCAACTCCATCGAGGCGATTCAAGAGGTGACAAGAAAGGTTCTGAACAGTATTTCTGAAACCGACTTCCAGCGGCTTTTGACGAGTGGGAGACGTGCTGAACTAAGTGTATCGATGCAGGGGGAATGTATGTTGAAGATTATTAAGTAGTTGTAATGATACCTGCAATAAATTTTGATTTTTTTTAACCAGTCCTGATAATTATTGAACAGACTCTGTATAACCACTTGTGATAGCATCAAAGGCAGCTCTTAATTTTTAATGACATCAAAAGACAAAGAATGGCTCATACCAAAGTTCATGTTGCCCAGTAGCTCAAAACCTTCATAATGTATCTAATTCCAACACACAAGTAGGTACCTGTTCCTGCTGCATGTGACTGTGAGAAGAATATATGCTAACTCACCAGGATCTATGCTGAGGATCGGAGTTCCACGTAACGGTGGTGTGAGGAGAAGCTTCTTTAGGTTTGTAGCAAACACGTCAATAGCTGCCCGTTCAGCTTCCTGATTTAGTTTTGACCGAACTTGCCTGGCGATTAGTGGATGTACTGTTATAGAAAAAACAACATTTAGTAAGTTGAGGAATTAAACGACTTTTGATAAATGCAGTATAAGTAAGAAGAATAAGAAGTACAACCAGAGAGAAAACTTAAAAAAGTCTCTAATATAGTACTAACAAATTATACTAGAACAAACCTGTAATTACAACAATACACATAACCCTACATGGCTGCATTATCAACAGCTATTTTGGAGCTCTTATCTAAAGGATTTAAGTATATATTTTATATGTTTCCTAATAAATAACTAGTTTTTACTCATTTTAACAGCTATTATAATAACATAAAACCTCTTATGATTAACTTCATCAGCTATCCAAAAGATGCCTGAATAATTTGTTCTTTTGATTGTAAATTTAAGTAGTATGATAACTGACCATACATCTGTCCATAGTAAACTATAATACAGACAATAACAAGCATCTATGTTATGTTTTTAGACTTTAAATGTTTGTTTCAATTTTAATACCACTGTGAAGGTTGTTACATTGATTAGATTTATAGTTTGTTATAGTTAGTTTATAGATTTAAAGGTATTCAAGTAATTTCTAGTTTGTACTTTCATGATACCTCACATGATCTTCTATTATATGTGTGAACATCAGTGCCTTGTGTTCTATAACATTTTGTATAAAATAGTTATTATTTTATAATTATCATACAGAGATTGCAAAGTTTAAATCTCCAATTCCCTAGCGTCCCCTAGGTTACAGAGCTAAGGGGTTAAACCGTACCATCTTCAAGTTATGGAAAATTATATCATACTATAATATGATTGATACAATTATACACTGTCATTGTATCAATAAGATTCAGCTGGATAAGGATGACTTAAGTCGTTCCCAACCCACAGTTATATGACCTGACTGTATTGCAAATGCGAATATTGAACACTGCACTACTTGGGTGCCAAAGTGATATATGGCGTAGCAATGGTGGGAAGGGTTGGTTCAATACAGGGTTGGGTTCAGCTCATTTAACCTTCCGTTTTTTTTTGTTCTCTATGTACAAGAAGCTATAAATTGCATATAGTCCTTTAAGGACTTTAGCGCTGCCTGTGGAGTGAAAGGATATTCAGGTTGGGTAAGGTTAGGGGGTAGGGGCCGCCTCCTATTGAGATCCATGAGGAAGAATTAGGGCACTAATCCTTAAGTCACGTCCCCCTGGAAAAATAGGAGGTCAGCTCTGAACCAGCCTCTCCAGTCAAAGCAGACAGGGGGTGGCACACCCTTGTTGAGGCTAGCAAGAACCTCTGATACTCAAGGAACAAACCCCACCAACTCCAACGTCATCTCCTGCAGTAGACTAGACCTATCGGATTACCCTTGCACCCCAGAATCTCAACATTTGCTGTTAGTGATGTGTCGCTTGTGGACATCCATAAGGTTGCCCAGATTTAAGTGACACATCGGTTTTTGCTGTGCCCAGTCACTAGTGGTATGTTCAACTGGAAGGTACAAACCAGCCAGCAGTGATCACTGCTGGGTCACCTTCTGCTTAGTACATAGTCTGAAATCTGACTCTACTACAGACTTGACTCATAGAATCTGGATGTCCATCTGAAAAGATCCTAAAAAAGTTGGTGTCAGGTTTCAGACGCTGCACTAAGCGGAAGGTGAAATTAACTGAACCTAACATTTGCATTGGAATATGGGAGGTCCATCATTAAACATGACAATTTCCCCAAAAGCTGACTAAATGTTGTATATTTTAATGGAACACAACTATACAAACAACGTACTCAGTCTGGTATAAGCGTCCTTGAAGCTTTTCTCAAAGAAATGTAGCCTAAGAGGATATTCATACCCGGTCCTAAGCCACCGATACTTGCAGAAATCGTGTAGTTTGTTTATCAGCCAGTCTGGAACTGCAATCTTTACAGAGAGCACTTTCTGGCTCTCTCCACGATTGATTGCGAGCACCTGTAACAAATATTTATTGTTTATCATTAGTGACAATGCAGGGTTGCCCTCACAATCACCACTCGAATAAAGAATATTTATGGCTCGTGCTATGTGTGCAATTTCTTAAATGCTTTTTAAAGTATAATATTAAAATCAAAATAATGTGTTAAAATTAATTAGTCTTTGAATTAATTTTTAACAACAAAAAATTACCCATCCATTACCCAATTGGATAAAATTACTTCATTCTTAATGAAGTATCAGTAAATTCTTGTAACCTTTACTGTTTTGTGACAACACCAGATATAACAACAAATGTTAGAAATGTTAAAGACATGGTGAAACATGCTACGAGTAAAACAAAGATTTAAAAATAGTATAAACATTTAAAAGATGGCCGTGAACATGAACACTTTGGTTGCCTTTGTACAATAATAACCGATGAAAACATGAAAAATGGAAGAAATGGTTATGAACAATCGCCTTATTACAATCAGAGAAGTTGAAGATGATCTTTGCATATCAATTGCCTTGGGCCATGATATTAAACAATGATACGTTTTTGGTAAGAAATGTATTAAATTTTGAACAAAAACAGCAGCGAATGGAAGTTGCTCAAAAATCACTAAAAGAAGTCAATGATGGTGCAGAATTACTAGAATGTGTTATAATAGGTGACAAAACATGTGTTTATGGATATGACGTCGAAACTAAGGCTCAATCACCCCAGTGGAGGCATTCTGGATCACTAAGACCGAAAAAGGATCAACAAGTGCAGAGAAACTTGAAGGTTATGCTCACTGTGTTCTTAGATATTAATGGCATGCATGAAGAAATTGGAAAAAAACCCGGATTTGTGGCAAAAAATGTCATGGCTTTTACACAATGACAATGCATCTACTCTGATAATCTACAGTCAGTAGTAGCACAGGTGGTAAATTTATTATCGAAGAATATTATTTAAAAAGATGTCAATATTTATTTTTATGTGTACTACTACTACAATATATTTTAAAAAGTTCTGATTAAATACTAAATAAAAAACTTCATAAGTTATAAAATTCGCATGATATTATATATCAAAAAGAGATTATACTACATCATACTTTATTACAATTATTTATTTTATAAACCAGAAATTTATTGGCTTATTGCCTTAGACACATAGTAGGGAGTGTTATATAATAAACTAAAGCATTTCATTACAGACATCTTTTTGTAACTAATCATGTAATTTTGTTAATTGTAATGTTACCTGATGTGGTTTCACATGTCTGACCGGAACGGAAAAATTATAATACAACTCATATTTTCCCTCTTCTACTCCCTTCTTTTGTGCAAGATTTTCTGGCTTGGTGTCTTTTTTAGGGTTGGTTTTTTCTTTACCACTGCTTTTGGCTGTTTTTGACATGGCGCTCTCAATTCTAATGTTTCCTGCATTCTGCTGCCTGAAATAAAAAACATACTTGTAATTTAAAATAATGACATTAGCCAGTGTAATAAAACAACTCCACTTTTTCAAACTCGAACTTGAAAAAACGCAATAGTTGTATGGACTGCGTTCATTTCCAAACTGTAAAAGTCATTTGCTAAAAATGTAAAAAAGCTTTTAAACTGTTTGATGATTTTTTATAAAGTATTTGAGTTACAAAAGTAAAGCTCAACATTAAACTAAGGACCTAATTTTTAATATCTATGACACTATCTTCTCTCCACAGTAAAAAATTCAGTTGAGAATCTAAAATGTCGAGAAGTGTGGACACTAGTAAACAAGGACTCCAGTGATATAAAAAATTTGAGATTCAAAAAAGAGCTACAGTGAATTTAATTCAATAAATATAATCATTTTACTAGTAAAGGTCCGTATATTATATACCTGTCCTGTGCTGCTACCTAGCGGCAAATCTCTTGCAGAATTTAGACATAACATTGGTTGTAAAAAGATGAAGTTACTTGGACCCTTTGATGAATAGATTTTCTTTGTTCTCTGTCTGTTTTGTCAACTGGTTCATTGGGAAATATTCTTGTTTTGTTGTATTTTACAGTACAAAAGAACTCAACAAGGCAGAATTCCAGAAGAGTCAGTTGACAATAACCCATTATTGTTCTCTTAGGCCAAGAAACTGAGAAATTTCACTTAGTACTAAAAGGATCTTTGCCCTGCTTCAAGGATGGGTAAGGTTGGTGGTAGGAGCTGCCTTCTGTTGAGATCCATTAGGAAGGACTTTTGGGCATTGATCTGTCATATCTTCTTGGGAGAAGAGGAGGCCTGCTTTGTATGAGCCTCTGCAGTCAAAACAGGCAGGTTTGGCATGCCCTTATGTCTAGGTTAGCAACAGCCTTTAACACTTAGGGAGCCCCACCAACTCCAACAGTCAACTCCCACATTAAACTAGATGTATCAATCTACCCTTGCACCCCAATATCTCGAAATTTGTGGTACACCTTCCGGACATCCACAGAATTGTCCGGCCAGAGTTACTTACAGTACCAGCTAGTGCAGCAGCAGACGTTCTGTGGTGTGTACGCAGTTTACTTGCAATAGTTTATTATTGCACTAATTGCTATTCTAAAACATATATTTATAAATTGCTAAACACTTCATAGATAGATAAATCTGAACTAATAAAGAGGAAACCACAATATTTTACTCACACTTATTTGAAGTTCTGCAATGAGAAAAACATACAACCAACAGCCATTTACAAACAAAACTAATGGTAACAGAACATCTAAGCCCATTCTAATAGATGTTTATTGTATTACTTTGAAAAACACACACACAAAAATCACCAAACTTAGCAGAGGGCATGAAAACTCATTCTAGTGGAAATGTCAAGAAATAAATTGGTTATTGCTAAACCCAGAACAGAAGACCCAGCATGTGTGCCTTTCACCCACAGTATATTACAGTCCCAGAAATTTGGTGTTATCCTCCTCTGTAGCTTCTAATATTGCAGTGCATTACTTTTTACAAAGATAATATGTATGACAATTTCAATACTAAAAAGGTTTTGATTCATTTATCAACATGAGTATTGTATCATCTTTGTAAAGCAGTGTGTCTTCATAGGCTTTTCGATGCTGGGGGAATTGCTGAGGAAGAACATGAACAATACAAGATGCAACACAGATCCCTGAGGAACACCATATGTTACTAAGAGTTAGCTGTTGCAATATTGTGAAATAAATAATAGAGAAATAAACTAGTACGGTAAAGATTATTTGTCACAATCTTGAAAATGTTAAAATTAGTGTGATGGAGAAGGAGATAGCTGCTTGGCTCATTGCAGGGACAAGCAAGTTGGCAACTTCATGAATATTCAATTATGGTGACTTCAGAATTAAGTGTTGATTAATTAGTTATTCATTGTATTATGTAAAATCTTTTTAGACACTTACTACATATAAGATTATTCTGCATTTCGTTATACTTTACCTAAGCCATTTCTTACTACCTAATAATTTTTGTTTTTTAACTTAAAATTCTCTCACATTGTTTACACTACCAATGTCATCAGAGTCATACAACTTTAATTTATGTGTTATGTGTTACATAAGACCTGAACCATCAACAGACTGCAACGTAAGCTGTTTATTATTACATTTTACACATAATGCAGCTATGGTGGGAAGGGCTTATGTTCCATGTAACATTCAAATTACATTTTAAGTACGCCTTTCAACTATGAGTTCTTTTTTTTAACATTTCCTTGAAAATTCACTTAAAAACACTGAACCTACCTTTAAGCTAGGTATGAATGAGCGCACACAATGTCAACAATTTTAGTTTCTTAAAAATGTATTCCTAAACATAAAAAAATGAGTTTCTAGCATAAGAAAGGATTTCTCCTTTATAAAAAATTACTCCTTATGACCAAACACAGCTTAAGTTTCATGTTGACTGACAATCTCATATGTGACTCACAGGCTTCTCAGATGATCCAGGACATCTTTGTCCTTACTGATGACATCAGCGATGATGTACGAAATGTTCGCTTCCACTTCCCAGATGGTCTCACGACCCGGAGTGTCCTCCCTGACTAGAGGCTCCAGTGCCATGTAATCCGTTCCCTCCAGCAGGGTCATTGCTGCAGGCTCCAGACCCAGTTGTCGCGCAGCATCTGCCTTGGTGCGCTTTCCACCAGCCTTGTACGGTGCGTACTGGTCATACAGGATAAATACATTAAAGATTACTCTTGGTGGAGTTTTGACATATCCAAAAGACAGTAATTGTAAAACAATAAGAGAATAAAAAAAGGTTACCAAGATGCCTAGAAGTTCTACAGAAAGTAATTAAAATATTGTATGGCTTTTAGTGATGGGAGGAACTCATTAAATGGGCAGTTTGTGGTGGAGGCCATAAGTTTTCTTGGCTTTTGTTATTAAATTAGACAAATTCTGAGTAATGTATTTTTTCAAATAGTCCTGATGTTGTTTTATTAACGAGTTTTAATATGATGTTTTAGGTTTATGTGTCGATTATGAAAGGTTTTGTTGAAGTCAAAACCATATTTGGCTGGACAAGTATTGAAAAAGTATTGGAAGTTAAAATATATCACGTTGTGATAACTTAGTTAAATCTATTAAAAAAAAATATTAAGTCCACTACAACATACAAAAATAGACAATTGTCAATGGCTAAAGGATGAATGGCAAAAGACTGACCAAGTTTCACTTCAAAAGATTTTCTTGTATCTATGGTGTAAATCTCGAAATATCAAAATAATTATAGCACCCAAATATGCAACATTACAAATGAGGACAAAGTTTAACTAAACGTTTTTAAAGTTTGGTTTGTGGACAACAATGGATGGTTTATGAAGAATTCCTGATGTGCCACCAACTGGTTTCTATTGTGAGAATAACAGTTTGCTATTGTCAACAGATGTGTGACTCTACAGTTCAACTCTTTAGTTCAACTTATAATTGTTAGTGTTAGTTTTATTAAGTGCATGTTTTAGAGATAATGTACATAGAGATGATACACAACATTTATCGATATGTCTGACTTCTCTGTATCATAAAGTACTGATGTGATTTGTTCTTTTTAACCTGGTTTGTAGTCTACGTGTAAGGTTTATCCATCTGATGAAGATATTAGACAACAGATCTTGTAACAGAGTATTACTGTATTGTTTCACTTCATGATGGCAATTCCAATGAAATGCTGGTGGTAAATTTTAGTTGTAAACTATTAACGATCAGTGTACTACAAATATTAACTCACCAAGTGTTCCAATTCTACGATGCTTCTTGCACCGACAATACAACGCTCCAAGTGATTATTCAGTTTACCAATCTTGTTGATGGCTTTTAAAATTGACGTTGATTTTGCTTGAATGGATCTGTTAAGACACACAAAAGTCATAATTAATTATTAAAATGTATAGAAGTATCATATTTATTTAATGTAAACAGGAGATTATATTAAATAAAGAATACAAAATTAAATCAGTACATTTAGTTTAAGATTGTTTTCAGCAATTTGCCTGAAAAAAATGAATTAATGCTATGGGTAATTTCTTCGATTATTTAACACAGTTAAATGCAAGCTAGCCTTTCAGTATGGAAAGCTTCATGTTGACCCACAGTGAATAGCATCATGGCCCAAAAAACGACTCCCAAATGAACCAATGTTTCCCATTTTCAATTTTGATATAGAGGTAGTAGAAGTGGAGTTTCATACAAATTTAAATCCTCTAACTTAACTCGTTTGAAAGTTATCGTGTATAAAGACACACACAAAGCATTAAACTGATTTCATCATCAACTGGTGGAAGAGAGGCTCTGGTAAATGCTTAGTCAATTGATCTTTGAAGAGGCTGATTTAAAATATACAAATTTAGATTTTAAAATCAATAAATGTACTGTAATTTTCCTTATAAATCTTCTATACACAAACCAAGTAAAGCCACATAAAAATAAAAAAACAGCACTATCCGATGACAAACATCCATTGATTTTCAGGACAGCAGGTGTACTGTTATAAAGTATTCCTAATTTCAAGAATCTAGATCTCCATAACATTAGTTTTCAATCAACCCTTTAACAAACATTTCATTTAACAGACATAAAAAAGTTAGTAGAAACTCTCAAGATTCTTTTTTATTATACATTAGATCCATTCTCCGTCCATTCCATTTTTTATTAGTAGATCACTGAACAAAACTCAGTAAAAGGCCCATTCCTGTTTAACTTGCTATAAAATAACTTTGCAGGCTAACCTAAAACGTTCAAACTTTGTATGAAACTAATCAATCCAAAAAAGTAAATTCACTGTATAAGTTGATAAGCTACTAAAAAATGTCATATGATTTTTCACAATACTCATTGATTTATTCTGTGTTTTCTCGTTGCCAGATACTGAGTACATGTAAAGCCCATAGGAATAAATTAATAATGTTTGGGCTATCACAAAATCTACTTACTCTATTTAATGTTTAAATGTTCAATCCTTGTTTTAAAATATTTAAATTTTCATCTCTTAGAAAATATTTGTATTTATTGTCACATTCATCATTAATTCAAATAAGAATGTTGTTTTATGTAATAAAAGTTTTGAAATGAAAACAATTGTTCTTACTCTGTTCTTACATTGTTAAGAGAAGTGCTTCATGTTACCTGGCTAGTGAGTGCTAAAGGCATTGTTGCTTAGATATTGAAAAGGGACATCCTTTTTCAACTTTCTTCCACATTGAAATTGGCCTGTGTTAAGAATTAAAATTTTGGGCACAGTTCAAATCAATAATTCCCTTTTAAATTAGTATTCCAGCACCAAAAGCAGGACATTTCATATTTTTCAAGTACCAAGGACGCAGTTATAACCTCTTTTGGGCCAATACAAGAAAATCTGCCCCATGAAGAGTTTACAAAATTTAGTGAGAAAAAACCAATTTTATTTCACAAAATCTTTAAGCTTTTGTCAAGAACTAATTAGAAAATCTAAATTTACATTAAATTTGAACTTAAACCTAAACTATACCAAACTGTTGAACTGAACTGTGAAATTATATTTTTATAAGAAACAGATGAACTCAAAGCAGCAATTTTAATGCTGCAGATTTTAATTAATTTAATTGGATTCTTTTTCAACACTCAACATTCTTTTAAACCAGTGACATTTTCACTTTGCTATTTCCAAATCATAATTTGTAATTTAATTTACTCAAATTTTGAATTAGTTGGTAATTTTTTTATTTCATAACTGCAAGCTAACACTGATAGGTTCCTTCACCACTTATTTTGTCAGCACAACCAACCCGATCCTGAGAGAGAAACTTAGAAGAGGGAAAAAAGTTAACCACTGTGGACATACATTATAATTGAAATTATGATTCTGTTTTATTAATTCCATAAAATTAATAACCCTTACCCATTTATAATATCCAGTTGTATTTATAGATTTACTATCATTGTATTTTAGTAAATCAATTAGTAAAACACAAAGATATTGTGCCACTCACTTCATCAACTGAATCTTGAAAAGATAAGTCTGGTTAATATTTGATTAATCCTCGTAATCGTAATCCTTGAGTTATTTATAGCAGTGATACACTTAGAAATATTTCAATATCTGATTAGGTTTCAAGGTATAGATGTATAACATGTGGTCTATCTGTATATGTGTGTGTTTATATCATGCAAATTGGTAGAAAACAGACTATGGTTATGATGAACTCTGATATGTAATTAATAAATACTCTTAACATTTCATTTTCATGGTTTTGGGACTGAAAGTAGTACATGTTAATGAAATACATCTAAATAAGAATTTTTCTCCTACTTTATTGTTTCAAATGCATCCTTTGCCTTCCTCAGATCCTCTGGACTCATATCCCCAGTCATGTCCCTCCTGTATCTGGCGATGAATGGTATTGTGTTCTCGTTCTCGAAAAGTTTCACAATATTTTCCGCTATCCTCCTCTCAACACTGATCATCTCTGACAGCAGCTCGCCTTGTTCCCATGCTGGTTTGGGCACCTGTACACAACAGCATTTAATAATAGAAATGGC
This sequence comes from Homalodisca vitripennis, assembly GCF_021130785.1. NCBI lineage: Eukaryota > Metazoa > Arthropoda > Insecta > Hemiptera > Cicadellidae > Homalodisca > Homalodisca vitripennis. The sequence goes on along the minus strand of NC_060208.1, from coordinate 216,525,237 downwards.
TTGCAATTACACTCCCATAAAAATTGTATTTTACAATATTTTTTGTTATTCAACCCTCGGCATTGATCATCTATGAGGCTGGTTCATTCTGTTCTCAAGAACCTGTAAACAAAAACAAATTTTACGCTGTGGAATGGGTGGTAGAGTTTTTACTCTGAAAACAGGAACAATATACTAGAAGAGAACCAACATTTTGGTTAAAAAAACCAAAAAAAGTAAAGTAAATAAGCCAATAGAACAGAGTTTCACACATATGGACAGACTGTTCTTTTACCTATTGATTCCAAGACCAATATAAGTTCTCCTAGGGTTGAAAAGAACCTATATACCTAGTTTGACATTTCTAAGATCTTTCTATCAAGAGTTATCGCACATTTTTGTTTGTTTGTTTTTGTTCTATTAGGACAACAAGCTTATAAATTAAACTTAATCCTATAAGGATCCTTAGCGCTGCTTCCAGATTGAAAGGATATTAAGTAAGGTTAGGGAGTAGGGGCCACCTCCTATCGAGATCCATGAAGGAAGAATTAGGGCACTAATCTCAAAATCATGTGTAAGAAGGGGAGGCCAGCTCTGAACCAGCCTCTCCAGTCAAAGCAGGCAGGGGGAGGCACACCCTTGTTGAGACTAGCAAGAACCCCTGATAGTTAGGAAACGAACCCCACCAAACTCCAACAGTCATCTCCCGCAGTAGACTAGACCTATCGAATTGCCCTTGCACCTCAGAATCTCAACATTTGAGGTTAGTGATGTGCTGCTCCTGGACATCCATTGGGTTGCCCAGATTTAGGTGACACATCGGTTTTTGATGTGCCCATTGATAGGTTCAACTGGAAGGTATAAACCAGCCAGAAGTGATCCCTGCTGGATATGTTATCATACATATAGACAAACAAACAATGACACACTTTTTAAATAGGCCGAAGAGAAACCTATGAATAAAGTTTCAGGTCACTATAACCTTTTAACCGAGAGTTATTCCTTAGAAAGAGAGATCCTTAGAAAGATATTGTACAGTCCTTAAACTCCAAATCAATAGGCTGCTTTCTTTGATCAAGAGGAACCTATACACCAAGTTAAACATCACTATATGACCAGTAATGCCTGACAATATAAAATTAACTCAAGTATTGAACTACTTTAGTACAAGGTACGTTACCTTTCATAACATGCATTACACATCACTGTATGGCTAGATAACGCCTGACACATATGAACTTAACACAAGTATCACAACTACTTTAGTACAAGGTACATTACCTTTCATAACATGCATTACACATCACTGTATGACTAGATAACGCCTGACACATATGAACTTAACACAAGTATCACAACTACTTTAGTACAAGGTACATTACCTTTCATAACATGCATTACACATCACTGTATGACTAGATAACGCCTGACACATATGAACTTAACACAAGTATCACAACTACTTTAGTACAAGGTACATTACCTTTCATAACATGCATTACACATCACTGTATGACTAGATAACGCCTGACACATATGAACTTAACACAAGTATCACAACTACTTTAGTACAAGGTATGTTACCTTTTATAACATGCATTACACATCACTGTATGACTAGATAACGCCTGACACATATGAACTTAACACAAGTATTGTACTACTTTAGTACAAGGTATGTTACCTTTTATAACATGCATTACACATCACTGTATGTAACGCCTGACACATATGAACTTAACTCAAGTAGTGTACTACTTATACAAGCATAACATGCATACACATCACTGAACTAGATAACGCCTGACACATATGAACTTAACACAAGTATCGTAACTACTTTAGTACAAGGTATGTTACCTTTCATAACATGCATTACACATCACTGTATGACTAGATAACGCCTGACACATATGAACTTAACACAAGTATCGTAACTATTTTAGTAACAAGGTATGTTACCTTTTATAAACATGCATTACACATCACTGTATGACTAGATAACGCCTGACACATATGAACTTAACACAAGTATTGTACTACTTTAGTACAAGGTATGTTATCTTTCATAACATGCATTACACATCACTGTATGACTAATAACGCCTGACACATATGAACTTAACACAAGTATCGTAACTACTTTAGTACAAGGTATGTTACCTTTCATAACATGCATTACACATCACTGTATGACTAGATAACGCCTGACACATATGAACTTAACACAAGTATCGTAACTATTTTAGTACAAGGTATGTTACCTTTTATAACATGCATTACACATCACTGTATGACTAGATAACGCCTGACACATATGAACTTAACACAAGTATTGTACTACTTTAGTACAAGGTTATGTTACCTTTTCATAACATGCATTACACATCACTGTATGACTAGATAACGCCTGACACATATGAACTTAACACAAGTATTGTACTACTTTAGTACAAGGTATGTTACCTTTTATAAACATGCATTACACATCACTGTATGACTAGATAACGCCTGACACATATGAACTTAACACAAGTATCACAACTACTTTAGTACAAGGTACATTACCTTTCATAACATGCATTACACATCACTGTATGACTAGATAAACGCCTGACACATATGAACTTAACACAAGTATCACAACTACTTTAGTACAAGGTACATTACCTTTCATAACATGCATTACACATCACTGTATGACTAGATAACGCCTGACACATATGAAACTTAACACAAGTAATCACAACTACTTTAGTACAAGGTACATTACCTTTCATAACATGCATTACACATCACTGTATGACTAGATAACGCCTGACACATATGAACTTAACACAAGTATCACAACTACTTTAGTACAAGGTATGTTACCTTTTATAACATGCATTACACATCACTGTATGACTAGATAACGCGCCTGACACATATGAACTTAACACAAGTATTGTACTACTTTAGTACAAGGAATGTTACCTTTTATAACATGCATTACACATCACTGTATGACTAGATAACGCCTGACACATATGAACTTAAACACAAGTATTGTACTACTTTAGTACAAGGTATGTTTACCTTTCATAACATGCATTACACATCACTGTATGACTAGATAACGCCTGACACATATGAACTTAACACAAGTATCGTAACTACTTTAGTACAAGGTATGTTACCTTTCATAACATGCATTACACATCACTGTATGACTAGATAACGCCTGACACATATGAACTTAACACAAGTATCGTAACTATTTTAGTACAAGGTATGTTACCTTTTATAACATGCATTACACATCACTGTATGACTAGATAACGCCTGACACATATGAACTTAACACAAGTATTGTACTACTTTAGTACAAGGTATGTAACCTTTCATAAACATGCATTACACATCACTGTATGACTAGATAACGCCTGAACACATATGAACTTTAACACAAGTATTGTACTACTTTAGTACAAGGTATGTTACCTTTTATAACATGCATTACACATCACTGTATGACTAGATAACGCCTGACACATATGAACTTAACACAAGTATTGTACTACTTTAGTACAAGGTATGTTACCTTTTATAACATGCATTACACATCACTGTATGACTAGATAACGCCTGACACATATGAACTTAACACAAGTAATTGTACTACTTTAGTACAAGGTATGTTACCTTTTATAACATGCATTACACATCACTGTATGACTAGATAACGCCTGACACATATGAACTTAACACAAGTATTGTACTACTTTAGTACAAGGTATGTTACCTTTCATAACATGCATTACACATCACTGTATGACTAGATAACGCCTGACACATATGAACTTAACACAAGTATTGTACTACTTTAGTACAAGGTATGTTACCTTTTATAACATGCATTACACATCACTGTATGACTAGATAACGCCTGACACATATGAAACTTAACACAAGTATTGTACTACTTTAGTACAAGGTACGTTACCTTTCATAACATGCATTACACATCACTGTATGACCAGATATTGCCAGACACATATGAACTTAACAATATTCCTTACTAAACAATATTATTGAGTTTTCTACACATAATATAGCAATGACAGAAAGGATTGATTCAATTGAATTTTGAGTTCAGCTCCAGTTATTTCTTTAGCTCTCTTCAGATGAACATGACCAGGAGTCAAGTTTGAGACAGCGTCAGATACCAGATGCTGCAATAAAAGAAAGGTGAATTGGAGCTGAACTCAAAATTCAATTAAATCAACCCTTCCTACCATAGCTACGTTATGTGTATATTTGGATTGTCTTTATACAAAGTCTTAATTAGTTTTCGCTTAAAAATTCTCTTCATTACACTCTTTTATTATTCATGTGTCAACTTTATCCCAGTTACAGATTTTCAGAACAGCAATGTTGACCAACTTTAAACTTTTCCCCGTAATGTCATTGTGTTCATTAATTATCTTTAAGCTACATTTAGTGGCCTTTTTCTAACCTGTGTATTCCTTTACACAAGAGCAAATTATGATGTAAACACATTTTTTCTGTGCTTTTTTTCATTTGGCTTTTAAGAGAAGTTGTCTATGTGTGTTCTATGTACTATACATGGTTTTAGTGTTTATATATTTAAAAATTACCCTCCTGTTCTTCGATAACCCTTGCACATCACAAGCACACACAACTGTTTTTAAATTTCTGAACCTCAACCACTAGTTGACACCAGCATAGATAATTGTGTATCTCCATTTCATAGATTGGATTATTGTTTCACAATTGCCATGCTGCATTTAATTCATGTTTCCAAGTTAATACAAGAATATATTTGTTAATTTGTTTCACACCTCAGAGGAAACTCAAAGCTGCCGATATCTTTTTTTGTTATCTACCATTAGAGTATTGGGAACCCCTAGCACCAAGCTTTTCCACTACAATTTAATGCACCAAACTCCACTAATTTTGAGGGAAATGTTCTAAAAATCCATAACTATGAAACAATTTTCACATATTTTGTTGCTTATTTTTAAATCAGTTCATCAACCACAAGACTAGGCCTACCACAAGTTCCTCATCATGAACATAGGCATGGCCATTTTGGAAAACAAATTCACAATTGCCTTTCACTCCTTATTCTTTTTACATTCTCATCACAAAAATGACTACAAATTTCAATTGGTTTTTATCAACAAAGACAGAACAGATCTCACAAGTGACAGGATTTGTTGTTGTAGTGCACATTTTAACATATCACAGAGAGCAAATTAGGAGGGGGCATGTCAGCATATATCACTGCTGGATGCTACTGTGTGTTTGTTTTGACACCAAGATCGTGGCTCTAGCTCCGCCTCACCAGTATGATATATTATTAAAACATATGTGGACAACCCTTGCATTTCACAGATTGTAAATTTAGTGTAAAGGGATTGCTTGCATTTTTAATCTCTTTACTGAAACTACATACTTACAGTGTGACACAGCACATTTTCGTGATAAAGATAAAAACCACTCACCCACTTTTCTGGTCTCTTTCTTCGTATGTTGTTTCACAAATATTGCAGTACACCCATATAAAATTCAGAGTTCATAGTTGTTCCCCTTGGAACGAACTCTGTCGCACTATCCCCTTACTAGCAAAAAAAACAATGAACATGACCTTGATGTTTGATTTTGACTGACGTGCCTCTTCAGGGCGAGAGGATGCATTGGTTTTACATTGGACATTTTGGTCTCAAGGTCATATCCATATACCAAACTTTCATCACTAGTTACAATTTTGGTCATGAAGTCCAGATCTGCTTGAAGACGAAATCCATGATCAACAGGCACGATGAACACGACCTCACTGTAACAGTCGACTGATAAGCTGTAGCGTGTTGAAACTTGTTGCTGCCTTTCTCAACAAATCACGCTACTACCCAAATTATATCATATGGATGTAGCGACAGCGGTTGCCACTATACAAATTCATTCACTGTATTTTTTTACCACACTTCATATCTATAATTTGTGTTGTGCAGCATAAAGGCCAGTTGACCTTTCTTGGTAAATATATCCAAATTACAAAAGTTTTGGCAGGCCTGCATACACATTTGTGTAGCCAAGACATTTTTTCGGGGAGGGCCCATAACAGGAGTATGGGGTGTTATAACCACCAGAAAAAAGACAGTCCGGGCGTGTTCCCTCAGTAAGTTTAAAAAATACAATGGCTAAACACTACTTTTGGGCAAGAATTTATTGTATGAAACCTTTTATTAATTCAAAGTTAATACTGAGAAACAAATAAAAAAAAAAAAAAACTTTATTCAAGTTAGAATAGCAATTTGGTTCAAAAAGTTGAAGTAAACATGTAAGTTTCCTGAGTTCATCTTATAACAAAGATTCCACATCCCTGATCTTGCCACCTCGTCTGCTGTTAGGAAAACTGGGTAATGCACTGATAATGGAGTTAGTCCCGATTATTTTCCATGGAATTTCTAAGGTACGTTTTAATCTCTTCAGTGACAAAAATTATCTCTCAACTTCAGCTATAGATACTAGCAAAGTCTTACGAGAATCCGCAACAAGTAGTTTATGTTAGGGTAGAAAAGTTGATCACAGTTGTCCAAGATGGCCATAATTTGTTTTAGTTTATCATTGTCTTGTCATCACACCACTTTGAAGAGCTGGAATGAGCTCCAAAAATGTCACTCAATGAACCTAGTCTCACACAATCCCAAAAGGCGAGTTTTTTTACTTTTAGAGACTAGATTAGAAATGTTGGTCTTCAATGCATCACTAGCCAGCACATTATTCCTAAGAATATCTTATATATAATTTATAATAGGTACCAGATAGTTTCTTACCAAGGAACGTTAAGTGAATCACTTAAAACCAAATTTAACCTGTGAGCGGTACAGTGAACATGTACATAGCCTTTGGATATGGATACTGAAATCTTTGATAGTCACTAGATATATGTCCACTGAATGTGGAGCATCCATCGTTGCCTTGGCCAACGAGTTTAGTCATATCTAAGCCCAATGTATCTATTTACAAAATAACTGTGAAAATATGTTTGGCAGACTAATCAACGATCTGTATAAAAGAAAGAAAATCCTCTTTTAGAACTGGCTTGGCATCTTTTGTAAAGTAGCGAATGCATAACGAAAATTGCATCTTTCCTGAGACGTACATTGTTTCATCATCTAGGATTGAAGATCAATCACTATTAATTATCTCTTGTTTGAGTTTTTTTGAATCAAATTTCCAAAACCATCAATAATCTCGTTTTGCACATCAAATAAGCTGTGTTTTGCACACACACTTATTTAAACACTGCTTGAATGTTTCATCAGTTTCAGCATGAAGTCTAAGTAAGGCTCTGAACTTTTCATTTTTATTTTTTATAGTTAGCGGCCTACAGTGATTTCTAAATAAATGACCATGACGGATTTCATTTTCTCCACAAAATATGATGGTATCAACAATGGACCTTAAGTACTAAGGATTTTGCTCCTTTCTTTGGCCATTTGAATGTCAAGAAGTTTTCAGCAGTGATTGTTGAAAATTTATGGTGGTCCAAATTAGCATGAGCTGTGAACTTTTCTGTTGCGTTTTTCCATTTTCTAAATGGAGCAGCCACCTGAAACCCCATTTTTTTGAGTTCCTTTGCCAATATATTCAGGTCCAAAAGCAATGCAATTTTTATAATAAGCACCATCTTTCTCCTTAGAATATGCAAAACAATGCCACTTTTCTAACCAGCTTTTTTGAATCTTACGTTTATTATTGTTGTTCTCTTATAGAGTGATTAAATATCTTTTCGGGAACAAACAGTTCAGTCAAAATCTTGTGCTTTAATAAATCACTGGTCTAACGACCTTTTCACTGTCATACAGATTTTTAGATATTACACCTATGTCAAAAGAAGTAGAGTATTTTCTTAAATCCAGTTCTGAGTCATCATAGGCAGCAGATATTGGAGGGCAAAGCGGATTGTCACAGTCGGTGCTTCATACTCAGGAATACATTCAGTCTTTACTACATTAGCTTTAAAGAACTGGTTGATTGTGCATCTTTTCATAATTGCAAATAAAATAAAATTAAAACTACACAGTTAGATGTAAATTAAAACAGTGTAAGTCACAAACAGTAATGAAAACAAGCTTATCACTCAATGGATGGGTAAAGTGTGTAGTAACAGCCGCTGCTTGCAAATGATGAGCATTGGTCATGGCCGACCTCTGACGGAAACACCGTTCTCCCTCGTATCCTCTTTGCACCACGCCAGCGAACCCCACCAACCACGCATAGTTTGCTTATCTTAACTTAATGCAAAAACCCTGGCTACGCCACTGTAATTCTGTGTTGTACAGCATAAAAGCCAGTTGACCTTTCTTGGTAAATACATTCAACTTATTAAAGATTTGGTAGGTATATCTGTATTGATCAATTTGGACTAATGATTATACTCTACAAGTATTATCATTAACTGATTTAAAATTATGTCTTTGTTTCTGGTTCTCTTTTTGATGATAAATACTTTGAGAGTCTGTGGTCCTCACAATTTTAGTATTGTTTTCTTTTATTTACAATCCTTCACAGTGGCGTAACTAGGATTTGGCTATGTGGAGGAGGGGATGAATTTGATTGGAGAACACACCATACCAAAGGGTATGGAATAAATCTGCATTTGAATGAATTAGTGGGGTCTTGATTAAGGTAAAACGTTTAACTCCTATTTTCAAAACAAATTGAATTGTTACAAATTATTTTTTTAATTTTTAGGGCTCTTTGGAGAGGGGGTTCTATCCCCTTCATCCCTCTGTAATCACACCACTGATCCCTAGATGACCATGGAAGTATACCTGGATTGTGGACATTAGCCATTGTTATTTGTGAAAAAAGACTGAAACACTAGTTGAATTTGAATTTTAAACAAATCAGGTTCTTGGCATTCATAGAGTTTAGGTAGTAGTTACTATTACCAATACCTCCCAGTATATAAATTTGATCATATATTTTCGAAACTATGTCCAATTTACACTGTCTTGAACAGTGATTTGACATAGTCGAGATGCGCATTATTGTTCCATTGCTTGGGCTAACATAATGTATGAGATTTATATTTCTATCCAGCCAAGCTTAAAATTTGGCATTTGAATGTTTTTGGAACAATTTTTGAGCACTGGTTTAAATAAATCTGTTGATCTGATTCCCTTATATCTGCTGAGGATTATAAAAATGCAATACAACTGTAATTATTAATACTCACAGTTTTCTCTTCGGCTTTCATCATCTTCACTGTTGCCTCTGTCCCTCTTGTCTCACTGATGGGATTGCATTCTTTGTAACATGTCCTATATCACTTATATCCAATATTTTACTGGGAGAGTTGAGATCGAAAGATCCCCATAGCAAGATGATTTTACCAATAATGTGTAATTTTTCCAAACACGTTTCATAGTATATATAAATTTTCTTGATACAGCGGCACCCATAATTTTGAAAATTTCATTGCCAACTGAGGATAAACATACGAGATAAATGTAGTCTCATACATTTGTTGAATTTCATCCGTGCATAACAGTTTTATCACAGCAATAAAAATTGCTGAGCTGTGTGCCTAGAACAGATCTAATGGCTGTACTGTTTAGGGCTGATAACCTACATAAGACCAGTGTTATAAAATGTAAAACATTTCAGTAACCATTTGGCTAAACTGTGAAAATTTTGATGAATAGTTTTAAAGTCGTAGGAATACAATAGTCCCTTTACAGTCCGGCCCTGCGCCAGTGCTCCCAGTAATCCGGCCAGTAAACAAAGGCAGTGTGTCTTCATAGCCATCAATCAGCAATCCCAGCTCGTAACAACAGTGTATTTAACAGCATTGTTTTTCTGTTTTCGAATAGTGTACATATAATATAGAAAGTTTCTGAGATATGGTGTGAGATGGTGATTTTATTTTTTGCTTACTGTATTGTTCATAATTTATTGGAGGTTACTGATTGCAGTGTGTTAAGTTGATAAATTTTGTACTGTATACATGATAGTGCAATGATAGTAACACAGTGAGGTTGCACTGTACTGTGACTTTATTTGTGGTTTGAAATATTATCTGATATTCCACATTAATTTTGTATGATTGACTACTTAACACCACTCAATTTGTTTACTTAACACCACTCCACCACCCACTACTGTATCAGATAAACACTCCTCAAATTTCCACTACAACAGCCAACACTCCACAAATCTCTGCTCCTACAACTATCACTCCCTCAAACACTCCTCCACCAACCACAACTATCTCTTCCCATGTACAGCAACAAAGTAATCAAAAGGACTGTTTTTTAGGCTTATGCAAATAAATGTTTGTTGTATAAGGAACAAAATTTTAGAAATAGAAGATTTATGTCAAGAAAAGAAATTAAATTTAATGTGGCATATCAGAGCATTGGTTGGAAGATAATCAAATAAATCTGTTTGTTCCAAAAAATGTATATACCTGCTCATGTTGTGTGCAGAAAAGTAAGAAAAATGGAGGTGTAGGTATTTACATTTTAAATTCTATTAAATACAATATTGTATAATGTATCAACATTTTACTCTGAGACACACTTTGAATGCTGTTGTATTAAATTATTGGAAGCAAATGTCGTTATATTTAGCATATATAGGTCTCCCGAAGTGGTGATGTCGACAGTTTTTTCTCAATAGTTTTGAAAATTCTGTAAAAAAGTTACAAAAGAATAATCAAAAACTCATCGTAGCTGGTGATTTTAATATAGAAAATGGGTAACAAAAGTAAAATTAATGCAGTTTCCTTAAGATTTTTAAACCTTCTCAGAGCATTAAACCTTTTCCCTTGTAATAATCAACCGACTCGCTTAAACTCTTGTATCGATAATATTATTGTTAATTTTAATAGGAACTTATATGACATCACTCTTGGAGACCAACTGTTTTTCAGATCATGTACCACTTTTATTTTACATGTATTTGGTTGTGAGCCCTTCAGGAACTCAAAACCAATCTGGATTCAAAATATGTTAGATTACAAAAAAAAGAACATGTTTGATTTGTTTTAAAATCTAGTTTAGAAAGAGAAAATTGGCAGATGATAAATGATTTTCAACTGAACAAAATTAATGTACAAACTCTATTTGACAATTTTTTTAAGACCTATGTAAATCTATGGCACTTTTGCTCTCCTTTAATTAAAATTTCTAACAAAACTAGCTCTAAAGGGTCTAAACTGGTAGATTGGTATACTCCTGCCTTGAGAGAAACAAAAACTAAAAATGTTAACTCTCTATACAATTTACAAAAATTCACTTAAGCGGGGGTCCTGAGCACTATCAGACTGCCTATAACATTTACTTACAGCAAAAAAGAATTTACCATAAAGAATTGGAGCAAGCAAAAAGATTAGCAGTTGAGGAGTATATTGGAAATTCCACTAACCCCTGCAAGGCAGCGTGGAAGGTGATCAGCAATGAAAATATTCTCCAACCCAGAGTAGTGAGGTCAATCTTGATCCAGATGAATTAAATACTTTTTTTCTGGACTCTATTAATCAGTTATCTAACAGAAATAGATCAAAGCCCCAACAATCCAGAACAACTATTGGGAAATACGGCAGGAAATCAACTGTCGTTCACTTGGTCAGAAATATCTTCATCTGATGTAATAAAAGTGGTTTCAAAATTCTCAAATTCAAAATCAACAGATTATTATTGGCTTTCTAATTCTATCATTAAACAAACAATTCATCTGATTAGTGAACCACTTGCTTTTGTTTTCAACAAATGCCTGTGTGAGGGATATTTTGCACCCTCGCTCAAAATTTCAAAAATAACCCCAGTTTACAAAAAAGGAGATAAAAACTTGCCCCAAAATTACAGACCTATTTCAATTATTCCTATATTTTCAAAAATATTTGAATCACTAATGTACAACCAGCTTAGTTATTTTTTTGAATCAAATAATTTACTTTCCACAAATCAACATGGTTTTCGGCTGGGTAAAATCTACCACCACTGCAGTACTTAATTTAATTGATTTATCTTTGGACGCTTTTGAAAAAAAAGAGTCAGTTTCTATAGTTTTATGTGACCTTACTAAAGCGTTTGATAGCGTTTCCATTTAATATTCTGCTAAATAAACTCAAATTTTATGGCATCGAGGATAACTCCTTAAAAATAATTCAATCTTATCTATTCAGTAGGAGTCAATTTGTTTCAATAAAAAATAAATGTTCAACTGTAAAGCCTGTCGAGAAAGGCGTGCCTCAAGGCTCAGTTCTCGGACCTTTCTTTTTTTCTAGTATATATAAATGATCTACCTCAAAATTTAAATGTTCATTTCCATTATTTATGCTGATGACACCACTTTAGTGGCCCGTCACAAACGATCTTGATTACTTAAAACAGATTACTGAACTAGCAGAAGAGCAGGCTCTTTCCTGGTTTTCTTCTAATAAATTATCTTCTAATCCTGAAAAAACACAATACCTAACTTTAAGCCTTAAACAAGAAATTAATCTGGAATCTGTTTTAAGCTTCTGGGATTTTATATAGATTCTAAGTTACAATGGTCCTCTGCATATCGAAACAGTTTTGTAAAAAAATATCAAGAGTTAATTATCTACTATGGAAATTGAAAAACTTTGTAAGCTTAGAATATTTTAAGAATGTCATATTTCGGTCTGTTTCAATCACATATACTATATGGTATACTAAGCTTGGGGCCATTCTCCCCATATAAATAATATTCTTTTATTACAGAAAAAGGTAGTTCGTAATATTGCAGGGAGTTGGTTCACTAGATCACTGTAAGCCACTTTTCATTGAACTTAAGATTCCCACAGTTGTCAATTTGTATATTTTTTCAAGTACTATTATACACTAAATCAAACCTACAGAAATTTTTCCAATTAGGAATAATATTCATCATTATAACACTAGAGGGGGGAATAAACTCAATATACTTCCTCATAGACTGGCTAAAACTGGCACCTCTTTCAAGCTAAATTGTATTAATTTTTTCAATAGGCTGCCTGATGGTGCAAAGTCTGTTAGTTTTAGACCTTTTAAACATAAAATATACAATTGGCTTCTTCAAAACCCATTTTATATAGTATAAATGAATTTTTAAATTGTAACATAGATGTTCAATTTTAACTAAATAACTTAATTTACTGTGCCTAAGATTGAATTTTTATATTTTATTGTTACTATTATAATAATTTTTTTTTCTTTTTTCTCTCTTTTTTATATATATCTATAAACTATCAAAGGGATGTCTAGGTTAAACTGTTTCGTAATAGTTATATTTATAATGATTCTCATTCTGTACTTTCTCGTTATTATTCTTGCAATATTTATATAACTAACAAACTAGGTTGACTTTGCCTATTCAATGTAAATTGTCAATGGCAATAAAATTCTTGATTCTTGACTACTGGAACTTGGACTTAACTACAAAGTCATAGGACAAGATTTTAGTTCAGAGAAATAACGGATCTGACTTAATTTCTAAAACTGTTCCACGGGGATCTGTTATTAGACCTTTATTATTACTGTAAATGATTTTGCTTTTAGTGTTCTCCATCAATACTGTGCAGAGATAATGCAACGGTTTGAGTTGCAATACAAATTTAGTAAAATTTATTAACAAAGAGAATCATTCTTTAAAAATAGCTCTAGGACAGTTAAATGAAAATCATATCAGATAGCAAATAAACGTTCTCTTTTAACTATTCCATTTACACAGACAGACATTCAGTATACATTCTGGTAGTTAAGTTGGGTTTGTTGTGTTGACCAACCATGAAAAATTACACAGATTTCTTCTTAAAAAAAATTAATAATAGTGCTACTGATAATATTCAATTTGATTATAGCTTTTTATTTCCTAAATGACAAAGACAATCAACTGTAGTATTTATTACACATATTGCTTTCACATTGCAAATGCATTAGTCTCTAGAAAACTCTCAAATTTGTATATATTGCTGTTTAATCAACGTGAAGAAATCTCTATATTACTTTTTGATCAGAAAAGATATAGTTATTTGTTATAAGAAATGTACTCATTGACTATCAATAAGATTAGAAAAAGCTAGAAGTATTCACATTTATATGAAGATAGCACTATTTAATCTGATTTTAAATTAGAACAACTAAGACTGTAATCTCTGTCAATTTTTAAATTTTAACTTTAATTTACAACTCTTTCTTCTCTAGTATAAATTAATGTCTGTATATATTTTTACTATGGCAATTGATGAAAATTTTAAGTTTTAGTGTATGTTGTTTAAATTTGGCATATAATATTCTATATTATATTAGCAAATATAGTTAACACACAAATATGAATATAGCATTTTAATCCTTTTAGGAACCCCCTTGTGACACTTGAGAAGAAGTCTAAATGCTCAGATGCTGCATTTCAGTCTACAAGTAGGACACAACTATAATATACAATCAATCTCAAATATCCAAGTGATTTGCAAACCTTATTTTCTACATAATTAATACTAATTGGTTAACTCTAAGTAAGAAATCCATTCAATTATCTAATTACTGTATTTCTCATCATCCCAAAATACTCACTGATAAAAACTGACACCAATTATTTGGAAGCAATAAGATGTTTTCACCTTCATAATGTTAAGCCAGCAGGCATTTTAGTGTGTAAATTGTCTCTTTTATACTATTATATGTGAACTTTTGAGAAATATGAAAATAAAAATCAACCCTTTCTTTAGCTAGTAAAATAAAATAATATTAAAACTGCTTGTAATTTGACATGGTAAATCAATCAAATTCTGCACCTGAATTAATTCAATTTTATAATCTTCACTTGATGCTAGATTTTTTTGGTAAAATGTGGAAATAAAAAATAAAATGTTACTTCAAATTTTGGGTTCAATCATATTTGATAGCAGTAGTGTGATTAAGGGAAGGGCAAGAGGATTAGAGTCCTTCCCAAAAGCCCTAAAAATTAAAAAAATATGGATAACAGTAATCTAACTTGTCCCAAACACAGCAGATAAACGTTTTACTTTGATTTAGGATTATCCGATTGACTTGAATTTACATTTATTCCATAACCCCCACGGGTATGGTGTGCTCCTCAATCACAACCCCCTCCTCTAGGCCTGGTTACACCACTGTTTCATAGTAATCTGCAGAAAAACGAAGGCAAATCAAAATTATATGATAAGTTATGAATTGTTTTAAAAACCTTTGAAAATATTACTAAATAAACAAATTCTAACCGTAGTGACTAAAACAAACCAAAGCTAATTAATCCCTAGTGACCTCAATGTTGGATAATTGGTGGCAATACAAACTGGGCATACTTTTGAATGCTTCACTTTTTCCTCGTCTTCAGCACAGAAAAACACGTGTAGACTTTAATTTTGAATGATCATTAACATCTCTCCAAGAAAATCAAATGATAAAAATCTTCATCAACTCTCGGAAATCAGTATAAATGGTCCTTTTACCAGCAGGTAACCATTAAATTTTATATTTGTGTCAACAGACTTCAATGGATGTTTTTAAACAATCTGCTTATCTCTACTGATCACTGATAACATAAAATATTCAAAAACCTGGTGCACAATTTGATTTAAACACTTGTGAAAAGTTTTGAATATTATTTTGACAACTCTGTGAGCTTATGTGACATGAACTCAGTCACAATAAAATCCAACCCAACACCAGTGATTTTCTAAATCATTATAAACATTGCTTTCTATACATATTATATTAACAAGTACATTTACTCTCTCTACAACTGATGTAATATTACAGCTATGCAGCATCTGTTTTAAGGCACAACTTACAGGGGCAGTTCTTAAAAAATAATTTTCATTATAAATCATTGTGGTAAATTATTATGGTAAAATTTTGTCTAAAGTAGTAAATTGTATTGTATAAATGAAATTTGACATTTTTAGTATAAATTTCACAAACTGACAAATACTACAAGGTTCAGAGGCATAGAACTTAAGGCCCTTATTAAGACCATATTCTAGGTGTCTCACATAATTTTGAAAAAACAACTGAAAAAATTAAATTTCTCTGAAGAAATAAACATAGATCTTATGTAAATTTCATTATATGTGGCTGCATAGTAACAATAAAATTATATTTTGTCGGTTATTTTTTATATCACACCAGTTTTAATTGTACCAGCATGCAATTTTCAATATTATTATAATAACATTAACATTTTGTGTGCTAAGAGACAGAAATGCAGTCAACTACACAATCCAATTACTGTATCAGCGCTGTTATTGCCTGTGCTTTGAGATGCGGTGGAATCGCTGACTGATCGTGGACTATAATGACAATTTCTCAAACACATGGCCGTTAAAACATTTTTCTTCACAATCTCATTAGTGGGGATGAAACATGGTGTTTTGAGTACATTCCTAAAACAAATTTCAAAGCTGCAATAGCTAATTCCCGGTTGTAATCCCCAAATTGAGAAAGCCAAAAGTGAAAATGATGCATAGGTCAGAGTTTCTTCTCAAGGTAGGGCAAATCGTGAATGCTACCTACAATGTTGACGTGCTAGAAAAATTTCGCCTGAGACAGAAATAAAGATCGCCACTATTAAATTACACTGCTCCAAGTCATATAGGTTTGAGGGCTTAGAACTTTGCTGCAATTCTCATACAGTCCAAAAATGGCTTCGCCGAACTTCTTTCTCTTCCTAAAGGTCAAAATCATCCTGAAAGAAATTTGATTTGTTGGTTGAACCCATTCAAGGTGCCGTGACAAAGGGTTCTTGTCGAGGTTCTTTACGAAGACTTCAAGGACGCACACTGTGCTTAGCATTTTTGCTGGAAAATGTGTAGATGCCCAAAGGAACTACTATGAATGATATAAAAAGTAATATTTACAGTGAATCTATTGGTTAAAAAATTACATTACTTTCCAGATACTCCTCATACTTTGAACATTAGTGCGTTTTGGAATTTTGAATATTTATAAGAACAAAATATGTACTCTGAGAAAATAAAATTTTAAACATGAAATGGAGTGCTCTTATATTTATAAGTTCAAAACAAATGTCTATTTTGACATTAACATAATCTACATGATAAATTAAACTGAGAACTAATAACCTAAAGTATATCCACTAAATTTTCTGACATGAGCTTCCATTTTTATCATTCGAGAACAACAAGATGTGACTCATTGTAGACGCTTTTTTTCTTATTGGATTTGTATAATTAGTCAAAAAAACAAACACAAGTTATGTGGGTCTGACGATCTTTTCTTTGAAAACAAAAGGCCTCACACAGATAAAATGTAATTATTGTTAGAATGTTTGTTTTTAAATGAATTAAAGACGTGACCCAAAGAATAATACTCAACTTCTGTTCTGGGACAGACAAGGTGTTCCTCTTTCTGATTTTCACGGGCATGGTGCAATAATAACTGACCGGTAATGCCAAACATGGCAAAACCTAAGGAGAGCTGTCCAAAACAAGCGCAGAGGAAATTTGTCTTCCAAAAATTTGCTTTTGCATGACAATGCCCGACCTCACATGCCAAACTGTACCCAAGAACACTTCAACTCATTCAACTGGGAAGGCTTTTCTCATTCCCTCTAAAGTCCTGATCTTGCTCCAAATGATTTTCACTTGTTCCTGAAAGTGAAGACCTGGCTAACAACACAACATTTTGACAATGATGAGGAGCTCCAGTTACGCGTGATTTAGTGGCTGAGATCACAGGTGGCAGAGTTGTATTACACAGGAATTTGAAAGTTTGTCCACCATGATAAGTGCCTGAATTTGTATGTTGGAAAATAGTATTTTAGTTCCTCTTTCACATGTATTTAATAAAATGTTTTTCTTGATCTTCGTTTTTTTTTAATCCAAAACATTTCTTCCTTTCTGAAAAGCCTTTGTAGCTACGTTTAATACGCATCTGGTAGTGTCACAGTGAAGGTTGCTATGCCATTTGAAGTGCTCTAAACTAGCGTTCAAAATGAATGCTGCAATTAACTCTCCATTGACTGTGACGTAAATAGTGTCACTGCATTTCTTTTGATAAAGAAAATGAAACCAATGAAGATACATTATGCATTGTGTTCTGTACGTATAATACTGACTACAACTGCAATGTTCTCAGGATGAGTATGTGAAGCTACCATGATAAACATAATGGGGTAAATAAACATTATAACATTTTCAAATTACCACACGTCCTAGACTTTGTCAGTTTTGTTTGTAGTCATACAGATGACATTTTAAATTTCTTCAAAACCTACTCCAAACATCAATATCCATGGTGTTTTGTTATCCACAGAATTATGTATCTACGTTTTTAAGAAAAAAATTATACTATAATTAAATAACCTTATGGAGGTACTATGTATTTGTCCAAAAGGTAAATAAATGACAAAATACCAAGGTGTACAGTGTTTTAATAAATCTTCTCAGTTATAAAATTTCCAAGCACAAGCATTTCCTGGACATTACACTCAACTTCACTAGTAATTCTCTAAACTAGTTACATTACATCTACAGCATAACATTTACCCTAAGTGGAAGCTGGATTTAAATGAAATATACTTAAATTCAAACAAAATCAACAAGCTGAATATACACAAAAATTTATAACATGAAAATAAATTATTTGAAACAAACTTTATTATTTTATAGTTGAACTTAACAGTGTGCATAAACTAAATCTTCACCTTCCTCAAGTATTTTTACACTTAAAATTGAAGTAAACAAATTAAAAAGTTAATTCCCTTACAAAATGAAACTTAATTTTAGTAAATAAAATTTTATAGCTTATTTTGTGTCTTGTTAACACACTAAATATAAGGCTCACTTCTGACAGCAATTTCGATGATTGCCAAAATGCTTTGAATGATTGAAACCAAGAGATTTTAGAAACATTTATTTTACTTTAATGTTTTACTGTTGTTTTGAAATAGAAATCAACAACAAATAACAGATTATAAAGAAACTGAAATCCTGCACAAAAGAAAATATTTTAGATACAAATAAAAAATTACAGACAAGATGTGATCTAATAGTATATGACAAGAACATGTTTCAAGGTCTTTATTGAGTAAGTTGTACATAAGTCATTTTAAAACATTAAGAAAAGAAACTTTTTAATTTCACTATCATTAAATACAGAGTATTTAATTTAATTTATAAGATAAAATGACCGTGCTCCATGTTATACTGCATCTAGTTGACTTTCAAAAATAAAAAAAACTACATCTAATAAAATTTTTTTTCAACAGTTTTGTAAAATCTTCAATAATTCCTTTAATTTTCTACTGTGTGATGTAGTTAATAAACTTGAACGTGTAATTTTTAAACACAAAAAACATCTATAATACTTTTGAGATTCAACATTAATATGCACAATACGTTTTTGAGGAAAAACATTGACAAACAAGGGTGATCATCTGGTTTCCCATACTACTCTAGTAACAATAGCTTCACCATTCCCAAATTATAATAATAAATTTGAATATCTTATTATATCTAGAAGTATTATTTGATTATTCCTTTAAGAAAACACAACATTACATTATATTAAACAGGAGCATTTATTTACTTTTTTATCATTGATGTTAACACTATTATTAAATAATAAAAAAAACTTCTTAAGTTTTTCACATTTTAGTTAATGCTTCTAAAAGGACTAAAAGATATAATTAACTTAATTATTTGAGCAATAAATATTTTAAATCAGAGAATATAGATTTACTGCTAAATTACCAACATTAATTGATTTTTAATTCTTAAACAGATACTGAAATATTGAACACTAAAAAAATTAAAAGCTGCCTTAAAAAGAAATAAGCAATAATTGCATTTGACATACCATGCTTTAGCATGAAGTTTATTCATTACAGTAAACTTTTGTTGATTCTTCATCACTCTTTTTTTTGTTTCATGTTAATGTTAAATGTACTTATTATCAACAATGCTTTTTAAAAATACACAATTATTTTTAAATGAGAGTGGACTTTACATTACTTTTCTTAAAAAAAAAGAAAGGAACATTGATTCTATTTTATCTGTATAGTTATAAAAAGCATAGCTGCCAAAGGTACAATTTGGATAATTAATTGACTTGTCTACGAGACCACAGTAAACACTGAACTTACACAGTTTTCTGTTAAAATTTAACTTGGGTTAGATTACAGTTATATTGTTACTTTTCCTACACATAAAATATATTTGCCCTAGGAAATATAAGGTTACATATAACGAAGTCACGTTATACATCTGAGTACAGCTCACCTTTTTCATTCCAGCCCCGTGAATTTGTCAGAATAAACCAAAATTAACTATATTTAAAGTTTAGTTGGTAGCTGGTATCAATTCATCAAGTAATGCTGGAGTGTGCTAAACAATTTGTATCACACTAAATAGTTTTGCTTAATTCCTCTAAACATATAGTATATTCCCTGGGATATGGTAGTTGAAATCCAGACATATTTTATTGTACATAATAAAAGAACTCGTTTTACTATTCAATGGTTATTAAAAAAAAAGTTTGTTACAGTTACAGAAAGTAGATTTGAACAGGTGTGATAGGTACAGTTAAAATCTACCAGAAATATATAATCTTTTTTGTGAGTTACCAATGACCAAAATACACCTGATCCAACCTAATAACTTCTAAATAATGTAATACTTTTTCAGTATATTCTTTTGCTAGTATAGTTGTAGGTTTTTCCAGCAGAACAGACTTAACACTACGTTAACACTTTGTGACAACAGAAATTACAGTACTTTTTAAAATTACAGTGCAATTTCGACCAAAAATGAAAAATGCCCATACATTTTTTTAGATAAACATGTTCTGGAGTGATAAATAAGAGCCCATAAACATATTTTAATGTATAAAATGTAGCCGGTTAATATTAAGAGAGTATTCGAGAACCATTGTTCGACCAGTGGGACATGACATTTCTAATAGACAGCATAACCCACTGGTGGGTTACGCCGTCGCGAAGGTGATAATTAATTTGAAAATATATTTAAAGAGATATTGCAACCTACTGCTAGATCTACACTATCTACCAATTCATTATTTATTTTTTCAAGTAGATATTATTCATACCTTATTCAAAAAATTATTGTGATTCTATCTGCATGATTTTATATATAATATAATAAATCAAGTCAATTTTTGAAACACAGTAAATATTTTTGGGGAAAATTTACTTTTTATTCAGCACTTAATTTCTTGCAGTATGACTAAGCAACAATAGGTCACGCAAATAATAAAATAGAATTAAAATGTTTAAATGGTTTTACAAATTGTAAAATCTGTCTTGGGTTTTCTTAATACGAAATACAAATATTATTTTTAATCTTATAAATAATACAAATGTGTTTGAAGGCCTATTGTATCATAACATCAAGCCAAAACATGTCTGTCTTATGCAAAGTAAAGAAATAGGCCTACCAATTTGACAAGTAAAACAGGACTGTTATAAAATAATATTTTTTTAAAGTGCAGGATAACTTTTGGCCAGTTATAAATGCCTTTTGAATACTGTATCCTTCGGTTGTAATAAACTAAAACATAAATCAGGCAGTTTTATTTTTTTCTGGTAATATATGGAAAGTTCTAATATTTATTTTATAAATGAAACAACCGTTAAATTATACAGTCCTATTTCAACTGGGTAATACCACAGTTATATTTGAATTGAATTTTGTTGGCAGTATGACATGCTGTGTATGCTATATCAAACACAGGGAAACTATAATTTGTGTTTTATAACAGATGCTGCATAGGTATCATCAGGAAAATGTTTCTCGCTATTTTCTCAAAGCCACTTTTCTCGTTAATATTTTGGAAAAAATATTAATAAATACTGTTTAATGAGGTTAATTTTATTACAAGCAAATAAAACAATAATGATAATTTCAAACCAAGTATCTGTCGACAGGTTTCTAAATTTCATTGGGTATATTAGAGATTAGTTGCAACTTCTTTGTAATTGTAATATTTTAGATTAGAATAATAACAAAATATTTACATAAATATTCAAAAAGATTTTCTAAACGAATAGTAAGGAAAATAACAAAACTTATCTGTTGATGGGTGATTCACTCAATAAATGAAATACTTATGTGAAGACATAATATTCTCTTGTGAAAGATTGCTTATCTAATACACAAGAAACTGGGAAAAAGAACTGTCAGCAGGTACAGTGAGATATAACAAACAATTTACTTTTACTTACTTAAACGTATTTGCTCCTGAGTTGCAAGGAATATTTCAACAGGAATACTGTTCATTTAATAAGAGGGTTTCTTATAAAAACTATGTCATTTCCTAAAATTTTAAATTTGTACAGTCACGATTAAATCAGCAGGTCAACTGCTAATTGTTAATTAATTCAATGACTAACAATTATTAGGAAAGTTGTAAAAGTCAACACTTCCCTTCACGAGAGGACTTAATTACGACGAACTTACACTGTACTCGGCCGACGGTGGGTTGCTCTCCTCAGCTGTGTCGTTATCACCATCAACATCACCTTCTCCGTCCACTTCCTCCTCCGTTTTCTTCTCAGGGGGCGGGTCTGGTTCATCATTTAAGTCTGATGCATCATTCGAGTTCTCCTCTTTCACCTCTTTTGCTTTCTTTCCTCTCGGCTTCCTCGGTTTGGGCGTTCCTTTCTCCTTCTTGGGCTTAGGTTCTTTTGGTGTTTTTGATTTTGACTCTCTCTGTTTTCTAGGCTTTCTGGGCGGTTTTTCTGTTTTTACTTTCTTCTTGGGTGAGGCAGCTTTACCTTTTTTGGGTGCCCAATCATCTTCACTTTCTGAATCGTTTTTTCTCTTTTTAGAATAGTAACCATCAAATGAATCTTCACTGTCAGAAAACATTACAGGAACTGAAAATAAAAAGTTGTATCAAAATTGCGAAAAATTTGAAAATTCATTTTAACATGCAATACATGTCCTCAAAACAATCTCATCTAATTTAAGATATACTTAAAATCAATCTATAAAAAACTGTGTTAAATTTGATAATGTTATTATGAATACATCTTATAGTTGGATATTAAACGTTAATATACAGGCATTATTATGCTTCATGAGAAAACCAGTATAAAGTATTAGTGACAAAACTGACATAAAAGCACTTAACCCTTTAACATAACACATATCACACCCTTTAACATGTGTGATATGAGTGCAGTTCTGTAGACAGTACAGTATTTCTAAGCCTTGCATCGATGGCAATTGAATGTATTTCAAGCTGTTATTTGCCTCACTTGATGGAGGACAACTTTTTCTATCTTATTGCTATTACTAAGATATTTTATCTAGCTGATTTTTTAAACCAAACAAATGATTAAATTAGCTAATCGTTTCAACAATATAGAGTGCAATGATCGCTTCTGTTTAGAATGGCTCAAGATTATTTACACTGTATTCATTACAAATTGTTAAGAATTAGTTTTAAAGATATTAGTGCAGGATAACGTGCCTCGTGTGAAATTGAGCTTTGCACCTGTCTTAATTATTAAAATGTATTTTTATTATATGCAAACATTTAGAAAACGACAGTAATGTAATAAGTGTTCCTATCATTTTATACAGTTATTTGATTACTATATTTTAAAATGTAACTTAAAATAATAACAACCAACAAAGACCAGTTTGCTGACTCAAGATGGTAGGCAAAAACAACTGGAGTGGCTGGGTATACTCCGGTTCAGGGCAAGTCCCGCACTAAAGGATGAAATTTTGTCATGTGAATGTTTTTTACGAGTACTTTTTGAGTCAATATTTTGCACAATGATCATGTTGATGAAAAAGTGGACATTGGCTGTGAGTGGGTAAAGATACCTATAACACTATTTCACATGTTTCAGTAATCGTCATATCATTCACAGCCAACATCCTTTTTGTTCAACACAATAATTGTTTATCATGTGTCTACTACGGTATCTGGTATTAACATACTTCACACTAATTATAGTACATCACCCATACAGTAGTTAATGATTCACTGCCAATATCTGTTTTGTTCATCATATGACAATTTTTTTTTATTCATCTACTACAAGACATTCTTTATTGATCTAATACTCCGCTAATTATACAAGGGCTGTTCAGAAAGCAACCTCTGTTTGATTACTGTACTGAAAATGGAGGGGGTAGCACGACCACTGTTGCATTAACGCGCATGTACAGTAAGTCAGGATCAAGTCATGTTCTACACATGTAACCCTGGCTGGATGTAGAGGGGGTGAATCAGAAGCATCAGACCATTATTGCGTGAACTTGCTCTAAGTTTTGTGCAACATAGGTTACATAACAGATTGTTTATGATATTTATTGTTTTTTAACTTAAAATAAATATTGTAAATGATTTAAAACACAGTTATTTGTCAGAGATTTGGGATCTAAATTTAGGATTACAAATACCATGTTTTAGTTTAAAAAAGCCAAAAAGAGGCATCTTAATGTTAATAAGATAATTGAATTAATACCAATTAAAAGAGGAAAACAACAGAAATAGCTACTAACTAATTTGTTAAGCGGTTAAATTCTGTTAGAAATTCAAAAGGTTGTCACTGTATTTTTCTCAATAGGTATACATTTTTCAATTTTGATCTGTTTACAGGCGAAAAATTGATAACAAGCGATATGACTGTAGATTCATCATCCAAAAAATGAAAGAATAAGAACACCTCATCTGGATTATACTGGATGGCTGGTGGGTAAACCAGACCAAAACCTTTTGTAGTCTAGGTGTCTCTGATGTAGAAACAATGCAGAGATTATTTTAAATGTCCGTCATCGACTTTGTTTTATTTCTTCAGACGGACACGGAATGAAGTCTGTGACATTGCTAGAGCTCAGACACTGTACTGAGTGAGTAGAAGGTGAAATGTAGCTTAACTAATCATTCACATTAAATCAATCCTTCCCATCATAGCTAAGTTTATGTTTAAGATAACTTACTATCAGGTTTTGCTCGTAATCTGATAGCTTTCTCACTATTTGCTGATGACTTTTCCACTTTTACATCATTCGTTGGCAGCGATGTTGAGTCGGTTGAATCATGATTGTCTTCATCAGAATTTGCTGGATCCATGTCAGACCAAATTTGCTATTGCTTTACCTGAAAAAGTAATACAATTGTTAATATTATTACAAAACTAGCAGTTACCAGCAGATTCGCACGCAATTTCATACGCTTTGCACGTGTATGAGGTCTTCTGGTTAAAGTGGATTGTATTTTCGACGTTAATGTTGAGTTTGCCTTGGTGCAGCTATCAAGAAAAGTTAGCCAAATGGAGGCAATGTCAGTAACATGTAGGCCACTCTGTCCCCATCTACTTCTCGTTATTACCCGATATATAAGTAGGTTTAGATTAGGTTACCACAAAAATGTTACTAGTAGTACCAAAGTTAGAGATAACCTTTACAAATGCTCACATGAACTAAGCTTAAACTTGGATACTATCTCAAGGGATGTTTTTCTATTTTACCAGAGTGCGGGGTGGAACAACACTATTTGATTTTCACCTAGTTTCCATCTCCTCCATACAAACTGCTTTTTCATCGCATTGTTATTGCCGGTGTCACTAGCTTACTTACAACATAAATGTGCTGCAGTAAAATAAGCGGTCACCAACACAATCGTATGATGATTATCAAATGGTATGGAATCATCGATACTCATGACCATCCAAAGAACTGAAAGCAAAATGTCAGACTAAATAACGTAAAAGATATTTCAAAGAACAATATGGTTTGGCTAGTCTTCAATCATAGAAATTAATGTATACATAAGATTAATATAATTTACAAATTAAAATACAATTACAACAAAACAATAACATTTACTTATTTCTTTTGAAGGATAAACGTGACTAATTGTGAAACAAAAACAAGGTGTACGTCACTGTTCCTGCCGCCATTAGTTAATAAAAAATAATTTTAGTTTTGAATTTATTTCCAAATATGTTTTTACTTTGAATAAATTTTGAACGGATGATGTTGAATTGAATTAAGTTTGAGGCTTAAAAAAATGTTAATATAGAGAAACTATATTTTTATATGTAAAAGAAATTAGTTTTTTTTAACGATACAATATAACTAAATGGTATTTAAAGTACTCTTGAGTCACATAGTACTATTACTTCACAGAGTAGACATATTTGATAGCGTTTCAAAAATACTTGAATGGATCACCACCAATGATCATGATTTCTCGTCGATACATATATTTTGCAAGATGCTTAGCAATGGACTCACTTCTTAGACCAGTTTTTAAAGATTTCTTTGTTTATAAAAACATTTTGAGCCAATATCTGCATATATTCATCGCCATTGTTCTTGTATTTGTCACTAACCATCTCCAACATAAACAAAATAACAACAGCTTGTACTTACGTTACTAGTCTAAATAAAGAAAGCCGACAATGATTAATCATGAATATCTATGTCAAATGTAGTATGTCAATAATATCAATATTTAAAATCGATAATCATCACCCGATTGAGTGGGTGGCCGCTATTTATACTGTGGCCATAAATAAAATAAAAACAGCTGGCAATGATTAATTGTGAATATCTATAGGACAAATTTTGTATTCAATAGTATGGATATTTTAAATCAATAATCATGATTTGGTTGTGTTGGTGGCCGCTTATTATACTGCATCCGCAAAGGTACAAAAGTAATGAACATGTGATTTTTGTCACAAGTTGTCAGAATATTTATCTTTCAAAATAGTAATTTTTACACAGCTATGTTTGTTACATTCAAATAGATACACATATACAGATTGTTCACAAAAGGGTGTCACAAAATTCTGTGGTTGATAGTACATACATCAATCAAAACAAAAATGGTTTTATAAACATAGGTCAAGAAATGTGTGGTTTAGTCGCTAGCCGTCACTTTGTAAAAAAATTATTATTTCTAGAACTAGGTAGTAAAGTTGCAGATACTGAACTTTACAAATATGTTGTAATAAATAGAAGAACAATTTTATAAAAATAGTGGTGTGATTAGCTTTAAATGAATGGCGCCTGTTGCAAAATAACAAACAAACCAGTATAGTTATTCAAAAACTGTACAAGATACCACCTAGCTAATATGTCATTTTGATAAAAATTCGAGTGGTACTTTTTTAACGAAATCTGCCAGCGCATAAGCAAGCACACAACAACAACAAGCTCGTTCGGTTTGTTTAGAAGTAGCCTATGCTTGCACAAGCTGAGATCAAGAAATATGTGATGCATATTAACTCTGACATGTTTTTTGCTCCTGGAAATTTGACTTAATTCATCATTAAATTATTACTTTTATTAGACATAAGAACAAAGCCTAGCTGGGCTTTACTATAATTTGAAATATCTATAATGAATTTTGGTTCAACACAGGTTTTTATTGTTCGGAATAGTAGTTGAGATAATTAGAAATATTGATAATTCGATTGACATGATTGCCACTTATTGTTAGGTTATATAAACATTGAATCACAAAAAGTACTTGCTTCGCAGGGACTCAAACCCGGATCTCTCACTTGCTGGGTGAGTGTGATG
This sequence comes from Homalodisca vitripennis, assembly GCF_021130785.1. Classification (NCBI taxonomy): domain Eukaryota; kingdom Metazoa; phylum Arthropoda; class Insecta; order Hemiptera; family Cicadellidae; genus Homalodisca; species Homalodisca vitripennis. The sequence continues at coordinate 216,497,678 of NC_060208.1, read as the reverse complement.
CTATATATATATATATACCAGCACACTCACAACAATATATTATATTCCCAAATATTATTAATCTAGACCACCTTGTTTGATTTTGATGGTTTGCATAGACCTATAGAGTATAGTTTATGAATATACCAATTTTAAAATGATTTTATAATGAAACTTTCACTGAAAACACTTAGGCTATCTAGCCTAAAAACTTTTGATTGATCTGTAAAAAGTAAATACAGATGATAATGATAATGATTAGTATATAAACATCCTAAAAATGTCCATAGCCTATGTTCCAACTTATTACTGGGGGTTTAAAAATATTACTTATGCCTTTATACATGTTATATGGATAAATCAGAAAATTATAAATATTATATTGAAGGAACATCAATTAAATTGTTATTTCATTTATTAAAATACACTAATAAAGAACACTTGGATGTAGAGGTCCTTGAAAGAAGTTTGTTTTTATTGAAGAAGCCTACTACAACTATCTTTAGTGAAAAAGTTTTTGCTTAGATATTACAAATTAGCTTTAGAATATCTAAATGCAAGGCAATAAGGCTTTAATCATGAATAGCGACAGAGAAAATGGCAATTTAGCCACTTCTAGCAATGAAAATCGAGAAATAGGCCTACACATTTGTCAATACAAGCAAGCTTCCAGCCTTCATGGTACTGTAATGGAGTCCCGCCAATATTGCCTTAACCTCGAATGCCTCAAACAACATTTGTAAATCTTATAAATCTAGTTAGTTCAAATATTTAGCAAAATTTAGAACTATTATTCCATTGGAAACTGATAAAAAGTCACTGGCCTTACCTTTAATTAAATTACACTTGTAATGAGAACTAACTAACCAGCAATATTCACGGTTTGATGTCAAACTCTAGAAGCAGTAGCAGCAGACAGAATCAGTGATGTCGATCTTTATTCAGGGAGAATGTCAAATTCGATACTATGTTTACATTATTACACAGATAGAGATATTAGTGCAAATAATAAAAATATGAAGTTTTTATATTTAAAATTAAAATTAATAAGTTAGTTTAATTGAATAGAATGTACTTACTTTTAAAATTATGTAAAAAAACAAGCGATACAACAAAAATCTGAAAAAGACAACAAAACAAAGTTCAAACTGAACAAGTTCAGTTGATGCCAACCTACAACCTAAATTACCTTAGGAATGTAGTAGAATGAAACATATATGATTGCGAATACCGTAATTTATATACGTACAATACCTTTGACACTTTATCCGTCATTAGTCACCAGAAAGTTTGAATCGGTGATACCACTGTAAGTTAAAAACATTTTAAACAGAGGCATGATTAGAAAATGCTGGTTGCGTCAGTCAGAGACCATTAATATTTAGTACACATCTATTTAGTAGCCTACACATCTATTTAGTACACATCTAACATGTTCATAGTCTGTAACACATTGATAATAATTAGATTAAAGATACGAGATGTCAATGTAGTTTTTCGCTGGTTTTCTACGATGATGATTCACTGCGCCAAGATTCCAAGCTTTCTTAGGCTTCCGACATATACAAAACAAACAAAGATGAAATGCTGATGGTAAAGGTACCTAATTAATAAAAGGGCCAGCCCCCAATAGTATCTCGGAATATTCTGCAAAGCGTATTTTCTGGTTGATAAGGACTAAGTCAAATAGTCAGATTCCATAGGCCAAATGTTACATTGCTGTTGCAATATGCAAAATTGACTGTGCACTTGGATACCCAAAAGATTTATAAAACGAGCCAGTTTAATACATACATAAGCTAGCATCACAATTCAATTGCAATTTGTAGAAATATAAATTTGTTTAAAAGTGTAACTTCCTACGTGAAATACGTTAGGAGACTACAATTTTTCTTAAATTATTGTGAACGCAATAAAGACGTTTTATTATTATTATTACTACTACAAGAACTGCATATAACATAGTGACAGAACTAACCCCATTCTAAATTACAGAGTAATAGCCAATCGCAAAGTAGCACATGATTGACACGTCTGGTGGTGGTGACTACTGTAAAAATATGTTAAAACAATATTTGGACATAATATCTATCAGAATATAAGGCCTCAGTAGTCAACCCAACTAAGCTCAAGCGGCGTTTCTCTTCACATTGAGCAGTGTGTTGCAATCGTTATTTTTCGACATTGCTCGATAGTAACGAACTTCAGATAGTTATAAATTCGATGAAACACGTTAAGCTATAGTGACTACCATTTCGGTTTTCTGGTTTACACAGCGCTAAAGCACTACTAACTCAATTAAAATCTTGATATATTTCGTGTTAGATATTTTCTATTTCAAATTCAGTATTTACTAAACGCTAAAGTTTTCTTTCAACTACCTAATAAAAAGAAGGATGTTGTTCAATGTAAAAGTTGCCAACGTTATGGACATACTAAATAATATTGCCAAAATACATTTCGTTGTGCTAAATGTTCCCAGGAACATGATACAAAGGTACGCAATAAACCTTCAACAGTACCCCCTTCTTGCGTTTTGTGCTCTAGTGAGCATCCGGCTAACTACAAAGGTTGTCCTGTGTATGGAAAAATACAAAACAAACAATTCCGTCCCGTTAGAAAGAAGACTTTGGAATCCAATCAGGATCATTATAGACGAGACAACCCAACTAATGTTAAACAAAATCATTCCTCCCAAAATACTGAGGGGAACAATCTGTATATAATTATATATATATATATATATATATATATATATATATATTGTTCCTTCAAATACTGTAAATATACCGTTCACAATGTCTAAGGATACCAAATTTAATATCTGACATGTTCACATTCTCAATTTTGTCTTGTTGCCACGATGTAAGAATGAGAGGTGTATTTTTAATAGTATTGGGCTCTGGAATGACATTATTTATATCAGTACCACTAACCTTTTCTTTTCATCATTTTGTGTTACTGTAGTAATCTTGTGATAACCACCCAGATGTTTGTAACTTGTACTACAGATTTCTTTACAGCACAACTTGGATCAGGAAGGAAATGACAGGCTAGCTCTACCTTTTAAATGTAAATAATTTCGAGTGTAAATTCGCGTCGTTATTATTTATTATTAACCTACACGTGGTTGATGTCCATAGTTTTGCTCTTCCATAAACCTTGTTCCTTTTTTATTGAGTAATTTTATCCCAAAAATGAGAGAAGGCGTGCCATTATTTTAAATAAATAAATAAATAAATTCTTTATTGCATTTGTTACAATTTTACAATTGTGTTGCAAGCGTCATATTCTTCCTAGCCATTCATACACATTGAAGCTCACCCAAACATACAATACTAGCGTCTCATTTTAAAGTATTCATGTTAGAAGAACGGTGAAAATAAACATTTCTATAGTAACACTATTCGAAATGGTGGTCTATAGTTTAAGTTTCCATCAAACCTAGATTAATACTATTTTAATTGTTGGGTAAAGTACTAAAACGAGCAGTAGTAAATAATATTATTTTAACCATTCAAAAATTGAACTAATAAATATTCACGTAATTTCAATCACACATAAAATGGACATATAAAAAAGGACAAAAACATATGAAATATTTTTGTCCGCATGAAATATTTGATATGTTTATGAGATGTGCTATCAATAAATCACCCCTTTTTGTGATTAAAGTAATTAAGAACATGTTTAAAATTGTATTTTTATGTAAAGTTTCTAATTACTATATTTATTTTCATATTGATTTATATAACATTTCATTAATGAGGTCAAACGAAAATTCGATGTTATGTAATGGGGATGTTTTAAAAACTGCATTAACGACATCGTCACTAGCTCGTGCTGCTTGCAGCGGAATTGAAGCGAACTTCGAAACAGGAATTGTTTGATGCAGTTCAAATGGTATCATCCAGGTCAATAAAGCGACATTAACATATTAACGTGTTATGACAATGTTGTTTATGACAACATTGCAAATAGCGAACAATTAACGTTAATTTTGAGACATTAGAAAAGTACTTATATTATGGCGTATGGGGTATATGGGCGATATAATGAAATTTTCACACTAGAGATTTTATTTAATAATTTCCACCATTGGCGTAAATGCGGGAGGGATTAGTAAAATCAACCCCACTTTGAGGAAAAATAAAAGTGGGAACAAGAAAAAACCCCTACGAATGTTATTTTAAATTTGTATAGTTTGTTTATTAGTAAGCTAATATTAATTTTAATAGGATTCTATTTTATCGTGCAAGAACCAAACTATTCTCAACTCCCTATATACAGTACAATCATGTATACAATACACCTCTATATACAGTACACCCCTATGTACAGTACACGCCTGTATACAGTACACGCCTGTATACAGTACACGCCTATATACAGTACACTCCTATATAAAGTACACTCCTGTATACAGTACACCTCTAATACAGTAAATCCTCTATACTGCACACCACTATATACAATACACTCCAGTATACAGTACACCATATGTACAGTACACTCCAGTATACAGTACACCATATGTACAGTACACGCTTGTATACAGTACACCCCTATATACAGTACACCCCTATATACAGTACACCCCTATATACAGTTTGCACCTATATACAGTACACTCCTATATACACTATACCCATATACACAGTATATCCCTATATACAGTAAACCCCTACATACAGTACACTCTTGTATTCAGTACACCCCTATATACATTACACCACATGCATTGACATCCCCTCAGTTAATAAGCCAATTTACGCTAATAATTTCCACACATATAGTCCAGTAAAATCTAGATAGTCTAGAATTTCTCTGATCGTTACAATTTCAGTTTCATTTGTACACAAAATTGTAATCAAATATGATTCTAGGAAGAATATTGTGAAACATATTTTGTATGTGATGTAACATTTATGCGATTTATAAAAAAATCCTGTGATATATAATCAGAGTAGAAGTATGCCATAGCACATTTAGAGTTACAGGTTTTGGTGAATTTTCATACAAAATTATAAGTCTATAGCTCATTTCATTCTCCACATGTCCTTCGAAGTTACAGATGTACATAATATCAGTCAGAAAATAAATTTTTACAGCTCCCAGAGAGACAAAATAGAACTTTTGGTAGCCTACTGAGTGACATGCTTTAATGACGACCAACCGAATCATATGGAGGAATACTCATCATTATATTGTAACAACGTAACTTTATACATGTGTTACTATAACACATACTAAACTTTCATATGACATATATGTTATAGTATTATGTGTTATAGTCATATATTGTATTTAGTTTGTTAACAAATCTGTAATTGTGTAGTTTGTTGTGTCTGTAATTTTCTCGTTGGTATTAACTAGACCAATGTAAAGATTTTCGCTAACTCTCAGTCAAATTCTATAAATTGGCATGCAATATAATTTAATTCGATGTTGCCTTCATAAAAATGAAGGTTCCTGTGAAAATTCAAATCTGTAGGTCAGTTTTTTCTCGAGATATTGTTCTTCTTCTTCTTCTAATTCCGCAGGAGTTGGCCCAAACTGGGCTTCTGCAGGTCAAACTGCCCTAGGAAAGGGTCACGGTGGGTTGTTTAAAGTGCTCGCACAACATTCAAAAAAATTCTTCTACACTGTAGAAACAATTTAAGGCCAAAAAGTTCTTTAGCTCAATCTTGAATTTTTTTACAAGCTTGTCGTGCAGACACTTAGACAGACAGACAGACAGAATAGAAATGTTGCCAGAAACAAGACAATTTAGTGTTAGATTTCACTGAAGTTCAGCTAATTACGTATTTACAATTTTATTGAAACATACTACTGTATAATTTAAAATCTAAAACGTTTTCTGGAAGCACTAACTGGATAATAAAATAATTTGTTAGACAACTCAGTACACCATTAACTTCAACACACACAACTCAACACACAATAGAAAATCTTAAACTAAAAAATAAAAACAACTTGTAGATTGTGCTAAATTGTCTCGGAGTAGTTGGAGAAGAGTCGCAGATTAAATTAGTTTTATTGTCTGAGCGTAAATGCAATATTTCCGGACTGGTGGAAATAACTCTGTGAATGTTTTCTTTATTGTCTTTTTGTATACTCGTTAGTAGTTAAATGGGTTGAGTTACATACTAGAAAGTTTGGGCGGAGGCCGACCCATCAGTCAATTTGGGAACTACAGCTCTAAGAGTAAGATAGTTTTTAGTTATTACTTATTACTTAAAATATATAGAAATACTTGCAATTTCTACGTTTTAAAATAACTCATAGGAATGAACGTTGCAATAGTAATGAAGCTAATTTTGACCAATTTCGTAATTGGTGTTGTACACACAACGAATAAAAGTAAAAACTTTGTGTAAAATGAATGTTAAATCTTTGTTTAGTGAAAGATGTTAAACGCGTAATTATGAACCTGTACTGCATTAAGCACGAGAACAAAGAACACAGAAGTCGCTCTTGAACAAGTTCACAGTGCCTTCGTACGTTTAAATTCATAAAATATCATTTACCGAAATGTAGAACAACACAGGCCTGACATTTTTCTTAAGCCTTATTCTGCCCGTCCTCATGGGCCACTGGCATGTGGCAGGATCTTATCAAACAGAATAAGGGGGAGAGTCGATACAGTACAAGGTCGCTGGTACTGATAAAAAGTGCAACGGTCACAGACAGGATTAGGGTTATTTTGTTAACTGGTCGTAAAACAAACACCAGTCTAGGATTAAGTTGTCTGTGCATGAGTTTATCAATTATAACTATGGTTAGTAATTCGTCATTTTATACATATGCCATCTACTAACCCAATTCAGAATTTGAATTGCTAATTTTCAAATCGGAATAACATAAGAGAAGAGGAACGGAACTGTATGAGATGTTGCGTGATTGTTAACCTGCTTTGCCATCTCAGAATGTTGTCTACTAATGAGTTGGAAGCTCTGTGTTGAATACAGAGGAAACGTACCCGCAGATCTACCATGGGCGAAGACCGAGATGGTCGTAAGTGACCTTGACACTGTCGGTACAGGCTGTCAAAATAATCTAACCTTAAACTTTGAATGAATAATAGAATTATGGAAGTTTGCCCTAGTTGTGTTACAATAACAGAGGTATATAGCTTCTTTGTTTAAAATTTTCTTTTGACGATGGAAGGTTTGACAAGATAATAGAATTTTGCATATTTGCCATCGTTATGGTTACAAAAGGTATAACATAACGTTTCGAGGATTGGAATCTATCCTCTTCGTCAGGTGAGGGAGGTATTAGTACATACAAAAATAAAGAATAGAAAGAACAAAAAAATGGAAAGAAAGGGTTCAAACACACCAAAGCTCGAAAATCGATGTCGGCTCTTTCTTTGTCATCTGAAACAATGATTTTCGTGTTGATATCCTACTTTGATCCGTACCTGTGTGATGTGTGATTGTGTTTCTCGTACTCGTGACTTGTGCTCAGAACTTGCATTCTCTGCAGTAACAACGCCTGGACTAGATTCCGAGCAGCTTTTGGGTATGTTTGAACCCTTTTCTTTCCCTTCTTTTCTTCTTTCTGTTCTTTATTTTTGTATGTACTATTACCATATCCAACTCACGAAGAGGATATATTCCAATCCTCGAAACGTTGTTATTCCTTTTGTAACCATAACGATGGTAGAGGTATAGCCTAACGTTTCGAGAACTGGGGTCAGTATTCATCTTCAGTTGTCAAATCTTAAAACACAATATTAAGCATACAATTGTAAATAATTGAAATTGGGCAATAATCTCAGGAAAGTAAAAACCACGAATATAAAGATACCTGAACTCCGCATCACGTCTAGACAAGCAAATACGGAAAACTATGACACACACCATACAAATATAGCAAGCGCGCTTATACAGTAGTAGATATATTGGTTCCAGCGGAATATCAATGAAGTGTCGTCGTTCTTTTTCTTTTTTTTACATCAAATTACACACATCAACTGTCTTTGGTGTATAACTTTTTAATTGTAAACTTTATCAATTTTGTGTTCATCGTCCTGTGTTTGAATGGTTTGATCTTAAGATCTAATATCTTAAGATGTGACACATGAAGAAGAAGGCAAATATCAATAATCGAAACGTCAAGAGCTTCTGTCATTCGTAACACTTAACGAAAACAATTATTGTTCATCTTCTTGCCATCTCGAAATGTCTGAAATCCGATCTAAAGGTAAACGCGCACTAGCACGGCCAAGACCAAGACCACGACCAAGACCAAGACCAGTACTGGTCTGGAACAGCACGGCCACAACCTCGACCAAGACCAAGACAGTTTTGTAATGTACTAAACAGACAACAGTCAGTCTGAAAATGGATGTCGAGGAAATAGCAGAGGCCGTGTATGTGTACCGTAAAATATGTAAATGGTAAAAAAAAAAACACTGTTGTACAGACATCGCCACCGAATAGCAATGTTATTTCTTCCCATTTTTCCTTCTTCATTATTCTATTGGCATAATCATCTGATGAAAAATCCCACAAACAAGGCCTTTCCTTTACCTACCTCCTGTGTCAAACACTGATTCTGTTGCCATTTTACAATAATGTCTACTAAACTTCACAAATCATAAACAACTCAATCGCACACACAACCTCTCTCAACTATTCCTGGTCGCAGACTGGCCGTAGGCAGTGCGCGTTGTTCTATAACAGCTCATGGAAGTCTGGCCGCAACGTCAAGCTGGTCTCGCGCTTGGTCTGTGCGGCCAGAGCGTACAGCTGTGGTCGTGCGTCTGTCTTGCGTTTGTCGTGTCTTGGTCTGACTAGTGCGCGTTGCTCCACATCATTTCAGGTTGTCCTGGCTGCACGTTCTTGGTCGTGGTCTTGGTCTTGGTCTTGGCCGTGCTAGTGCGCGTTTGCCCTTATAGAACAACGCGCACTGCCTACGGCCAGTCTGCGACCAGGAATAGTTGAGAGAGGTTGTGTGTGCGATTGAGTTGTTTATGATTTGTGAAGTTTAGTAGACATTATTGTAAAATGGCAACAGAATCAGTGTTTGACACAGGAGGTAGGTAAAGGAAAGGCCTTGTTTGTGGGATTTTTCATCAGATGATTATGCCAATAGAATAATGAAGAAGGAAAAATGGGAAGAAATAACATTGCTATTCGGTGGCGATGTCTGTACAACAGTGTTTTTTTTTTTACCATTTACATATTTACGGTACACATACACGGCCTCTGCTATTTCCTCGACATCCATTTTTCAGACTGACTGTTGTCTGTTTAGTACATTACAAAACTGTCTTGGTCTTGGTCGAGGTTGTGGCCGTGCTGTTCCAGACCAGTACTGGTCTTGGTCTTGGTCGTGGTCTTGGTCTTGGCCGTGCTAGTGCGCGTTTACCTTAACAGCTCATGGAAGTCTGGCCGCAACGTCAAGCTGGTCTCGCGCTTGGTCTGTGCGGCCAGAGCGTACAGCTGTGGTCGTGCGTCTGTCTTGCGTTTGTCGTGTCTTGGTCTGACTAGTGCGCGTTGCTCCACATCATTTCAGGTTGTCCTGGCTGCACGTTCTTGGTCGTGGTCTTGGTCTTGGTCTTGGCCGTGCTAGTGCGCGTTTGCCCTTATGGTAAGCTCAGTACGAATGAAGTACGTGGTATTATATGAAAGATAGAATGTGTTCATTGACTATTTCAGTTCAAGTCTGAATTAAAATAATATTGGAATAGTTAGTTTCAAAATTATTAATTGTTTAAAAAATGGTGAATTTAGTTTTGTATTTTACTAACCAAAATTGTATATTTACAACTAAAGAAGGGTCAAATATTAAAGAAACCGAAATTTATATTTGGAATAACATAAAAATAACCACAACTTAAAAAAAAATGAGGATCAACACATATAAAACATTTTTGATGCTACATTTTGTAACTAATCATAATTTTGAAATCAATGACATTGCTTGTCGCCCAAGTGGGGGCCTCAGATCAGTGATGTGTTGCCATTTAAACAGTTCAACTTTCAGCCTAGGAATAATTTGAATGGTATTGGAATTATCTACTACGTGATTTATTATATACTATTATTACTATTCGGGGGGGGGGCGGGTAAACAATTGTGTCTGTTTGTTTATCCGCGCGATATCTCGGAAAGGAACTGACCTATGGAATAGAAATTGTGCATGAAGCTTCATTTTTATATGAGGAACACTGAGTCCGAGATGGTCCTTTTCACTACTTTGGAATTTGGCTGAGCTAAGACCAATCGAATATTTTTACATTGGTCTTAAAAGTAAATTTTAGAGAAAATAGCAGAATAAATAAATCTGTAAACAAACCCAATTAACATATAAAATACTCAAACATGCGATAAATTAACAAATGTATCCCTATTATCCCAACCCAAAAAACATTTTATTGTGACTTGGTGTGGAGACTTTTATCATTTAAACACTAATATGAAACCCGGTTTAATGAACAGAAGCCTGAAAGTATTATGTGGCAATATAAGACTTCAAATGTTGACTTTAAATTTCGGATGAAACTTAATTTCTACTAGAATGAGTTCTATGATGTATCATATTTGCGCCAACTTCTGCTTTGTATGTTTGTCTTTGTGTCGTATCTATTCGCAGAACATCTCCAGAATGAAATGAGATGAGATGTAGATTTGAAATTTTCGTATGAAACTTAATTTCTACTAGAATGAGTTCTATGATGCATCATATTTGCGCCAACTTCTGCTTTGTATGTTTATCTTTCTGTCGTATCTATTCGCAGAACATCTCCAGAATGAAATGAGATGAGATGTAGATTTGAAATTTCGGATGAAACTTAATTTCTACTAGAATGAGTTCTATGATGTATCATATTTGCGCCAACTTCTGCTTTGTATGTTTATCTTTCTGTCGTATCTATTCGCAGAACATCTCCAGAATGAAATGAGATGAGATGTAGATTTGAAATTTCGTATGAAACTTAATTTCTACTAGAATGAGTTCTATGATGTATCATATTTGCGCCAACTTCTGCTTTGTATGTTTATCTTTCTGTCGTATCTATTCGCAGAACATCTCCAGAATGAAATGAGATGAGATGTAAATTTGAAATTTCGTATGAAACTTAATTTCTACTAGAATGAGTTCTATGATGCATCATATTTGCGCCAACTTCTGCTTTGTATGTTTATCTTTCTGTCGTATCTATTCGCAGAACATCTCCAGAATGAAATGAGATGAGATGTAGATTTGAAATTTCGGATGAAACTTAATTTCTACTAGAATGAGTTCTATGATGCATCATATTTGCGCCAACTTCTGCTTTGTATGTTTATCTTTCTGTCGTATCTATTCGCAGAACATCTCCAGAATGAAATGAGATGAGATGTAGATTTGAAATTTTGTATGCAATCTCAGCGGGCATGTTACGACACCTGGTGTGGCGTACTTCTTTCTACCTTGTATTGTAAGGAACACAGGTCTGAAATCTCTCTCTAGAAGTCTAGCTTTTAAGACCGTTCAATGCAGAACCAGATCCAATATTGATAATTTGATTTTTCATAGACGAGCTTCGTGACAGACTTGGACAAAGAAAGCAAGAACTCATCTCATTGTTGCAGGAAGTAAGATCAAAAGACTGGAAAATTTAATCTAAACTCGAAGCGATTTGCTGGTGTTTACGCTCTTCCGTATCTTGGACAGATTGTTTGGCGAATTAAATTTTTCTTATCCGAGGTAGACAAGCAGATTAATTTATTATCGATCGAAGCTTCTTGTTTTCCACTCTTTAAATTAACTAATGAGTTTTCATTTATACTTATTTATTTTCTTGCTACATAAATATGAATGCATCTAATTACATAACATTTACGATACACATAAGTGCAAGAATGGCCGTTTATTATTTATTAATAATGTAAAGAGATTCAGTTAGTAACTTTCTTAGTCTCGTCGTAATGTACTAACCTTCTATACTTATGTGAAGTTTAAACAATATAACTAAGGCCTAAGTGAATTAAACAGCGGTGTATTTGCCACAACACAGGATTGCCATGATATGTCTAGCACTATAGGGTAAAGTTACTATCAAATTTTGGTGTGGTACATAACAGTAACATATTAAAATATTGTAACAACAACTATATTAAAATATCATAATAACAACCAATAAATATTAATTGATTATACAAATTAAAATAGAATAAAAATGTAATGACATACAACATTTTCATAACTCTATTACAGTAACAGTAACGTAACATTAACAATGTAGTATTGTTATATTATACAATGTCTATAATTATTCCGGAAGCAATAAAATTTGTGTGTGTATAAGAGCGTTATTTTAAAGGGATGTGACTTATAAAGTAACAATACCTTATATAGTATTTTTCTTGAAATTAATAGAGTAATTTCCCATAAGAAAAAATAGATTGTCAGCCACGCAAGTTTTAGTGAAGTTTGAAATGGAAGCGAAAGGATATATTCGCTGATATGATATAAAAATATGATGTGTGTTTAAAGAGTGAAATCGACTGTCGGCTCTTGGATTAGTAAGTAATTAATCTTGATTCTTGAGTATCAAGAATTAGATTTTGGCTCTCCAAACCACGCCGACCGCGGTAGTGTTCATTCAACGAATCTATCTTTTCATACCGTCCCATTTCAAACTTCACCATAACTAGTGTAGGTAACTGTCGATCCATTTCTTTCTTAGGGGAAGTTTTTCTACAAATTAGTAATAAGCCATGTTGTGTGTCTGGACATTGCAAATTAGCTCTCTGCTTCTAAGAAAAGACATGAGTAAAAGTGTTACTGTATTAAACTGTTAAAAAAAGTATTCTGATTTATTTACAGTTTTTTACCCATACAAATCAAGCATAAAATTCAACAAAACGCCAGCTTAATGGAATTATACATATATTTATACGTAGTGGTTCATATTATTTTCACCGAAGAAATGTTAGTCATTAACTAAACTGACTCACCAAGTGTGGTACTTGTAGATAGCAGAATATTCAAAATGTAGCGAGGAACTACTAACTCGTTATAACTGGAATATTCATACTCCTCGCATGTTACACTTGACATTTGCTGAAAAATATGTATGTGTGCCAACACGAGGTGTTTATTGAACATTATTTTTCGACTTTCCAGTCACTTGTTTGTTATATTCGGTAAATATCACTACTAACCAAAAAATGTATGTGTATGCACACATGAAGGGTTTATTAAGCGTCATTTTTCGACTTTCCAGTCACTTGTTTGCAAAATTTGGTAAATATCAATACTGGACAATACATAGGTGAACACTAATATTCCTTGCTTGGAGAATAGCCAGAAAGGTTAATATACGTTAACAACCGTTACTTTATGAATTATTGGTGGACAATTGCAAGAAAATATTGAAATTGTTGATCTAAAATTACTGCTTTTAAATTAAAGTCGTTCAAGGTGTGAATATAGTTATTCATTTATCAAATTATTATTTTGGACTTGTACGTGGTGCTGTTTAATTATAGACCTATTGGTGAATGTAAATTAAACTTTACTAACTACGTTGCAACGATGTTCATTTGGTTTAGACCTTTTCATGTATTTGCAACAACATAACATGTGCTTGAACAATTGAATTCTTGACATGATTCAGCCTCACTTTGGAGATCCATCTTCAATCAACAGATGTAAACATTAACGGTTGATGTCGGTCTCGATTGAAAATCTGTTGACAATCACAGCATATCAACATTCGCAGTTGTTGATCACTGTTGACATATTACTGCAAGATTATGTGCGCAGTGTTTCGATGCTGTGGATGAAAAAGTTGAAATACTAGTCGCTCAAAGAATTTTTTGTAATCAAGACTAAGGGGTAAACAGACTATCTAAACAGATTTAGATATTTTACATGTTTCTGTGCTACCAAATACTAGAACGAGTCTTGGCGTTCGCTTCAGCTTCACAACACAATGCTGAAAAAAACGTGCTTGGGTATTTACATGTCTGTATGTCCTTTATAGACTCAGAAACTATTTAACCTATAATTACGAACCTATAATTACGAAAATTTGTAAGTATATGTAATTTTTGAAGTAGGAAGTTTATATGCTATGCCCATTGATGCAACTCACCACCAGGCGACGCTGCAAAATACAAAAGTTATTAAAGCACCAGCATATTATAAACTGCAATTACGACACAGTTACGTATATTAAATAGCCTAAAACTATTTGTAGGCGCTACGTTTTGATGTATATTTGTATTTAAAATACATTTTTGGTTCAACTTAAAGCTTCAGTGTTAGACCACTTTATAATAATAAATAAATGTTCGTATACAGTGGTTATAAACGTACACTTTTGAAATATTTTCTTGATCGTTGCAACAACGTAAACTCTACATCGGCGTTGGAAATATAATTCTCTTGAACCAGAAGTGCTTACACACGTGCACAGCTTATGAAAAGCGTGCGATGCCGCGAGAAACAGCTATTATGTTGACAATGTTAACATTAAAGAAACCGTGACGTTATAAAATGTTAGCTTATGTTTTGTTTTGTCATATTTAGTTACAACCAATGAGTAGAGCATAAACATGATGTAAAGAGGAGGAGGTTAATGGGAGGGGAACATATGGAAACACACAAGTTTACTGGGGAGTAGTGACGATATTTTGACATGCTGAGTTTACGGGGAGGGGGGAGGGTGCGCTAATACTTAGCCCTGGGGCTGATATCAAATTACCAACCATTACTACAACATGGCTCTTGATGTGTGGCTCAATGTAATACGCAAAGAACTTGAGCGCTGATACATTTAGTTTCACTGCGTTATATAATGTTATGTGTTAATGTTGAATATGTTTCGAGTTACGTCGAATCTTGGTCATATTCTGTTCAAATCCTCTTCATTTGAAAGATACGAAACTAGTGCGGCAGTTGGTGTGATCTGGTATGTCTAGGTTGAATAGTGTTGTTGCTCAGAACAAAAAGATCAAAAGCCGTGTGGTTTGAGGTCCAGATTAAAGTCTCAGCGTTCACTTCGCTTTCGCTAATAATTTAAAAGGATCTGTCAAATCTAATCTGTAAAAGACTACAAATGTTGGCGACAATCACGGCCGAGTGAACGATAATACCAGAGATTCGCCAGCAGGAATGGCACACAGTAGCCAAGGAATTAGTATCGTTTGTCAGAATCGCTAAGAACCACCAGCGTGATAAAATTATGGCACAGTCGACCTAACCAATAACGAACTGAAGGTAGCGTGCCTTACTCTGTGGTGAAAATTTCGACATAAAAAACCGCAGCCGAAAGATACAAATCGGCAAAGGGCGAGAAACGATTATGTAACTATCATAGTAAACTTCACACAGTTGATGATAATAATATCTAAATACTACATTTTCTCATATTATGCCCGGTATTTCACTGACAGGGTTATTGTAATAACTAGTACCGTTGGATAAACAAAAAGGTTGAATTGTCCTCTAAAAGATACTACCGTAGCGCAGCTGGCATTTACGGATATTCAAATATTGTACCGCTACTTCAAATACTTTTTGAATAGCCCTCGGGCGTAACCTTCACCGAATATGTATCTAGACATGACGTAGCTATGGTTGATTTAATGTGAATGTTTGAGTTTACCCCCATTTCACCTTCCTTTTATTGCAGCGTCTGGTATTTGACGCTGTGTACGATTCCAGGAGTCATGTTTGTCTGAAGATATCCAAAGAAAATCGGCGACGAAGAGGCTCAAAAGGAACCTTTACATCGTTTCGACATCAGAGACACTAGCACAAATTCACCATCCTTTTATTGTTTCTAATGTGGAAACTAAGTAAAGAAGTTTGTTTTTGACGATGGAAGGATTGTGAATTGTAATTTTTTGTATCACTGAGCGATGGCAAATATCCAGAAAAATCCTTTTTCCTTCACGATGTAAAGGTTCGTTTTTAGCTTATTCGTCACCGACTTTCTTTGGATCTTTTCTGACGAACATGACTCCAGGTTCCAGGAGTCAAGTATGTGGTAGCGTCAGGTACCAGACGCTGCAATAAAAGGAAGTTGAACTGGAACTAAACTCAAGATTAAAATTTGTCTAGACTTGACTTGTCAGGAGTTAATTTTAAAAATCAAAGATTTGTAAAGTTTCAAGAATATACTCAGTATTATCTTTCCTTTATATTACATAACACTCGAGATAAAAATAAATGTTATTTATATGCTGTTAATACACATAGGAGGAAGAAGTGAACGTAATAAATCGTATTTATTACCAAGAAGAGGAAACCAAATAAAGCCACCGGAATTGATTTTATTCGAGTCGTCATGCTCCAGTAGTTTCAATCAAATCATATTGACCGGGCTGGGGCAACTTCGGTGCGCAGTTGTTGCGATGGAAATTCCTTCCACACACATTTCTTCACCTCCAGCATTTACACTGTTTTAAGTGATACGCTTAAATCAGTAGATAAATCTCACTCTTTAAGTAATGTTATGTTTTCTATTGTGTGTTATAAAAGTTATAACTAAATCATTTATATTGTTGGTATAATTAAAACCTGTACTCGTGGCAACCACAATATTGCAATTTTAATCTTAAAATATGGTTATAATTTTTTTTAGTTATCATAGATGAAGAAGATAGACTAATAACTTAACTGTCATTAATTTAATTTAACTTTTTTATAGCACAGATTTAAAATAACGAATGAATCAAAGGTGAAATAGAGTGGTACACAAAAATGTAGTCTTTTTTAAATATTTGACCTAATTGTGTTTACGAACGTATTTTGGGTTTCATACGCTATTTTCGTTATTTTTTGGATATACAGGGCGTTTCAATATTATATTAAAAGTTAAACAGTACAAAAAAATATGAATTCTTACATTTTATCTGGCATGTGCTTCATTAAACTCATGTTTTACAATTACAAAATTGGTTCCTCAAGAGTCTCCCACATGTATTACGTCTTCTATTTCGTGCATTGAGTGTTCAGATTTCTGGAAGATTACAGTGTACTTTGTATCTGCCTGCTTGTTTACAGAAAAGGAAAGCCAAATAATAATAATGTTCTTTATTGTAAACAGACTGTACACATATTGTATCACAATCTTGCGAAATTTAACCTAACCATCCAGTCTAACAACACATTCAGACACATAACTATATTTACACCTTTTACACAAGTTCGATTCTCAAAGTTTTCGTGAATCAATACGGATTTATTGTTTGATTAACTATCCTAATAAAATTGATTCATTATAGACTCATCAACCGAGTAAATTCTTTTTACACCGGTAGAGTTTTAAAATTAGCTTTGATTTTTTTCCCGTTTAGTTGTTTGATATTCTTTGGGAGACTGTTGTTAATCTGACACCAACTTGAGAAGGCAAATTTTTGAATGCATTGGTTATGTGTTGTGTTGGTCACGAAAATTGTTCCTATCTTTGTAAATGTCTTGCACAATAACTTTATACGATGATGGCACTACATTTTCAACATCAGCTGTAGCATAAATAAATTAAACAACTTATTTATCACCCATTTTCAGATTTTTCACCCTGATTGAAATAAATAAAAAAAAAAAACACTCAAAATACATATAACGTTGTAGCCACCACGGTATATCCCACCACGGTATATAACGTTGTGGTGGGATGGGTTCCAAAAATAGTCGAAAACGAAGAACGAAGACTCTTAACGAACTCTTTATATAGTTTCGACATCACTCCTAAAATACAAAATGTAATGTAATCTAGGTGACGATGTATTCTCATTGTCTCATCAATTGTGTACCTGCTGAACATGAATCCAGATTTCAGCAGTGGAGTCTGCGACAGCATCAGGTTTCAGACGCTTCACGTAAGAGGAAGGTGGACTGGAGCTTGACTCAACACTCGCAATCAAAGTATATTGTTTAGTTTAATTTATTGTTGAGTTTAAGAAACGTTTATATTGATAATATTATAATATTAACTGTTACGAATCTATATTAATGACAAATACTTACGTTATACATGTTGATCATGACTAACGTATACGATTACGATGTCTCATATTCCCGACATTATCTCAGAACTGCTTAAATTCCTCCCATCAATCCATTTGCAAGTTTGACGTCGTCTAGTAAAGTATACCTTATGATATCCATAACCTTATAAAACGATTCAAATAATCTAATAATTGCACTTAGCCTTTTAAAAGAAACCGTGAACAATATCAAAGTAATGTAATAAAAAGTTTCCACTTAATCAAGCGGTGTAATGAAAAATTAAAACCATTAGTTGATTAATATCCTGACTTAATTTTCAGATAATAGCTTTATAACAAATTGGTTGCCGTTAATCCATTTTGTAGTTTTACAGAGTTCTTTGATTTCAGTAAAATATCCTTTTAATTTCAGCATGGATTCTTAGTTCTGATGTTAATTATAAAGTGTTATTAATTTATTATAATATTTTATTAATTGTGAAATTTCGGTTTTATTATTTTTTATAGGTACATATTTTATTACTTCTTATAAGCAATGGATCTGTATTCAAACCAAAATAGTATTTTCGACAAAATTTACACGATAATTAGTAAATAACATTCTTGGATTTGTAGGTGGTATTATTAAGAATTCTATATGTTTTCGTTGTTGTGCTATTTGTAATGTACCACAAAGTTTATCTTGTTCGAAAGAATGACAACCTAAAAGCTATTACTGATATCTGAATTTGTAATTTGGTTTAGGTAACAATTTAGGCCTACCAGAAGATTTCATAGATTAAGTACTTTACTGAAAATTATTCTTTGAGCCTTGAAAACAAATTTTCTGTCAATGGTGATGGTTCTAACACACTTGTACGCTGCTCTCAATTTAAAAATGGCCCATACCTTGTTACTTGATAAATTTAATAGTGTGCATTAATGTTAATTGTGTACGTTTCAATGTTGCAAATTTTAAATTAAGAAACTCGAGATATCCCTCAATTCTTCAAAGATCATACATCTTTTGTAAATTTCCAATGATTTGGATATAGTCATACTGAGTATGGTGTGGGTCAAATACACCCGATTTAATTGGTTTTTATGAAATTTTCACAGATATTTAAATATTTAAAATTAATTTTTATGACTTTTTTTAGACCCTCAAAAAGGACTTCTGAACATTACGAGTAACCAAGAGCACGAATTTTAAAATTATTTTAAGCATAGGGATGCAAAGTTTAAAGTTTTAAGTGACTGTTTTTGGTAATAAAATTGGTGCAATCTATAACTAGTACTTAAAAATGTAATTTTGAATGATAAAGCATTAAATGGTGACACAGTTAAATGGTTACACTTATTGAATAAAGTGGAGAAGATTTGCATTCATTGCAAAACCTATTTCTGTGTTGACAATAAGGAAATGCTTGAGAAATTAATTGGCTAAACCAAGTGAAACCAGTCATACAGCGGATAAAAATATCAGCTCTCGTTCATCTGTAAACATTTCAGATTCTGTATGAATCTGTAGGATTTTTCTACACTTGGAACATCATCTTGAAAATGCGCAACTTATGATAGTCCAATTAGTTTCTCAAGTATTTAAGAATCAGTTTCTTAAGTACCGAAACCTGAGCATTCAGCTCAATTAGTCTCAAGGAGGGGGAATTCTGGCAAAACTCTATGCCCAACTCTATGAGCTATATTAAGCTATGAACCTTGTTACTGAAGGAATATTAGCGGAAAGTAATTATGAATTTACATGTTGATGTGTAGGCCAAGGCATGGAACTATGCTGGTAAGTGAGTAACCTTGGACTATAAACATTTAATCACGCAACATTTGTATTTTCATTAATTATATTTACAACACTAATTTATTATAATATTGGAAGAAATAAATGTGTATTATAGCTCCGAGAACATTATATTTAAACAATGTTCAGGCATTGGTAGCTGAAAACATTTAAACAATTCTCTCTACACCACAGTGCTGATGTTCATTTTGTCGTGATGTGAGCTCAGTATTAACATCACTGCCATAAACAAAAACCTCCCAGGACAGTATCTGTAGCACACCGATGAACTTACCACAGTTGAAGCTGCAATATCGGAAATCAAACACTACGCTTGTTGTTTGCCGCTACAGAATCTATGTGGGTCGCCACTAATTGATACATAAAATTCGGTGGCTTGTTCTACACCTCATGTGATGTTTCATTATGTCGTTGTATGGTGCGCTCAGTTATTTACATCACTCCCAATAAACAGAATACTGGGCACCTACCCACAGTTGGAAGTTGCAGTATCGGAAATCTAACACTACGCTGGTTGTATGCCGCTAATGAAAACTCTGTGGTCTTTCCTAATTGATATATCAGTTAGGTTGCCATGTTCTACTCCACAGTGTTGATGGTCATTCTGTCGTGGTATGTGCGCTCAGATTTACATCACTTCATACACAGTATCGGTAGTATACTGAGACAGCCTACCACAGTTCAAGCTGCAATATCGAGAATCCAACACTACGCTTGTTGTGTGGCCGCTACATAAATCTCTCGGGGTCGCACTAATTGGTATATCCAGTTAGGTTGCCAATGTTCTACACCACAAGAGTTGATGTTCTTTATGTAGTCGGTTAGGTCGCTTAAATATTTACATCAATCTCGATACACAGTATCGGTTGTATACTGAGGACACACTACCACAGTTGAAGCTGCAAATTTACGAGAATCCAACACTTACGCTTTGTTGTGTTGCCGCTACATTAATTCTTGTGGTCGCCACTAATTCGGTATATCCGTTAGGTTGCCATCGTTTATTCACCACAAGAAGTTGATGTTCATTATGTCGTGGTATGTGCGCTCAATATTTAAATCACTCTCAAATAAAACTAGTATCGGTAAGTATACTGAGACATCCTACCCACAGTTGAAACTGCAATATCGAGATATCCACACTACGCTTGTTCGTGTGCCGCTACATAAAATATCTGGGGTCGCACTAATTGGTATATCAGTTAGGTTGCCAATGTTCTTACACCACAGTGTTGATGTTTTTATGTCGTGGTATGTGCGCTCCAATATTTACATCACTTCATAAACAGTATCGGTTAGTTTACTGAGTCACCTACCACAGTTGAATTGCAATATCGAGAATCCCAACATGAAAACTCAGTCTGTCTTTGCCTAATTGATTGACATATCAATTTATGGTTTTACATGTTTCTACACACACAGTGTTGATGTTCAATTCTGTCGTGGTATGTGCGCTCATTAGTTTACATCACTCTCATAAAACAGTAACGGGTTAGTATTACTGAGACACCTACGCTGTTTCAGTTGCATTATCGGAGAATCCAACACTACACATTCTTGTTGTTGCCGCTAACATTGAATCTCTGTGGTCTTTCCACTAATTGACATATCATATTAGGTTTGCCTTGTTTCTACACCACAGAGTTGATGTTCCATTATGTCGTGGTAAGTTGCAGTCTCAAAATATTTACATCAACTGCCTCATAAACTGCCATAAAAGTATCGTGTGGGAGTAAAACCTGAGACACCTACCCTAGATTGAATAGCTGCAATATCGGAGAATCCAACCACTACGCTTGTTGTTTGCCGCTACATGATATCTTCTGTGGTCGCCACTTAATTGATAAATACATCAGTTAGGTTTGCCATGTTCTACATCCCCACAGAGTTGATGTTCATTAGTCGTGGTATGTGCGCTCAATATTTACTTCACTCATCATGAAACAGTATCGTATTATACTGAGACACCTACCACAGTTGGAAACTGCAATCTCGAGAATGCCAACACTAACGCTTGTTGTGTGCCGCTACCATGAAATCTCAGTGGTTGTCGCCACTAATTGGGTATATCAAATTTGTAGGTTTTGCCATGTCTACACCACAGTGCTGATGTTCATTTATGTCCCGTGGTATGTTGCGCTCAATATTTACCTCACATCACATAAACAGTATCGTAGTATACTGAGAACACCTACCACAGTTGAAGCTGCAATATCGAGAGATCCAACATACGCTAGTTGTAGTGTGCCGCTACATGAAAATCAGTGGTCTTCCACTAATTAGATATATCAAATTCTTGTTGCTTTTTTCTACACCACAGGAGTGCTGATGTTCATTCTATGTCGTGAGGTATGTGCGCTCTCAGTATATTTACATCACTCCCATGAAACAGTATCGGTAGTACACTGAGACACCTACCACAGTTGATAGTTGCAATATTATCGAGAATCCAACACTACGACTATCGTTTGCGATACTTTGCCGCTACAATGAATCTCAGTGGTCTTCCCTATAGACATATCAATTAAATTTGTTCCATGTTCTATAAACACCACAGAGTATTGATGTTCAATCCTCAGTCGTGGTATGTGCGCTCCAGTATTATACATCACACCCATAAACTGCCATTGAAACTGTGGAGTATTACTGAGAACACCTACCACACGTTGAAGCTGCAATAATCGGAGAATTCCAACACTACGCTAGTTTTTTGTCCGCTACATGAATCTCTGTGGTTTCGCCACTAATTGATACATAAAATTCGGTGGCTATGTTTTAACACCACAGTGCTGTTGTTCATTCTGTGCGTGGTATTGTGCTGCCTCAAGTATTTACAACATCACCTCCCATGCACAGTATACTGAGGACACATACCACAGTTTGAAAGCTGCAATATCGAGAATCCAACACTAACGCTAGTTTGTTTGCCGCTACATGAAACTCATTGGTCTTCCCTAATTGATATTATAAAATTCTGTTGCTATGTTCTACACCACAGTGCTTGGATCGTTCATTTTGTCGTGGTATGTGCGCTCAGTATTTTACATCACTCCCAGATTTGGTGATGACAGTATTACTGAGACAATACCACAAGTTGGGGGGGACAGCGCAAAATCGAGAATCCAACCACTACACGCCTAGTTGTTTGCCGCTACATGAAAACTCCGTGGACTTCCCTAGATTTGATAGATAAAAATTCTGTTGCTATGTTCTACAACCCACAGTGCTGATGTTCATTCTGTCGTCGGGTATGTGCTCTCCAGTATTTACATCACTCCCCATGAACAGTATACTGAGACACCTACCACAGTTGACAGCTGCAATATCGAGAATCCAACACTACGCTTGTTGTTTGCCGCTACATGAATCTCTGTGGTCTTCCCTAATTGATATATCAATTAGGTTGCCATGTTCTACACCACAGTGTTGATGTTCATTCTGTCGTGGTGTGTGAGCTCAATATTTACATCACTGTCATAAACAGAAACCTCTCAGGATCGTATCGGTTGCGCATCGATGACCTGGCCCAAGATGACTACCATGCTGGAAATTATAATTAGGGTATTTTCTTAATTGAAAGCATTTATCGCCTTTACTACAAAAGTTCTCTTTTGTAAATAGGCAGTGATAGGCAGTCACTCCTAATTGAAATAGTGCGTTAGTTATCTCATCGTGCTCTGTTTAACATGTTGTTCACTTCTTTTGCAAACCCATATAATATAATTTCTGTTTTGTGGTGTTTCCTAAATCAAATTTTCCAAAAATACATTGTTTTTGTATAGATTTCTAAAAGTTTCTATAAAATTACATTAATTCATTTTTAAACATCTCAATACCTCCCTAATAGATATCTTAGCAGGTTGTATTTACCAGCAATAATATAGTAATCAGAAACTGTTGTTATAATTATGCCAGCAGAAATTTTATTTTTACAGGTATGTTCATGTCGTCTGTAAAATATATGTAAATGTTGAATTGGACTAAACTACCCGTTCTACCCTCCTCCTTTGTAAAGAATATACGTAAAGAACATTGTAAACATATGTAAATAATAGCTTGGGAGGATCAGAAGGTCCTAGATAATAAAATTAAAGTCAAACCAAACAAGGGACAAACTTACAAAGATTTATATAGGAGGTAAAACACTTCAATGGAAATAAAAATTTAATTCTTAAGCCTGCGCAGCTATGACTACAACCAAGATTAAAATCACTTTGAATAATTGGTATCACAATTCGAATCCTGAAATATTTCGGCCTCGCCCCGGAGAGCAATCTTCAATCAACAAAATGGCTCCCACAGCGTGGTTGAAATATTCCAAGATTTCAATTGTGATAGCAATTTTCGATGCGAATTAAACTGGAAAACTGTTAAGTTCGTTCGTTGTGGTACTTGTACTAAGAGAAAAAAAATATGATTTTTTTAAAAATATCCAATCCTACGTTCAGTATGTTACCAATGCTGTACTATTTTGTGTCTTAATAAAGTTGGATGGGGAAGGACACCGAGAAATCGCGAAGAATGGGAGAAGTGTAATAGTCTAGTCTTCCCAGTTTGTGTTTTCGTTAGGAGGCAGGTACGTAGCCAGCGAGGGGATCTAAGTTGGTCAGGACCCCCAAATTTTAATTTTTTTAAATACATTTTTTAGGAAACGATTATTATTATTTAAATAATTCAGTATTACTGACATGTACTGCTGAAAAATCGGTCTCAACAAAGAAACGAGTCAAGAAACTTCTTAAGGAACAAGAACTTCTAATGGGACCTTACCCTCTGTCCACTACGGGAAAATATTACTTGTATGGACCCCAAAATCTTTTTCTAGCTACGTTCTTGTTAAGAGGTTGCCACGTAGTCATTGATTGTTAGTAGTGAGCCTAGGAATATGGAGAATAATGTGATATAGTCTATTGTTTGTCTGCAGTTTGGTGATGTAAACTGAACAGATGCTGTCAACGCTGCTAGAATAATCTGTATGATACCAACAATGACTCTGGCAGGTTATCAATGTACACGCTTTTTACACAGACCCTATTGTTTGTTCCTAGTTTTGTAACGTGAATCGGAAAGGTGCAATCAAAGGGTTTCAATAATCTAGATGTAACCGACAATCACTCTTGCGTTAATCAGACATTGGCGTTATCGAAATACATGTTTAATTTATGTATTCCCTTCCTTGTTTTTTAGTTTAATGATGGGAACTAAAGAGCAGTTTTTAGTAATGTGTTATTAGTAGTTCTGTTTAATATCGGTTGCCTGAAGGTTGATCTCCAAACTAATGGCGAAATATTTCAATTGTGGTAATTTTAGACTTATATTTATAATATATGCCACGTAAATTTGATATTTTTTAATATTTAAGGAAGATATGCAGGCAAGTCCCATAATGTTTTACCAGATAAAAACCAATATCGAGTAATTATAGCTCAACTTTAACTATAATGCCTCATGAAAAATTACAAAATTTAAATAATTTATGTCAACAAAAATTGCTAAAATAGAATATTTTGTAGCCTTGCAATCTTTTTTCCCAAGTGCATTTAACTTATTGTGATAGGAAACTCATAACTGCTCTTAGTAATATTGAAAGGAAAGGTTTGTTTGTGTAAAGTTCAAACAAATAATTAAAAATATATTTGAAAATGATAAATATACTAAGTTTACTGAGTTAAAGAAACACTAAGTTAAACAAATCGCGTTATGAAGATCAGGATCGGTTCAGATTTAAACTTTAAATGTAGTTTCCAAATTAGCAAATTAGTTTCCTTGTTAGAATTCATTATTATAATTGAAACTTTAATGTCAGATGTAGACAAATGTCACTCAGTTAGTTTCCAGCAAAGTTGGATCCAGATTGGTTATCAGCCTGAGAGAGTTCACGGAGAAGATTTACTGTCCAAGTCGCGGGGACAAGCGCCGCTTAAACTCCCTAATCCACTTATCCACTACCCTGGGTAATTAACACCACTTAACACTTTCGGGGGAAATGGATCATCTGTTGTGTAGCAGATACTGTTGCAGTCTTTATTATTGTTAAGGGCTGGGGCAAACTGATAATGTAGCTCTATCGGCACTCAGTTATCTACACAACCAAAAGTATTTTAGCAGACGTTTGTCTTTGCTGTATATACAGTGTGTTCAGAAAAAGTGTTCCAATCCTTAAGGATTTAGTTCTACATATAAAAATAAGCAAAAAGTTCATATAAAGATATGTCCTAACCTTTCGTTTTCCGTCTATCTGTTTGTATGTGTTTTTTATACAAAATTATATATTTTGAACCAGTTAAAATAAAGTTATGAAACTGAAATTGTTTTAAACTTTGGTGGACCTTTTGGAAAATAACATAATAAAAACATTCATTTACCCGATTCAAAATAGCGGACGTTAATCGGTTTTGAGTTATTTTGATGGAATAATTTAAACGTCCGCCATTTTGAAACTGGTAAAAGGATTTTGTTAATATTTTATTTTCCGAAGGGTATACTATAGGTTTAATACAACTCTCAAGTTCCATAACTTTAAATTTACTGGTTCAAAAGATATAACTTTTTGGATAATAAACACAAACAGACCGATAGACGGAGAAACTAAATATTTTAGCACATACCTTAATATGAACGTTTTTGATAATTTTTATGTGTAGAACAAAATCTCAAACTATTGGAATATTTTTACTGAACACCCTGTATGGATATTCTTTTAATGCCAACACTTATGAAATAGCGAAGCAAACTACTATTATGAAAACTTGTATTGATTTGTAAGCCACGATTAAATACGACGTTTCGAGACGGAATAATAATTTATAAACAAAAAACATAACAGTGGTAAAAACAGTAAATATAGGCTCCAAAGTCTGAGATTGTAAAAGCTAAAGAATTTTGTAAAACACCACTGCAATTCACGTAACATGTAAATGTTTGTTCGTTGAGTGACAAATTAATGAATTTGAGGACTATGTTCCTCAATGATGAGCTTTATCACTTGAACACTCGCTGATGTACTCGCAGCAACCTAAATAATAAATTGCAAATCACCCGGAAAGAAGTACTCGTAATGGCAAAATTGATGTTCTTGTTATTAAGAGCGAAGAAAGGCACGTAACGTGTGTGAGGCGCTCCTTGTCAGACTGTGAGTTAATTGACAAGAGACTGCGAGTAATTGACTGTTCCTGAAGTTAACTCCAACGGAAGTGAGTTAACCGTAACTTGTTCTGGGAACAATAACCAACCAATGACGTGTTTCCTCTGTGTTTCAATCAATCATATTAATATCAACGTCTCACCAATCCGGAATGTACTGCACCCGAAATTTACACTTATAGTTTGTAATGGACAGTGTTGTTTGATTGGTGATGAATTTAGGAAACAAGATTGATTTTCTTTTTCTTACAACGAGAATTAGAAGTTTGAAACGACGAGTTTGCAAAGTACTTACAAGAATATTTTAGTTTTACCAAAGAAACAAAATCAAACCAGTACACTAAATATTAGAAATGATAACGGTGCTATAATGAAATGACAATAACAATTTTCAGTCGTAGGTGGTTAGTAGACGAATGAAGACGTATTGTGACCTGTATTCCGTAGTTCAAGTTTAATGATTAGTGTTTTTTTTTATAGTTTTTTATTAAGTGCATGTTTATAGAGTTAGTGAAGTTGACAAACAACATGTAGGTTGTGATTCCTGACTTAGGCGTGTCACAAAGCTTTGGTAAGATTTGTTTATTTTAACCTAGTTTGTAATATGTATAGGTTAGTTCTTTACCTGAAGAAGAGATCAGATTGCAGATCTCGAAACGTAGTGTTACTGATTTCTTGTTTCACTAAACGATGGAAAATGTCCGGAAAAATCCTGTTTCCTTCACAATCCTTCCATCGTCAAAAATAACCTTCAAACAAAGAATGAAATGACGATACTTTTATGAATTCAATCAATTATTAGCCTTTTTTGAATGCTAGCTGTAATCACCACTTAAAATCTTTAACTAAGAGATTAGTAATTTTTATCAACCAAGGCACATACTTATAAAAAAGTTAAAAGGCTTGAAATAAATTTTAATAGATTAAAAAGAACATTTTTCAAGTTAACGTACAATATTGCGGTTCATAAACAATCTTCAAGAGAGTGAAACAGACTGAAGGAGAGAATAATTCCACATTAATGGTTTCTTCAAAATAAAAACTCTGCAAGTACTGTCTGTCAAAAACTGATGTTATACCCATTATATTTAGAGAATATAATTGGGTTCGTTTTCTAGTTCATCGAATGTGATTATAATATATGAAAAATGTTCTATCCGACATATAAAAAGATTTGTAATCTTTTTGTTAGGATTTGTAATTTTAATTTGAAGGATCTTCTTGTTTTACTCTTTAAAGGGGATTTGGATTTGTTTGGTAAAATTATATTTTTAGGTTTTTGCTATTATTTTCATAACATATTAGATTTTAAAAATGTTTCATTTTTAATTTTAATTCGTAAAATTTAGCTTTTTAAAAGTAATTAATTTAACATTTAATCAAGAATATATATATTTGAAAATAAACAATATAGGCCACTGACTATGTGCTCCTTAGGCTAACTAACATTGTAAGATAAGGTCAGCCGACCCACCCTTATTTGTAAAGGCATCAACCATTAACAAGAGACCGAGGTTCAACAGAACGGTTATTAAACAGGTGTCGCAAATAACCGACCAATGAAATGGGGGGGGGGGTGGGGGGGGGGGGGGGTGGGGGGGGGGGGGGGTGGGGGGGGGGGGGGGTGGGGGGGGGGGGGGGTGGGGGGGGGGGGGGGTGGGGGGGAAAACCCCAGAAGTTCATGAAAATTTTACCCACAGTAAAACCTTGCATTAGCTAAACGTTTATCACTCAAAATAATTTTGACTTTATATATTTCTTATTATTATGTTTTTTATGTTATTGACACTAGTTCTCTCATCTCAAAATTGCTAAAATTTTTGGAAATTATCGTATGGTATATAACTAGAAACAGAATGTTTTGCACTGCGTGCTAGAAACAAAGAATTTTTTAGAATAAACTTATTTAATGTAACATAAAAAGGCATTCTTAAAACAGTTTTATAAATTGAATCTTATGGACACCATTTATAAGAGGTTTTTTGCCTTAAGAGTGTTTTTTTTTAGATAAAAGTATTTTACTAAATTCATTCTTTACTGCCTGTAAACCTAAACTAGTTATTTTGTATTTAAAAAAGAGTACACTCTTAGAGTACACACAAAGATATAACCCAAGTTATGAGCGGATAAATGTTTACCACTATTGATTGTACACACTGGGAGGACACACTGGTAGTTAATAACTACAACTGGTAGTGTGCCCCATCAATAGAGACGTAATTTATCTAGATTACTTCTTTAGATTTAGATATATTTAAATTTAGATGTACTTAAATTTAGGTTGGGTGTTATTAAAGCTTCGTTAGTTATTAAAGGACACCCCTGTGTATTTACTCGTCATATGTCATGAACAGTTTTAGTTGGATTTCCTGTTAAAGGTTTACTTTTAAGTATTATTACTAATTATTAATTTAATATTTATTTATTACTAGCAGTTACCCGCGGCTTCGCACGCAATTTCGTATGTTTTGCACCTATATGAGCACTTCCGGTTCGAGATAATTATATTTCTGAATATTGAATATTGAGTTTGATTTCTTAACAGGAACAAGAAAATATATTAAAAAGTAAATATTTATAGTCATTTTAATTTACTCCCGTCTTAGTAGTTATTGTTCGAAGGCTGAATATGCCTCCCTCCCGATCAAGAAATTATATATCTCTGAGAATCCTACTTTTGTCAAAAGGCAACTCAGATAGATTTTATAATAGTCTTTAAATGTATAGAAAAATTTAGACTGTATTGTCTCTTGTATCTGCACTGCTAGAAGTTATTACACGCCGCTATGCACGCAGTTTAGTGCACTTTTATGACCACTGCTGGTTCGAGTGAATTATATTTCCGACGCAGATTTGTACACAGATATTGGGACATCCGCAAAATTGCCGATTTAAAGCTATATCAAATCACGTGACATACTTTAGCTATTGGTTCAGATTGATAATTGATAACGGATACCCGGGTTTCTGAGAGGAAATAGATTTGTACACAGATGTTGGGAAATTCATCACGCTTCATTGCCGATTGAAAGTGATCAATCAGACTTGTCGGTTCCGAAACAGATGCAAGTAATATATATAGCCTACGGTGTAATTTCTTGTTTTACACCTACAGGGAAATGAAGTATTAACCTATAAATCATTTTATATGTGTCATTTTTAAGATTTTTATGTGGTTTTAAAGTGTTTTCCCCTATTGAATGTTTGCTACACGAAAATCGAGAGAGAAAAATCAATGAAAATTATTTAAAGTCATAAAAACAAAGTAATTCTTACATTTAGTATAAAAAATTTTCTTTCATTTTATTTAGTAAGGTACATTCCTGATTTATGACAAGATAGTAGGTAATGTTTCTTTAAGCGTCTGTATGTTGCTTCACTGCGTATCTTTCATTACAAAGAAACTTCCTGTACCGATCAGTTATACAATAAATTAGTTACAATAACGTTTCGAGATATTAAATCTGATATATTCCTCAGGTGCTGATCTCTTCTTGCATTGCAACTTTGCTCACATGCCTTTAGTTTCTATTACATGCGGATACAAAACTGATGATAAGGTATGGTAAAATGTAATCACTAATAATTATGTTCTATTTCAGTAGATTGAAAAACAATTCGAATAATTTAATAAACGAGTATTTTATAATAATTTAATGGAACTGGGTTTTAAACCACTTGAAACTTCGTATGAAGTGTTTATCTGAAATGCATTGTTTATTTCTCTCTTAATAAAAGCAATTATTGAGTTATTTATACTTCCGGTTACTAATTTATTAATTTATATATGTGTAACTATTAAATTTGTATGTGCGACTTTGAAGAACAATTTACTACTTTATTAAAAAAAAATTTAACTGAGTGATTTTATATATACATCAAATCATATAATCCTGATTTATATGAATATAATTTATAATTTATAAATTTAATATATATATTCCTTATATCAATTATATATTACCAGTAGAAGGCTCTTATATGTATCCAGGTGTATTCCTTTTAAGGAATTAAAAATATACCTAACTATAGGTTCTATCATTCGTGCTTCAAAAGTTATATTTTTAATCTTATGAGAGTACTTTTATTGCATCCTTTAAACAGCTGATTACTACCAAGAAAAAGTGAACGATACCTGCGAAGGGAGTTACTCTCGTATAGGATTAAAATTATTATTTTTCATGACACAAATACATATTAGTTGGAGTTAAGAAATGTTTATTCAACATATTTATTACTCGTTTTATTGTTTAAAGTTAAATAACTGAAAATAAATGACATCACATATTCTTCTAATGCAATTTTACTTGGATGAAATATCCATAAAGAGTCCAATAAAAAACGAGAATATCTGTTATTGGATAGTTATTTGCAATGCCTGGAAATAATTCAATGAATTGCAGAGAGACCTCAATAAAATCGATGGAATGATTTATAGTAAATAGTTCATCTAACATTAACTAGGAGTGCTCTGAGCAACGCACATACTTCGAATGATTTTATTAAGTACTTATTACGAATAGCACATAAAGTATTAGAGTAAGGAATTGAAAGTTCTAAATTACCTCAATAACTGGTTGGTTTGGTTTACACACAGTGTCCTCCTTTAAAATATACAAAATATTACAGTCAACACAAGAAGTTAGTAACGAACAATACAGCTGTTCTTACGAGTGGTACAGTGGTTTACTTGTCTGCCATAGTAGAAATTACTCTAACATCGAGTTGAAAAGTACTGTCATATAGCCATATTAGATACACATTAAAAAATTAATAATTTTAAAATCTAGAAATTTATTATAGTTCGTTTTTCAGATGTTTCACCAACTAAATTACTTCCAATGATCTGTCATATTCTTCCAAAAATATTCAGAATGATCAAAGTATGTATTATTATTTTGGGGAAAATAATAATATACTTTCAGGAGGAAGTATATTATTATAATATTATTTTATCACGTAACCATGATAAAACGAACCGTGCCTAAAATTAACGTGTCACTTTCAAAGGCTACAAATGAGGTTTACTTTTAAATTAAATTTTCTTCTGATTATTTATGTACATAACAATGAAAAAAATATATAATTTACATAATATGTAAAGGTAATAACGTTTTGTTTTTTAGTGAGCGTAAAACAACACAACAGTGGGGACATTTTGCATTTTGGATATTTATAGATTTGCTTCTACTCACTTTAATAATAAAATATTGTAACTTTATATGAAAAACTGGGTAAATAAATGAATATTTTTCTAATAAGAATAACTATTGCAAACAAAATTACGTATTTACAGATTCGAGTTTATAAATATTTAAAATAACAGACACAATGCAATTTGTAGCTGAGAAATATTAAAACATGAAATAACAATAGATGCATTTGAATGATGTTACAGAATATCAAAATCATTTCTGTCAATGTCATATTTTATGCAATATAAAGCATCGCACGTCGGACGCTGTAAATAATGTACGGACGTTGAGTTATTGATCAGCAGTCCTCTAATAGATTGGTTGTGATGAGTACTTTTCATATGAGTTCAGTTGCCACTACACTTCCCAAAACATCTACCGCATGGATTAAATTATCACGTTAAATGTATAAAGATGGCAGAAACCTTTTGTGTGTAGGCTATTTACGGTTGGTCAATTTTTTTTAAGACTAAAATTCATCTTTATGAACATTGGATGATCACTACGTTTCATGACACATTTAATCATCCAAATTCAGTTATTTTAGGGGAAGTACAAGTTATGAATAAACACTTTTAAATACTTGCGCCTTTGATTATCACACTTATTTAGGAGAATATTTATGACTTTTCTATATAAAAACCTCTCAAAATCTTAAAACTAACAAAATAAATAAATAATTAACCCGAAGAAAGTTTTAAAAATAACTTTTTTTGAGTTTTATGGAATTTCTAATACCTCTGTGGGGTAATACGTAACTTAGATTAGAATGTGCACATATTAAAATCCAATATTATAGATACTTTATTTGTATATTAATTATTGTTAAGTATCTAAAACTGGCAAATTATTATAACTATCAAAGTAAACATTCGTTTGATAGGATTAATTAGGCTTAAGAAATAGTTTAGGGATTTCTAAACAATTAAATAATGCCTGGTTTTGTTTTCA
Source organism: Homalodisca vitripennis (assembly GCF_021130785.1). NCBI lineage: Eukaryota > Metazoa > Arthropoda > Insecta > Hemiptera > Cicadellidae > Homalodisca > Homalodisca vitripennis. Next base: position 216,464,649 of record NC_060208.1, on the reverse strand, counting down.
GCAGTTTGAATTATAGTACGACAGAGTCTAATGGGAATACGGTTTAAGATAAAGAGATGAGCGGTTTCGGTTGAAACAATTCAACAATGAAAAGAAAAAGTGTCCCCATCCCTGAAGGCTGAAAGACAGTATTTTAAGTTAAAAAGGAGTTAATTAGGCATTGCCAGCCGAGAATATAAAGACTGCAGACGCAATATATAAGTAAAACATCGGGTAAGTATCTGGAACTAGCTTTCACAGCAGTTTATGAAAAACAGGGTACCCGCTGTATATTGTAAGAATTACTATACGCGTATTTAACCAGCACTAAAAGAAATTGCAATGTTATAAAACCTCAAGTTGAAAAACATGCAATAAACGTTTTGACAACAAAGGCAGAAGTAACAGAGGCCGAACACGCTAGGATGGAAACATGTTTATTAAATATTTTTTTCACTGATATTATTTTTGTCTGACTTGTACTAAAGTCATTCACTCATAAATTAATATCCGTTTTATAAGAGATCGATAAACTGTAATTTATGTAAAAGCAATGTATGATATTGATTAGTTTAATAGATCTTTATTTCTAGGTAATTAGGTCAATTGATTTCATAATCTTGACACGTCTAAAACACCGTATTAGTTTTTACTTACACTTCATAAAATTGTCTCTGCTATAATTTATTCAAACAGCAATGGAAACGCAACTAATTATTATAAGAAAGCTGGATAAAGGTTTATAATATCGTTAAGATTGGCAGAAGGCTTACTTCTTTGTTCAGGATAAATTAAAGTGTTTTAATTTACTATTAAGAAATGTTGAGAAACCAACTTCAGTTTTTAACCTTTAAAATAACTTTCTATACGGATGCTTTTCATAAAAACGTTGCTTGGTAAAAAAGAAATTATCTTGAGCTTTTAATTTCGGTTTACGTACAAAAAAGTAATTTGATCTTCAGATTTGTGCCTTTTGTATTGTGTTTTGTATACAATTATTTTGTGACTTAAACAATGTCATTTTTTATCTATTTAGACAGAGTTATATGTGACTTGTTTCATTTACAGTAATTTTAAAACAAACATATGTATGCAAATTCGATCCATTTAAATGGATGTAGTAATTGTTACAGATTATTATAGAGATAGGACTAAACACGTTTATCGATTAATAATTTTAAGATATAATAGTGATACAGTTCTTAATTCACACTATGTAATATAAGCCAGTTATATTAAGAGACAACCAAGCTTGCGGTCTAAGTTACATCAAATATTAATAAATACTCATAATTAGTTTGGCTCTTGTCAAAGTCCCAGGAACATTGTAACTCATTCTGTATTCTATTACTGCTCATTATTTTTAATGACTGAAAATTAGAAATATATGAATTATTTTAGCATGCTTGGTGAATTTTTAAATAACTGTAAATTAAAGTATCCATATAATATTTGGTAGTAAAGCGCGTCGAACTAGTTATTAACATAAGTTATGTTCTGATGTTAGTTTTTACATTAATATAATTGATAGCATATGATGTTGTTGCGATAAAATATTCTCATACCCATTTGTATTTCCATTCCTCCCAATTCGTTCTCATCCCACTGCATGTAACAACGTCCCCATTACAGGCTGAGGAAGCTTAGTAACACAATTTGCATATCTGATGTGCCGCGTCGCAGTTCCAGGACTTGCCAGGGTTTTGATTACACCACAACTCAATGTCAAACTTTGCGAGTGCTATGACCATATATGTTTATCAACACAAAAATTCCATATAATTTATTCCACAAACTGAAAAACATTCCATTTAGTGATTATATTAACATTTTTTTTACAATATGACTATTATGAATATCATCACCGTATTAATTATAGTTAGGCAAATATTATAAATCAATAAAATATCGGACTATATGATTTAATTGTTATTTCTCAATAGCTTGTATTTATTAAATACACTTAATATTTGTCCACTTAATAAGAAAAAGAGGGTACGGATATATTTTAAGCTTACTGATATAATAAAACAGAATAAAAATAAAATAGCCAAAGTCAAAACATAAAAGCGCGATCAATGTGGAACAAGTTAAAGTATAAATAAAATGAGAGCTGTAAAACAAAATATTGATGTAGAACTGAAAACTGGTTTGCATTCAGAACTTCCATAGATTTTTGGAAGCGAATTTCGCTGACGAGGCGTAACAAAGTTTATATATTTGTACGATAGAGATTCATTCACAGTGATAACATCATCACTGGACTCTGATACACGAGGAAGTACAAATCATGCATTCTAGGATCGTTTATTTAACTATTTTACAATTTATTTCGTTTATTTGTTTATTTTTAGAACTGATATATTTCTCAGGAAAAGTGTATGCCTCCGATTTATAGCCCATTAGTTTCCAAATTCACATTAGTGGATACTCAGTCTAAAAAACCCCCAGCTAAGGACGCCATCATTGCTTTTCGAGAGTTGAGAAAATCTCGGAGGGTTAGATATGAAATTAGTGATTTCCCACGATGAAATGTTGAAAGACCTGACCGTCGAGATAATAATCATAAAGAAAAATAAACTTTGAAAATTAACCTTGAATACAGTCACCGTAACAAGAAGGTAAAGTGTGTTTGTTTATAATAATTTGCGCTGACAGCTTTCAACTCTGTAACCACGTCCAGATGAGTCATACACCGGACTGTTTATCCTAGTAAATTCATGCAGATAAGATAAATTTTGTAATTAATAGACTGTTTAAATAGACCAATAAACTTAAGTCTGCAGTTTACAGTTGTAAACAATAGTCCAGAAGCGGAGAGCGAATTTGCGTTGTATTTTATACAACGTACTGTATAAACACAGAAACCGGGTTTTCTATTAGTTGGTAGAGACATTTTGCTTAATCGCTTAAGCAAGAGCGAAATCGATTGACAGTTGCACTGTTTTTGGTGGGAATCGATTATGTTTTCCAGATCATATATTTCATTGACTGTAGCACTTAAAACAAAAAATCAGAAACATAAATAAATTCTAAATCAGCGTGAACTTCTCTCCCAATTTTAAGACAAAACTCTCGGCTCCTACGGTAATAGGACAGATGAAGGTGAAATAATTATTGATCATCTGTTGACCATAATATTTTTAATACGATCAAAATCGGTGTCATCATTTTTTTATTATATCATTGTTATTTTATTGCTGGAAAATCTGTAGTATTATTTAGCCAGTGTCACCGAACCAATCATTGGGACAAAGTTTTTCTTTTGTTTGTTTGTCTCCAGGATATTTCAAGAATGATTTTGGCTGTAGACTTGAAAATTTGAACAAAACAAATTCTTTTCTATATATCGAATTCCACGATGGCGAATGTCTGTACATAGGTGTCTGCTTCTCATCCGTCCAGATTTCTTTACAGGATAAGTCAATTTCTTCATTGAAGACGAAGTCAAAGGCAATATTAGTAAGGTAATTTTTTTAAATTTAATAAGTGTCTTGGATTTAATCATTGTTGTTTAGCTTTGTTTATTGAATTTGATTTTTTATTTCTTTATTAATTTATTACCAGTATTTAATAATGTGATGGCTGCTTGAATTTTGGTGATGTTAAAGTACTTGTATTTTCTTAGAGTCAGGGTGTTTAATTATAGAAATAAAGCTTTTATAATTTATTCAGTTTATATTATCAATGACATATACAGTAGTGTTGTAATTAACAATTTTACAGGACAGATTCAATAACTCTCTTTACTTGTTTCATCAAGAATTAAACATTCCTCTGTAATACAAACAATATCTGAATGAAATTTTTAGCTGGATCTCAAAGTACAATTATTTGAAAGGATAAATCGAGTTCTCTAATTATGCAATACGCTATCCTCAGTATTTTTTAAATTATATTTTTCTAAGATTTTTTAAAACATATATAGCCCTTGATTACGAATTCTCCTCAGTTGGACTCAAATCAAGAATATAGGTTGAAAAAAAGGTTATCTAAATTTAACCTTATAACTGAAAATTTTGTAATTTCATTTAATGAAATATTACTGTCAATAATATTTATTCCACTTACTTCATCGATAGACAAATAAAATTCAAACCTATGGATGAATTTTGTAAGTTTATTTTTCATTATTTAAAAAGAAAATTATACCACTAATCTCTTGATACTAGTAGTACTTTAATTTGAATTATCTAAAATTTTTAAAATTATAATACTACGTCAAGAAAAATTATCATAACACAATAATACAAAAAATAGTTGTAGCTAACAGAAAACACTTTTTTTAATAGTTATTAAAAGTTAACAATTACACAAATTTTTCGATTGAGAGCTTTTAGTTTATTCATGAGAGTGAGAAAAATATTCCAGAATGACACATTGAGTTTGGAAAAGCTTGATTTAATATGTACGCAATTTCGTCGAAAAGAAAGACAAAATCTCTCACAATCACTTCTATAAGTGAATTAATTCTGGTCAGTATCTAAATTCATTGTAATGTTGCATATACCAATTTATAAAATTAAAATGTACAGCCGAAAACTACCGAGTCCTATGGCAGTGAATTTACATTTCATTTGGTTATTGCAGATAAGTAATGAAATCGAAGTTTAATAATATAGTATAGGATGGATTTTTGGAATTGGATTTATGGATATTTGGTTTGTCAACAGTAACAAATCATTAGAGAGATTAATCTATCTCTATATTTTATAAAAGGCACATTTAGAAGTATTTAGCATATATAATAAACATGGATATTATCCGAAAGTACTCGGTTACTTTTTCAGTGTGATTATAATAACAATAAATTATTAATTAATAATCTATTAATCATAATTAATAATATTAAACCAAAAGCAATGAGGTATACATCTCTTAAGGACCTATAACGTATGACGGGAGTTGAGGACAACATAATTTAAACCTAGGTTTTAGAACAATCTTTGTCCTTTCCAAATTGTAATACAAGTATTCCTGTAATTTAGGTCATTTGGCTAAAACGGTCGTTAATATTATATTATAGATATCAAATTCTGGGGAAATTAAACTACAGGGAGATCAATATAACGTCTTCACAGAAAATTCGCAGGAACGATATTTCATCATACTGAATCTCTGCGGTCGAAACGGTTTGATTTCATAGATATAATCAAATCTCTCCGAATATTATGGTTAGAATATTAGTTCATGTATTTTATTTATTGCTATTAATCCAAAACTATAAGCTCTCTATAAGCTATATAATTATAAGCTCTTCATTTTACATTTAAATAACCTACCTTTTAACAGTATGTAGAGACAGGAGTAGGCATATTTTAGATATGATGCATGTATTGCTAATAATGCATTACTAATGTTATTTAAATTTTTTTTTGTAAATTTTTGCGAGGTTATACATGTGTTTATATTTGGAGTGGCGAGAAACCAGTTTTGAAACTAAAGTAAAGTAAAGATGCCTTATTTTACCAGGTGAAGTTAGGAATAAGAAGCTCTCTCTAACGCTTAACCTGGGGACCAACGGCTTAAAGGTGACTTCTGAACCACTACCAATGGCCGGGCAGGCGGGCTGCTTTGCAAGGACAGGATCGCTCAGCGGTCACCCATCCCAGCAGCAGCCACGCTCGGCGTTGCTTGATCTTGTGATAACCGTTTTACTCGCTACACTGCGCCATTAAGAACAATTTTTTATGTGAAATTGTTAGGAAAAGCTTTTATTTTTATAAAGAGCATTGGCCTCTTCATGCTCAAATTACTTTTTTTCCATCCTTATTTAACATATTATGTGATTTTCCTCCGTCCAAAGTTCAATTAGATGCTCTTGATAGCATCTAGTATAACAGCAGTATTTTCATTGTCGCATGGTATAATATTGAGCATCATCTTTCCCAAAACTATCCTACTCCAGATCCTTAATATTAAGATTGGGTTTTGAAGGCGGAATTCGCTTAGTACTATACTTGCCTTGTAACGAAACCTTTCATTCTTTTCCTAATATGTTCCTAAGTCCAGAGCTTGTACTACTTTGTCGGCAATAGGAAAAGTTTACCCTTTTGATCAAACAACAGTTAATGCCGTGAATAATGCATATTTTTACATTTTTTTACCTTAAAAACTTAAAAATGTAGTATTTTTTAGTCAATACTATCGGAAATCTAACTTTCAGATAGTAAAATTATATCAGGATATCAAGTTCTACACAGTTGAACAATACACCTCGATGGAGTGAGTGGGTGACATGAGGAACGAACACAGTGAGGTTGTGCGATGTGGAAGGTAAACTGCAGACAGACCACACGAGGTTGTGGCCTAGCGTTGTTAAATTGTCAGGCAGACCAGGGGACACTGCGGATATCGGACTACTAAAAGGGCTGATAAAGTCCCTTTAAAAACCATTAACCAATACATAACCGTATTGTCAAGGTAAAGGAATAATTTATTTTGCACGAGTGTGATTAGTTAAACCTATTGAAACTTTGTTAGGCAAATATAGAAAAATATAGTATCTTGATTTATATTTCACCTAAGTTCTACTTCTGGGAGTGTAATTTTTGGAGATAACACTTTAAAAATAATTTAAATGAACAGTAAAAACTAATACTAGACTGAAATCGACGTTTTTTTGTATAACGTCGGTAAATGTAATTCATTTTCTTTTAAAATTAACGCGTAGTTAACCAATATTTCATCCTTTAATCGTTAGGTATATTTCATCGTATTGTTCATGTTAATGAGAGATGCATAGTGGTTTATTCAAACTGCATGATTTTAGAAAAAAAATATTCTTGTGAATGAATAATTATTTGCCGATATATATGGTCGATAAAAAGCTATCATGGCTTAACAATATTCCAAAAGCTCCTTATCAGATTTTAGAAAGTACTCATATATTCTTCAAAGTTAATATTTTATATAAAATAGGTAATATACACTGTGTATTGCAGAATTTTAAGACGATATTGCCATATACAGGGTTAAAATGTAATGTATACTCGCAAAACCTCACATTGAGTTTCTGATTAAAAATTTACATGAACGCAAAAAATTATAATTAAAAATATAAAATAATTTCTTAAGAGTTATTGTGGGCATCCTGTGAAATAACAACATTTGTAATTTGATTTTATAACAAAAATATTCTTTTGTACAAAACATATTTAATTGTCAAAATGTGATGCATTTTTAGGTTTTAGTTTAAATTAAAAATAATTTTTACAATTTTATTCACCAGTTATCGTTGAAAAAGTGTGTAAGTGTTGTCTTTGATCCCTTTAATGGACGTAAACACTGAAAATGACAAATTTCATCAAGCTATGCTCTGAAATCATTCTGGATACAAATCTTCACAGTTAATATAGTTCCTCCTTCTTTTTAATATACTTCCTAAACTTTTATTTTCATTTTTGTCTTGAACTTGTTTCTCGGCTTTCTTGATTATGTTCTCATAAATTTATGTAAATCATACGATGATAAACTCCATTTTTACTCTGAGATGTTCCAGGACGTAAGCTTCGCAATAGAGCATTCCTTGGACCAGATTACAGCATTACTTATTTTTAGCTTAAGACTATTTATCCGTACAAAATTAGCTGTAAGAAGTCTAAGTGTGATGGTACTATAAAAAGTCTCATTTAGGTTTTTGTTTTCCCTCCCCGCAAACAGCGTTTTTAACAGTTGAAGTTATTACGTGTCAGAACAAAACAAACATACAAGTTTTTCGGTTCACACCATTTCGAAACATTGCTTACACAATGAAATCCTTGAGATATGTTCGTTTCGTTATGGAAAGCCTTCAATAGTTTAATTGAGTAAGAAATGTTTCCACCCATTTTGAACAGGAAATATTGAATATAGCGTTTTATTAAGTGTATAGTAAGGTTATGTGTAGGTTTTTGTATTTCTATCTCTATCTGTGTTAGACGGAATAACCAATTTCGTAGTTTCTGAATTGTTTTCTTTATTTTTATTGTAGCCTAATCGCACCATGGCTCATGTCCAAAAGAATGAATATGATACAAAAATGTAAATGCTGGTTGCAGCTCTAAACATAATGCACAACATAATTTATAAAATAGTTACGCCACTATTAAAACAAGTGAATAGTGTATAATTTTAAAGGAACAAACTGGTATATTTTAGGCTCATAAAAAACATAATTTTATTTTAAAAATTTTCATTTCATGCTCCTGTTATATTTTTAGGTGCGGTGACTGAGACTGAAAATATGACACTGTTTTTTTATGAGTGCCCATGTCAACAAGTGGATAACAAGAAAAACAAAATTTCAAGTTCAAATACAGTAACAGTCTGTTTGAAGTTATGATGGTCGACCATGAATAAGTATAGAGACTACTTATTTTATTGCTTCTTTCACATTAAAATATTACGCGTTTGACCAATAAAATATATGTTCACACCCAATCACCCCAAACTGGTTAAGAAATGTGTGACATAAATAAGACTTCTATTGTTGTTTCTTTATTGAAGATCATACTGATTGTATTCAATTGATACCGTTATCAAATAACATACTTAAATAACTGTTAAGGTAAATAAATAATTCTCGCCCACTTTTTGTTAAGAATTTTTTTCTCAAAGTATAGCTTAATTAATGTGAAAAACAAAAACTTTTAACTAACTCATCACAAAAAGTATGGTTCTACTATCCCAAATGCATACATTTTAAAAGCTAACTTTTTTAGATTCTTTAAATTAAAGTTAAATTTGACTACGTCGAGTAGAAATTTTTTTGAATCGAAAAAATAGATAAATAAGAACAAATCTTAGATAATTCTATACGTTTTATTTAAATTTTCGGAAAGAAAAATAGGCTATAAGGAAAAAGAATTGAATTAATGCAATCGACGAAAATAAAATTATTTAATCTTTAATAACGTAATAGTTTAAAAATATATTTGCATTAATCAATATAACAACCACAGAGTAGCCTATGTTTAACAATAACGGGGCATGAACACGCGTATTTTTGGTAGCAAAGCAAACAAAGCTGCACAGGGAAACCTCACTTAATGGAATGTTGGGGAACCATAAATTGTAAGTGATACATGAAAAGGTCCAAAGTCATTTGTCTTCTTTTGAATTCACTGCCCAATGTGCACACTATAGTCTAAAATAGCGGATTGTGGAATACATTTACTTTACTTTTAGAGGTTTAAAAACAAGTTCAAATAAAAAATTCAATACAGGTACACATTTTTTGTTTTGTTTAATATTTGTTATTGATGATGGTAGGTTTGAAAAGGGTAACAGGATTTTGGAAATTTGCCATCGTTATAGATTATAAAATGTGTAACAAATCGTTTCGAGGATTTTAATCTATCCTCTTCGTCAGGTGGGGGAGGTATTAATACATACAAAAATAAAGAACAGAAAGATTTAAATAAGGGAAAGAAAAGGGTTCAAACATACCGGAGGGAATGTAAATTCACTCAATTTTATATTTATTTTATATTTTTCATTAATTTACATACAAAAAGTAAATCAACAATATGAAAGCTCTTATAAAAAAACAATAAAAAGATAATACATAATTGTTGTTGAAGATGGAGCTTGTATCGGCCACTGTTAACTTATTTATACAGTATGTACAGTAGTAACTAATAATTTATTGTTATTACCTATGTCATCAAAATTATATGGAAAATTAATTAAAGATGCAATTATTTATTGAAGAATAATAAATTTATAAAAGTTCCTGGACATTTTACTTTCAGAGTAACTCCAGAAAGGTTTACAACTGTGCAAGGGATTATGAAGAAGCTTAAAGTGGCTATGGCTGTATGTACGTAAACAATTAGCAAATAATTCAAATGATCACTCATGATAATTAAATGTTGTTTGATCAACTGATGGCGTTTTATTTTGGAGAGATATGCGTTTCATTTATTCATTATATTTGTCGGAATTCATTCACCATGACAATTTAACCCAAATCAGTGACAAGTTTGATAACATCCTTGTTAAATTTAATCATTTTCAGCTTATCCTACATGATGAGATCGACATTGTTTGTAGGTAACAAGTTTATTATTTTGTACTACGGGATATTTGTAGCTAAAAGTAAATGTATTCAACTGTATAATAAAATATACGGTTCTGGGGACCAAGCGAAGTTGCTCATGTAATATGTCAAAAATCGACCTTGAAATGCGAAATTTTTATGTTTTTCACGAAACTGTATTAGTGCAAAACTTGTAACTATCTGTAATAGAGTAGTGAATGTTTGCAGAAAAAGCTTTTATGAATATTGGTAAATGATTTCTGTTAGGCTACTAATGGTAAGTGAAGACACATAATTAAACTGTATAGTAAAACCTGTGGTTTGAATTCTACATATACTGTATTTAATAATTGTAAAATATTTTGTAACAGGTTAAGCATTTGGTGTTATAATAGTATTTCGTAGTGACAGATTTTACAATACACATCACTGTTATTTTTTTTATACTGTTTACTATATATTTGTAATAATAATAAACCTGAAAGAATGTGAAGGAATTTAAAACCATGCGAAATATAGATCTTATACTTGAAGTATGAAAACGGAAACTGTGCGAGTATAGTTTCACTGTGAAATGACGACGCTTCCGGGCCGGTACGTTGGCTGCCTGCTGGCCATACAAGTAATCTCTGCCGGCCGAGTGGATCGAGATATAACTTTTAATTTCACGCAAAGGCTAATTTTTGCTCAGAGAGGACACCACAAATTTACTGATTTTCATTCTTATCAACAATGTCATTGAAGTAAATTTAATTAGTCGAATAGCGCACTGATTAAGACAAAAATGAATTAAACAAATGTTATAGTTATCGTTTTATTACTTACCACACTTTGGAAAGATACAAAATAAAACTACTTTACTACATTATTCTTTCACAAGAAGTCTGCAATATTTTGATAACTTATAAATTTATAATCCCAAACAATATTTGTTACTTTCGTTCAGTATTTTTTATTCGCTGAAGATAATCCAAGCTGTCAGAAATAAAAGGTAAACGGAAGATTGATACTATGTTTAAGTACATTTCTGAAGTACTACTACAAGAATATGAGGTAAAATAAATGGTCGATCGTGTTCCTCCGAACACAATAATATTGGCAGACTTTCATTATGCTCTAAATATGATCTTCAAGAAATGAACACACTGTTCTTATGATCTGTAGATGCTTCCACAGGTCGAATTCTTCTGCGAGGGAAATAGATCTTAACGTTCATCGGTATGATTCTTTAATTAACAGTAAAAATATGTAGTTTCAAATATTAAATAAGTATATTTTATTTAATTAGCTTTTTATAGAGATTCAAACAAAAAAAGGACAGATATTTATAATCTTAAAAGAGGAAGATGGTCGTATTGTTTATATTTTTTGACGTGACAACGTCTTAAATTAGGTTGCGGCTCGGAGTCACTCATGAAAAAGTGTAACGCCCGGTAACGTTACGATGCCCGTCCAGTGGGTCCGCCGCACGGGATCCGCACGGGATAAAGCAGATAACTGTGGGTCCGCCGCACGGGATAAAGCAGATAACTATGTTTATTCGTGAAAATGTGGAGTGCTTAGATTCGTCATTTACAACAACTACAACAATAAAGGTAAATAATTGTACACTGATATTTCATTATCGTAAACTATGATTGATTGATTAATTGTTAGATTGACACAAAAGTTGAGAAACTGAGTTTATAGGTTATGTCATACTATTGACAAATGTTGATAGTGTTAAGTAAATTATTAGTTTAAATCACTCTGCAATCAATCGTAATTCAGTCGATTGAGAAGAAACAGCGCGTATTGCTAGTCAAACATTTAAAATAACAAATTATAACCTCTAACCTGTCATAACAGTGCGACCAAACAAACGAACTAAACCGACCAATCACCACGCGCGGAGTTAGAATTTAACTGTGTTTAGCAAGAATTTCAAATTCCAATTTTAGTAAATGTTTTATTCAACTTTACCATTTACAATAACAAATTTTAATTAATTTCAAATTATGTACAATGTTTTAGTAAACAAAATATATTTCTATAGTTAAAATTTGTGCAATTCTTATTTTCATTCAATTCCTTGTTCCTATTGTGCAATTTAATAATATTCATATATCAATAAATATTCTACCGAGAAAAATACGTTGTCACGTAAAATCTTCGACCGTAAAACCGACTTTACAGGCAACCATAATTTTTTCTGAAAATTCTTTAAAAAACCCCACACATTTGCGCCAAAAGCTGTAATACTGAAGAGACATAATGGGGAGAGTTGATATTATACTAAGTATAATAAAAGTATAATATTATAGAAGCTGTAATGTGTTTTGTATTATGGCCTAATCCATCCTCATTTTGCGTATGGAATAAGACTTTGGGGAAGTTGTGCAAAAAACAAAATGGAGCGCGTCTTTAGACTCCAGAAAAAAGCTGTCAGAATCATTGAAAATTTGAATTACAGAGAGTCGTGTAGGGAATCTTTCAGGGAGTTGAGATTGCTGACTTTGCCCTGTCTCTATATTTTTGAGGTGATCATGTACTGCAGATCAAGGTGCACCTTGATTCGTGGCGGTGACGTTCATCAATATGAAACTAGAGGCAGGGACAACTTTCGAACTCATCAACGCAGATTGACATTAGCGCAACATTTACCGCAAGAAGTTGGTGTCAGATTAATCAACAGGCTCCCTGAAGAAATCAAAATTTCCAATAATCAAAATCAATTTAAAACGCGTCTCAAACTCCTATTGGTGTCCAAGGCTTTTCTACTCTGTTGATGAATTCATGATAAGCCCCTGGGATATTTGAGAGTGCTGGATCTGAGGTCAGTGCGATTGTGTCTTGAATGATTGTAGGAATTGTGAGTATGAGGTTGCGTGAATGTGTAGATAATATCGTGTAAATTGACAAACTATTGACGATTGTGATACGATGTAAAAAATTGTTAAAAGAATGCAATAAAGAGATTATTATTATTATTATTATTATTATTATTATTATTATTATTATAGCGATGCAAATGAAAACCCATATTTTTTACTCAATTAAAAAAATTAATTGTCTTAGTTTTATATATTGTGGAATAGTATTGAAGAGCTTCGGAATATTTATTAAGAACAAGCTTTAATTTTCTTTATCTGAAATTATTTCATATTTTAATTTATCTCAACAGGCACAAGGAAAATGCCAAAAGTTATCTATGTACCATACTAAAGTCACATGAACTGAATCTGAACTTACTAAAGTTACCGTGAACTGAATTTTTCATATTTAAATTGTTACAAGGTCGACAGTTATTTAGTGTTGTATGTTTCCTTATCTATGATTAATTTTGTATTAAACGGAAATGAAAATTGCGTGTAGTAACCGCAAAACGATTTGAGAGCCTGCCTTCTCACCTACCCTTTTTTATTCCAACCCCCACCCATTCCTTATTCTGGGTCAAACTGATAATCTGGCTCAGTGATTCCATTAATTAAGTTTTTTCCTTAGCTCCTGAACCTCACTTAAAAAAATCCAAACTTAATTACCGAATCTGCACTTTATTACCAAATCTATTCCTTCTTCTCATTCTCAGTCAATTATAAATCTGTGCCACTAAATTCACTAATATAAGTTAGACTATTCTCAAATATCCTTTTGGACACTCACAATATCTCTAATTATACTAATAATGGTTTGAACGATACAAGGACCCCAATTCGATTCAATTCGGTCAAATCCCTTCACCTTACAACTCGTATGTACGTAGGCCTAAATAACGGTATTAAAATAAAACACAACAAAAGCTGGTGAAAACTTCAAGCTGTGCATTGAATTTAGAAAGTGGCAGTTGGATTTTCTTAAGCTATTTACCTTCATAGAAAGTAATGACAGTTTCGATAGTGCTGTATCATTCTTCTCGGCTAAGTGTCATCTTGACTCTGAGTACTTCGTGCTACATTATTGCTCTCTAAAAATTCCACAACTTATTCAGTCAAATAGAGATACTTAATAGATAGAACTGTGTTTAATCACAACTGCTTTACAGTGCTGAACAGTTATATGTTGGCGTGTGACATGTTAGTTACGATCTGACGACAGAAGGCACGTTTCCTTGCATTCAAGCCGGCATTAAACGCTGCTTGTTTCGTATATTACCGTATCATTGCGATTTTCGACATATTTTTATTTCCATAACAATAACTGGTCAATAACGTACTTTCTTTGGCGTTAAAAGTTGTATTCCTGCAATTGACCCTTCTGTCTCTTACAAGTAGAAAACCAAACTTATTAAAATATGAAATAGCATACCAAAACATCCTGAAATCATTACCTAAAATTTTACGAAACGTGTTTTATAAAATAGATTCAAATACGATTGTTTGCCCATGTTTGGATTTTTGGTTTAGTGCCTGGGTATTTAAACAGGCCTCCAACAATGATCGCCGACTGTCAAAGTTTATACTTTATAATTTATGTATGTGTATATATTTTTATTTCTTGTATAGAAAATTGCCAATCTATTTTGCTATTCACCAGTTGAATACCAAAAATTAAAATACAATTTATAAGAAAAACAATATTGCAGACTTTATTGAATATAAAAATAGATTGCTTCCATATTTATATGTCAAATAAACCCCCAGATATGCTTGGCGTTAAGCTGAATTATTAAGGAGTAAAATTCTAGGTTATTATATTATACGATGATAACCATTTCACCTTTGGGTACCACAATGTAAGAAACTCTAATAAATTCTCATTTTTCCAATTTACGTTTTTTATATATTTTTATAATTTTTCACTATATGTTAGTTAAACATATATAGCCATCTTTATGTTTTAAACAAATTTTGATGAATATTCTTTCTTTTATAAATAGCCTACATCACGCTTTTGTTTTAGGTACATTACATAGAAACACGATAACTGCCGAATGATTTTAATAACTTCAAGTACTAAAGTCATACGTACTTTTGGTTTGGTTTGGTTAGTCGGTCTCAACGAAATAAATGTTTTATGATAACTGTCATTCACATTCGAGAAAAACTTTCAACTCAATTAATTCGTAGTTGTATAGGTGGTATGAGTGCGAGAGAACGCAAGAGTTAGAGAGAGAGGGAGAGAGAGAATTTTATTTAAAGAAATAGAATAGCGGCTCGTGAAGATATTTCTCGATCTTTTTTTATGTAAAAATGTTTTGTTTTAAATTTAGAATTATAGTACCCAGAGAGAGAAATTTATGACACCTTTTAGTTAAAACACTGTGTATAAGATCCAACGGATTCGTCTACTGTTGTATATTTAGTAGGTTTGAGTAGCAAGGATTAGGAGATAACACAATTAGTTAACCGTATAAATATTTGTAGTTCAGTTTTAAAACGTTATAGTCCCAGTGAACAAAGCATTATACAGGTGTGAGAATGGTACAAAGATTCAAGATTCATCATACTGTAGTCACTTAAATAGCTGTGAGGAACGAGCAAAGTTGTGTGAAAGAGATTATGTTGCATTTCATGAAAGAAAATGCGGTGCAGCTAGTGCATATACTGTGCAAGGCGTGAAGTTGGAGTGACAAAGTCCTGACAACGTCAGTTGCTGTTTACGAACACATCAGAATTCGCTCTTTCCTTCAAGTACTTAACATAATGTACACATATTTTTCTATTAAAAGTATGAAACAGTAACACATTTGATTCCTGTAATTTGCTTATTTATTTGTAGTTTAATAATATCTATATACATCATTAGTAATCCCCCATCCTTGAATTACAATATGATAAACTAACAATATCAAACACCAAATTGCTTCAAACCATTAGTCCTGTGTTTTGTTTTGAACCCTATTCTACAATGAAAGAACAATTTCATTTACGGAATATGCCATTTAATGTAAAACATATAACCTCTGAACAAAAACAATTCAGCTGTCCAAATTTTTTAAATTATACTGGAAGCTATTTTATTGAATAAGTTCCCTTCAATGTCTGGCCCTAAAACCTTATTCCAAACGCCAGAAGATGGTGTAGGATTAAACCAAGTAATCTTCAAGGCTTATGGGAAACAAACATATACTAAGTTACGTAAGGCACATGTTTGAAGTTACAAAACAAACTTATACGCCTGTAGTAACTTTAGCGTGCTTGATGTCTTGATACTTAAACAAGTAGTCTTAATCTAAAAACACATTTGAAGATTACTGGTATGTGTTATATTAGTGTGGTATTAAGAAAATGTAGCACACGTTAAAAATTAATTGAAAATATAATATATATTAAATTAAAAGTTGATAGGTAAATTATTAAATATTTTATGAATTCATTACTATTCATATCATAAAGTAACAGCATTCAATCTGCAATCAACGACTGTTTATTTATTAGAAATTAATCCACCTCACATATAATAGTATACACATTAAATACATACTCCTCCGCGACAAATAAATTATACTAAAATTTTATTTGAAAAGAAAAATTAAACAAAAAATAATGGGAAGAAAGTACGCATAGTGAAATAACAGTAACAAAATAATTATACTATCGGCAAGAACAACAAATAAATAATAACAATAATATAATATAAAAACAATCGCTCACAATGTAGAGATTAACGTAAGTACATAAAATATCTAAGAAAACACAAATTTATCTAGTTTTAACAGAAATAACAATAAAATAATAAGATCTGACTATTGATAGTTTTAGAACATCGTAGAATTAAATGTAAACCGAAACAAGAAAGCAATTTCAAACTAAAGGTTTAATAACGTCTGTTAAAATGTCGATGAAATAGTCCCAAAAAGTACTAAATAATAATGACACAATTTATTGCCACCAAGATGAAGTTGAATTGAGAGGCTACGTCAGAGAAATCACTTGTAAAGTTGTTTTACAAGCAAAATACAGTCGAAGGTTTTTGGCAAAAAGAATTCTCTTGAGAATAAAATATCAAGTTTTTAATTATTTTTTATAATGAAATTTTATTTTAAAGGTTTCCTCCTCTTTTGAAAAATCGTAATTTATTTGTTATGTATGACACAATTCTCAAAAATTTTAACACTTTTATATACTGCTTTCTACATATATCCAAATCGACATAAGTTTTTAGAACCCCATTCCAAAGAGGAAAATGATAAGTAATATTATATATCGAAACAAGAAATGGAGGAGTAATATCTAATTAATAGATGGAGGAGTGTTAATTAATAAACTGAAAAAAAATCAGGATTAATATAATATTTTGGTGGCTTATTTGAAGGAAGCTGAAGAAATTAGGTGTAAAGGCTCCGAGACGCCGAAATATAAGCTATTTATAATGAAAACCGTTACATAGTCCTTTGGATTAAAGCGTCCTTGTGTCAAGCCGAGTGCCTTTCAGTCAAAGGAGACTCTTAGCTGCTGTTTGTGGGCGACTTAAACAAAGGGGGTTTTAAAACACAATGGATGATTGTACAGATCAAAGTGTAACGGCTCAATACTTTTATAACAATGTTAATGTAACAAGGACGTGTTCTCATGCCTTGTATATTTCGTGAAGATTAGTTACACTTGGATAATTTTCTATTTGTTCGATTAAAGTTATTCGAATACCTTAATAATTTTGTCACAGCAATAATACTCTAATATCCTCCTTTTTTGTTAGAGAACAATAACCATTGTTTTCCTCAAAGTTGGATTACCAACAATACACAATAAAACATACTTGACACATACTTACATACTTGGCAATGAAATATTATGGAATACCTACTTTGTTCAATCATAATGGACGCTCCTATAAAATTATTTTGTTTGACTCGACTGATCACCTCCACTTCCGGTTAATTCAATCGTAGTAATTGCCCTTTGCCTGAGTCACGACAAAAGTCCGCGACCTGTTAGTAAAGTGTTTTATCAGCTTATTAAGGCGATACTGTGTTGTAAACAATAAGTTATTGACTTAGGCAATACAATAAGAACGCAGTTACGTTTTTTTCACATTTTCCTTAAATGACGTAGAAGAGTTTTATATGTAAATACATATCTCGGCTTAACCGGTCATTAAATAATGACATAACCACACTTTGGTGCAACATTATGCATACATACTACTGTGTCTGTATGTCTGCACTGTGTTATTGTAGGTTAAGGCTAATTATTTGTAGGTCTGTTATAAAGAGGCGTTGTTTCATTAATTGTTTTCATGTATGCGTTTGTCCTTAATCTTCGTTCTTATTCACTTTCTGTAATTGAATTACGAGTTGACATTAGGGTAGAGTGACAACGAATGACCGCCTAGTAGATACATCACAGGGTGGATATATGCAATACAAAGGAGTACATATTTCTAACATGCACTGCGTGTATTGCATCATGATTTAGAGAACGTAAAAATTTTAGATTTTAAGTTCATTATGCTACATTTTGTAAGTCTGAAATATACGTTAGGGCATTGGTCAGAGTACGATAACAGTGTGGTTCTTTGTTTGAAATTTGTTTACGACGATGGAAGGATTGTGAAGGAAACATGATTTTTCCCCATATTTGCCATCGTTCACCGTTAAGTGATACAATACAATCGGTAACACTGCATTTCGAGATCTGCAATCTGATCTCTTCTTGACGTAAAAGACTAAATGATACAACTATATTTGATAGGATTCTTTAATGGAAAAATTCGTTATAACATTTATATGTTTCAGTCAGACAAACTGAGATGATATATAAGGTAATTCATAGTACAGTAAATGCATGAATTCAGAAAATATTTAACTAGTAAATAATAAATCTTGAAGAATAATAAATATTTAATTTTGCAATTATTTAATTTTTTATGCCTAAACGTAGAACATTTTGCAAATAAAAATTTTTTAATTTACGAGTTAGCTACGAAAATTTATCAGCAAGACGGTATTCAAAACTGAAAATAATCACACCTACTGTACAAAATCCAAGTATGAATCATGTTTAGTATCACGTTAAGAAGGTCTGATTGAACTTTCCGCTCTCTCAGCGGTTTTATCAGAGAGGGAGATGAGAGAGGAGGAAGTCTGAGAGAAGGATAAATACTTGGCAGCCGCAGGAGAGATCCTTAGGGGTAATAAATCTGACGACAGATCTTGGGGTGGGCTACATGGTGATCGACCCCTGTCGGCGACTAAGATATTTCACTGGAAACAGGCACCCACCTTCGTCTGTTGTAACACTGGAAAATAAGTACACGAAAGTGATGGTAGTTGTCTTCAGAAGCAATTTAAATACAAATAATTTTCGTTATAATGTAAAGATTTTAACATTACACTATTTTTAAGATAAAAACTACTGTCATTTTGGTCTAATTTAATATACCGTTATTTATATTTAAAACGCCAATTGGATTTTTTTCATAATATAGGCAGTTTGCAATGTTAAAATATTTTTGTGTAAGTATCAAGGGACCTGTGAGTCTAAGCATTATATACGAGTCAGCCAATGTTTTTCAAGTGTAACAAAATTAGTAATTAATACTGGTTATGGTTTGTTTAAACATTTATTCTAATTTGTAAAAGTATTCCATGACAATATACATTGTTAGTTTAACTGAAATCAATAAATATGTTTAGATTTATATCGTAGTACAAAGTTGAAAAACGAATCTGCTATTTTCCTAATTTCTAAAACATCTTATCTATAACATATAATTATAGGCGTAGCTTTAAAAAATCTGTGTTAATTATATTTTTACCTAATTTACATCAAACTAAGACCATTGTAACTTTTGAATGTAGACTCTATTATAAAAATACTTAACACTGTATGTTTGTCATGCATCAATAAATATATATTTTAAGCTTTAACTTGACATACATTTTTCTGGTTGAGGACTTAGTTTAGATATAATGTCATTTCTTAATAACGTTATCCAATTTCAAGGGCTAGAGCCAAGCCCACTAACAGTGAGAGTGTAAAAGAAGCCGGTAAGAAAAGGCGCGAAAAAGAAGACAGCGTAGCTCGTTTCGCCTAACAGCCAAACAAATTTTAAAATCGCCAAAAAGGACAAAAATAGCCCAAAAAAATGTTCCATAACACACATGAAGATTGCCGCTAGTAAGAATTAAGCAATGTTTCTTGTAGATCCATCTTAGACTGGATTAAAACTAAGATACTTATTTTGTTCTACCTCTATGAAAGCGATTAACTAAAAGGATGCTTTGTAATGTAGTCAGACTGTCCAAAAGGAACTGTAACATCCAAAACCTAATAGTATATTTAAAGATTCATTTGTGTAATTTATAGCGATTTTGTCCATTTACATTCGGCCGTAAGAAAATTAATGGGTTTTTAATTGAAGTTTCCCTTAAGGATATTACATTTGTATGAGTAAACCCCTTTCGGTTATTCATTTCTCTTCCTATTATCAATGATTATAAAAATAACATATCCTTTTAATCGGTATTCTATCGGCCTGATTAATACATATATCCTAAATTCCAAGTGGAATAACCAAAAGATTTTCCTTGGTTTTCTTGTTTTCTAAAAAGATATTCAATAGACTGTGAGAAGAACTTTTCAAATAAATTCATAAATATAATATACCCCATCACCGTTTATAGTACTTTATTGATCATATAGGCACAGTATGAAATTGTTACCATATTTTAACATAACTACTGTAGTATAAGTCTTACTGAAAATATTTTAGAATACATCATCAAAGATAGTAACGTCGATAAAGATAAATGCATATTGAGTATAATATAGACTAAATTTAAAAATCTAAATAATGCTTCAACATTTATCGCGTACCTTTTCTTTTAAAATTGTATCTTTCTCAATATGGAACCTCTATATCATATGATAAGTTTCGGGAGAACGAAAGGTATTGCCTAATGTTCCTTAAAGATATTAATTTTCATTATTCAACACGTTCAAGTAATTTTCCTTACATTTCTGTATAATGTTGTTTCACAATACAAGTTATACTTATTACATCTACTCATGCATAAATATTGACAAGGTGACAGTACTGCACACTACGTAAGCCTTGACTTACGTACAATTTCAAATTTAATGTTCATTTTATTCTTCAGATGTCTTACGGACATACAGAAAAGAAATGTTCACATCCCCCGAGAAATATAAAGAGATATTGTGTCTGCCTACTGAGTGATGGAATTCAATGATACTCAAAGAAATTACATAGTTGGACATACTCCATAATAACTCATTTTTTATGTGGAGATGAAGTTTGATGCAAAATTTAATTCTGCAGTTTAAATCTTTCTCAATATATCTTGCACATGATATATACAATTTTTTGTTGATTAAGTTAGGTTTCAAACCAATATTTAAATAATAAAAGTACCGTTGAGCTAGGAAGGTTGCTATACGACGCAAGAGTGCGCTGAAATCAAATCTGTTGACTTAATCCACTGCGCTATGTTTTACCTCTATGAATGAAAATGTCACATGTTAAAATCTAATATTACTATACTAAGTTCGTTTACAAATTTATTTATTCTGTTATATTTTCCTTGCCATCATAGTTACCCACAATACCAATAGAAAGATAATCGCTACCGCTCAGCCAAATCTCATTGAATGATATGCACCACAATCGAACTTAGTGTTGACTAAATAAAGATGAAGCTTGACGCAAAATGTAAAACTTATAGGTTACTTCGTTTCCTAGATATAGCGAGGAACAAATGAGATTTTGCCAGCCCCTAGAGCAATAGGCTCAACTAATGCCCAGCCAATAAATTATTGATAGAGGTAATTAAAAGTATATCATCTCAAACACCTACCTTCCAGGTTTCACTGGGAAGACACTATGGGTAGCGGCTACTGCAGTATAATACGTGACAGATGTCGATGATTAACGGTTTCTGATATGTTCATTCTTCAGTTTCCAACATTAATCATCTTCGCCTTTCTCTTCAAAGGTCCATCAATGTGTTGTAACTTTAGTCATTGATTTATGCGTTTTATCCAATTTTAACAGCGAGCGGTTCACTTACGTTGAAGTACATTAATAAATCATTGGTGTTTTTATACCAAAAATAATCTTCTCTCGTGGTGGTAAATAGGATAAGTCAAAAATATTAAAATTATTTTACAAAAAAAGGCTTGAATTAATTAATAGAAGATAACGACCTGTAATTATTTACTTAGTTTACAGAAAGCTATCATTTTTAATACATATCTACTCTTAGACCTCTTCCATAATTTTAACACTATCACGATATTCAACATATTTTCTTGGTTATAGAATAACAAGCGTAGGGTTATTATAGCAAATATTTGTAGGAAAGTTTAGGACTACGATGAAAACAAACAACGTCATGCAATATATCGACAGCGGGGCATAAAAATATTGCTGAAAAATTACCAAAAAATATAATGTATGTATTAAGTATGAACATGTAAATTACAAAATATATTTATAACTTATTAAGCACTGAGTAATAGTTTTTATTTAAAAATTGCAAAGCAGTAGTACACTGAACTCATAACGAGTCTGTAAGTAGAATTTACTGTTATATCGTGTCGTGAGACAGATTAGATTTACCCTACTGATAACGAGTTGTTACAGTAGCAGTCCTGTTCACTGCGAGAGGAACGACACTTCACACACTTGTAATAGCGACCGGTGTTACGAAACTTCCATCAGTGGGGTTATGCCTGAACGCTTCTAAGGCCGAATCCCGTCTAGTGGGTGCCGACATCAACCTGGAAACCCTTGGGTAAAGGGAGCAATGTGACTGTACTTGGTCCCTCTTGGTTCGGTGTCCGTATACCATACCGGTAACCGTATAACATACCGGTGACCGTATATAGTATTATACCGGTGACCGTATACCATACCGGTGACCGTATACCATACCGGTGACCGCATACCGTACCGGTGACCGTATACCATACCTAAATATACGTGAAATCAGTCGATTATAATCGTGTTCATACTGGTATGTGGTTTAATCCAGGTAGGAGAGTGTCATATCGGGAGTAGGAACCGTCTATAGACAACTTTGGATGCCAAACAAATAAACTAAACATTGTTTTTTTTTCCATCCTGCTGACTTGTAAATCTTCACCCACAGTGTCAAAAGGTTCTAAAACCCAGCTAGATAGAACACTTACAAGATGCTTGTGAACATTTCACTGCGCACAAAATCAGATTTGGTCACGTGTGCCTAACAAAGAAGTAAAGCCCTGTATTGAAATCCTCGAAAGTTCGTTACAGATCATTAATGTAAGTTGATAATAGGGAAATGACATTTTATAGCTCATGTTGTTAAATAAGTCATGTCAATCCACATCTCTATATTTGATTACAAGAAACTTTTGTAACAATATAATACAATATAAATACACAATTTTAGTACTACAAATTTTAACACACGACTAATGATAATATAAGTACGGTCGCAGGCCGTTGTAAAGTTTGCAAAAACCATACGCGTACTTACCGTTCATGGTTCGGAAAAAGTCACGTGATCTACTAATTCTTTTATGTTCTAATTTCTACATTCCACATTCTATCAATGATATTCCTGTATTACTCATCCTATACTTTGAGAAAGTATAAAATGCAATTTCTACCTAGGTCTAGTTTTGAAATTACTGATACTACACTATAGTTCAAGGAGTACTTGTTGCTGCTGTCGGTAAGTACTTCTTGAAATACAACTATGAGATAAAGACCTTTTCAACGTAAATAATCTGGTGTGGCAAAGATAAGACAACAACCACAAAGCAGAAATCAGATAACAACTAGTGTTTCCTTACTGATTCAAAGAGGTTAATGAAATTGAATTTCATTTAATTCTAACCACTTATAATAAGATAAAAACTGAGAAATTTAATATTATAGACCCTATAAAAGGTTCGAAATTTTATTGAATCTGTTATACATAAGACCCAATTTTTTTACTCCAAACACAACGTTGAAACTATATAGTACTTAAATATCAATATAATATTAATAATTATTATTATTGCATCAGTTTCCTGGTGTACTCTAAAGTACTCACCATAAATACAAATCCGGTTGTTGTTTAGATTTGCTGGGGGTAGGATTGAGAACGAAAGATTAAAACTTGATGTAATCTTATAAAGCTGTATATATTGTTGGAGAAATTCAACTATCTTGAGACTAAATAAATGTTATGCTTCTCAGTTTAGTTTATTTTCAAAACAAAACAAATCCTTGAAGTACTCTTTCACTGAAATGATGTAGTCTATATGCAGTATACCATAACATAACAGTTCAAAAACTAATAGAAATAAATCAATATTTTAAATACCAGTCTTTAGTACCTTTTTAAACCACCTTCCAAATATATTAGGTGTTTGACATTTAAATCACGTACTTTGTTTATTTTGAAATAATAAATTATTATAAACTGAGGTAACAGTGTTTTGTTTACCAATTACCTCATTAAGTTCATCTGAAAGATTACGTAATATTTATTAATTCATGCGGTTTAAATTTTCAGGGAGTAAATAATAAAACTTGTCCCAAATACTCTTTCTTTTAAATGATTTAAAATTGTGATATAGGGCCTACTGAATATATACTCGGATTGAGATATGAGGAGTGTTCCTCCTCTTTCATAAATCCATTAAATACTTCCTGTTTCATAAATTTATGGATCAACATTTCATTATTAGTAAATAAATGCCTATAGTATTTTTATATTTCTATCTGTCACTCAACATATAAAATTTAGTATTATTACATATATTCCGTCTAAAAAACAACGAATTTATATTTGGAAAGTTAATCGCCTCCATTTAAGAATGGGAAGTCATATGTGTAATACAAGAGAAATAATATATCATAAACATTATACATGAAATAAAAAGTATTAATATTAAAATTTTTTAGATCGGGTAAATGTTTAATATATAAATAACCGATATTATTATAAAAAGAAAAAACAATGTAACGACCATAATAATTGGCAAAGAGGTATGTATTATTCCAGTTTTACACGTATTTACAAAATTAATTAACGAAATTATATGTTTTTACTGATCTTTGGTGACATTAATATTTTAACACAATATAAGCAGTTTTATTACATTTGAAATCACTTCACCTTTGTTAGGTAGAGAAATTACTACATTAGTTCACTTACGGGAATTTGCTAATTATAAAACTTCTGCGTAAAGTAATGAACAAAAGAGCATAATTTCCTTTGTCCATGGGACCTGTTCATTCATTGAATTTGGCAATCTATTGCTCGCTTTTGATTTTGGCACGTCTAGTAAATTGTTTCTAATTTAGAATGTTTAAAATTCTGCCCTCTCTGATTAAACTAGTTCTGCTTATACTAGTTTTTGAGATATTTACTTTATGAATATGTGTCGAACATAAAACTGAATAAATAATACAAAATGGTCATAAACGTAATGAGTGTAATTGAGCGGAAGAGGAGTTTTCACTTAAGCATACTCGCTCTATTAATTGGATTAGAGAAGGACCGTTTGCCTAACAATCAATCCATTAATGGAATGGACTAAACGGGATCAGGTAGGATGGCTCTTATCGCCTAGCACTTTGCTCAGGTACACAAGTGAAATAAGCATAAACACTAACAATTCACTTACGATTTTATTGTGATGGGTAGGCCTACTGCCGGAAACTCTCAACATAGTTACGAAATACAAAGTTTTAACTTATCAATGAAAGAGGAGGAACTGTATACTCGTACATGCAACACTCATGTCTTACTGAAAGATATCACGCATGCATTGTGTTGATATAAGCAACATATTGCTATTGTGCCTACAGATTATTATTTTTATGCGTTGTTTGCCCATACATTTTGTTAGAAACGTCTAAAGAGCTATCTAATGTTATTGTGTTTCCTTTTAATTGAGCTTGAAAAGAACATGTCACAAGATGCGGGTTGCAATTTGACAATTAACAATTCCCCTTTGTAATATGATATATATACTGTATATATACGAGTTTTTTCATATTAGAATAAAAAAATTTTCAACAGACCCAACTTTTTATAATAAAGAACAATTAAACCAATTAAAAAAAATACTCTTATCTATCCAAACGTGCGCCAAATTTTATTACATTAGCTTGAGTAGTTTTAGAGATATAATTTTTGTTAATACAAAATGGCGGCTAGTGGCTAAACGATAAATTTCTCAACCTATGTTTGTGTGATATTTTTTGTTTGAATCAATGAATAATAGTATCCCCAGAACTTTGAGACCCACGTTATGTGAACACACATATGCATACATATATTTCTTAGATTTTCTTAAACAGTTATATTATGATATCCCTTATTTAGGCTACGTCATTTCAGTGAAAGGGTATATTTCCAAAACTCGTTTTGGAAATATACTACAAAGAGGAATTAAAACTTGCAATAAATACAGATTTATTCAATGAAATTAAGTTTCAATCCTGTCGGGTTCCAATCCTGTCGCCAGCAGATCTAGGACAACAATAGGATTTGTATGGACAGTGAGTTCCTTAGAGTACATCAGGAAACTTGTAGAATAATTAATAATATTGGTATTTAACTACTGTATATATTTTCAATGCCACACTGTGTGCATAGCAATGGGTCTTGCGTATTTAAAATCCACCACAATTTCAAAACCCTTCAATAGGGTCTATAATGGAAGGAAGCAAATGTGACTCCTATTTTTAAATCTGGCGATAAAGATAAAATAGAAAATTATAGGCCTATCTCTTTATTAAATTCATTTGCTAAGGTCTATGAACTACTTTTATATAAACAAATTTTCAATGCGGTTAGGAGTAAAATTCGCCCTGAGCAACATGGTTTTCTTCCTAAACGGTCTTCCGCGACTAATCTAATGGAATTTTCTTTTAATATTTCTTCTGAACTCGATGTTGGGGGTAGGCTGGATGTAATATATACAGATTTTTCTAAGGCATTTGACAAAGTTAACCATGATATTCTGTTAAATAAATTATTAAATTTGGGGTTCTCAATGAGGGCTTGCAGTTTGATGGCTTCATATCTAAAAAATCGACCTCAGTATGTCTCAATTTCTGGTACTAGATCTTCAATATTTCACAGTTCTTCGGGTGTGCCCCAGGGCTCAAATTTGGGGCCTCTTCTTTTCTTAATTTTTATTAATGATCTACCAGATTGCTTCTCTGACTGCAAGTGTTTGTTGTTTGCTGATGATTTAAAAATATTCAAACCAATAAACAGTACATTAGATACACAACTGTTACAAATCTCAATTGATCAACTTAGTTCCTGGTGTTTATTTAATAAATTATATCTCAATGTCCAGAAATGTTTTGCTATGTCATACTCTCGGAGAAATGTTTCTATCAATAATTTATATCATATTGGAAGTACTCCGTTAAAGTCAGTCAATACAATAAAGGACTTGGGCATAATCTTTGATTCCACTCTTACTTTTAATGATCACGTATATAGCGTGATAGCTGAATCTTATAAGCTGTTAGGGTTTGTTAAAAGAAATACTAGGTCTTTCCAAGATACAGAAGCCATAATAAGGTTGTACCAAACTTTAATCAGAAGCAAATTGGAATACTGTGCGGTAGTGTGGGATTCAATAACCAAGTCTGATTGTGATAAAATAGAAATTCTCCAGAATAAATTTCTAAGATATTTATATATCAAAAGATTTTCTCGTTCATGTCCCTTTGATTTTCCTACTTCCGATTTGAGAAACATTTTTGCTGCCCCTAAACTGTCTCTGAGAAGAAAACTTTCATTAGCATCCTTAACACACAAAGTTTTAAATGGTTCTATCGATAGCAGGTTTTTATTAGAGAACATTCATTTATATGTACCTGGACGAAGTGTAAGAACATTTAATTTGTTTTCCTTACCAAGGTGTAAAACACTGTCACATTTTAACTTTCCTTTATACAAAATATTGAGATTATTAAATTGTTATGCTTCCGATCTAGATGTTTTTAATGATAAGTTAAGTGTATTTTTAATGAAATGTAGCAACCTTTTTGATTTAGATTAGTTATATTGATATTCCTGTTTAGTTTAACTAATTGAGTTTAGAGTTATTCATAGAATTAGTTTAAGTTTAGATAAAAATATGCTTTTGGTTATTTTTTAACGTGACTGTCAGAATATTATTTTCATTATAACTTGTACATTACTATTTATGTCTATATATTGTAACTTAGTTAAGATAGCTGTTTTGGAACATGTTTCTGTAGCTGTCATATAAAATTGTTTGAATAAATAAATAAATAAATAATATTTAATTTCGTATTTTTTAAATCTTGTTATAAATAGTTTTAGAATAGAATTTATGAACGTTGGTTGAGTTGATCTCTTTAAATGAGTAAGGAAATCTGCAGTAGTTTCTTATCTTAGTTAAATCAGATTATTTGCTTTTCAAAAGGTTCTTTATCACTTATAGTGACATTTCAAAAAGACCCTATGGAGAGTTGCAGCAAGAACTTCTTACACGATAAATATATGAACAATAATTCGCTAACTAGACCAATATGGAATTTTAATTTCATAATTAATATAAAATATAGAGTAAGTAGCACGAAAATATATCTGAAGTATATAGAACCTAGATGTATAATATTATAACAATTTTAATTAGTTTAAGATTCAACTTTATTGTTTAGTATAATATGGTTTCTATTTGTGTTCTCTATCTGATACTTGATATACTAGGCTGAGTTGAATTATAGAGGAAGACTTGAAGAGTAGAATTAGGAGATTGCTCCTCACCGGCCGAGAAAAATGAAATACCCAATTACCCGATATCACGTGACATGGCCTGATTGGTCGGCATACCGTCCCCCGTACGTTGCCCGGCACGGTATTTTAAAATCTCTCTCTCTCTCTGGCCCTGGACAGATATAGATTATCTTATAACGTCCTCCCCGATGCCAGTAACACGTGGAGGGAATTGTTTATATATCTTTTGTGTAATTTTGTTGGAGATACAAAACCACCCATGAAGCCCCTCCGAAGAGTGCCTTTGTTTCGAGCTTGAGTCACATTAGCCGTGATCTTTCATCGGTGCTGAATTTGTTTTACATTGACACGGGTTTGAGCTGAACTTGAAAATTACCTCATCCTTCCGAACCCTGGATTTTACCCAGCTAGACTGCATTTTTTTAATTTTTAAATAGTGCTTCTTAGACATAACTTCACCTGGTAAGACACATTTACTTTATATTTAGGCTACGTTGCTATTACACAAAGTGAAAAAAATTGGAGCTACATATATTTCCTGTTTCTTTCTCGTATATCATAATAGGGTCAAAGCAAAGAAGTTTGTTGTATAATTTCGTAAATTATAACCTTTCATTTATTAAAAAAATGTTTCTCAACTTAGGTAAATTGGAATTTAAAGAGAGTATATTATCAATTTACTCTAAATCGTTTGTCTAATAACTTCACTCAAGTGTTTCTACTCCTCAGATGACAGCCATAAGACTCACATGATCAGTCTCTCTAAAAGCCATTAGATATACGGCCAGGAGAATCTCACACTCTATCAATCTAGGATTAAGTAGAATATCAATAACCAACAATAATAGACCTTAACTCTACGGATTTGTTCACACTAGAACGGTAATTTATTTTATTAATAATTCCGTTTTTTATTCCTTAAACGTCACTGTAGAATAAAAATATTTATATAACAGCTTTTTATTTAGTACCATTAAAATTCGAATATATTTTGAAACAATGTGTTACTGTCATGCGTGTCATGATGTGTCAAATGATAATGCTGAGTGGTAACATACACATACTCGTATATATTATTTTAAAATCTTAAAAGTACGATAAAACTGTAAATACAGATAGTAACTAGAGTAACACAAATAATTTACATAGACGCATAAGTATTAATAAAATAAAAAGGAATACACTTGACATAAATACTTGACATTTCTGCACACCAAAAGGCTATCTTAAAAGCTGCATTTGTGACTACAAAACGAGTTTTAAATTGCTCGGCTGACTCACTTGTGCGCATGATGAGACAATAAGGACAACTCTTTATAACTGCTGGGTAAATCCGGCAGAAACCGTTTGTAGTCTAGCTGCTCCTAATGTCTAAACGAAGCAAATATTTCACTTTCAAGGCCATCGTCTTCAAGAATTTTTTTATTATCTGTTCAGATGGCCGTATAAACAGATTCT
The DNA here is from genome assembly GCF_021130785.1 of Homalodisca vitripennis. Taxonomy (NCBI): domain Eukaryota; kingdom Metazoa; phylum Arthropoda; class Insecta; order Hemiptera; family Cicadellidae; genus Homalodisca; species Homalodisca vitripennis. The sequence goes on along the minus strand of NC_060208.1, from coordinate 216,434,533 downwards.
AGGAGTGAAGTCTGTGACAGTTTCAGATTTCAGACGTTGCACTAAAAGTAAGAAGGGAAGAGCTTCGAGATACTGTTACAAGCTCTTACCTACAAACTCTGATACAAAAGAACTGTTTATCATTTATTTACAAGCAAACACAGTTGTCGCTGTAGTTAGTCAAGCACCACACGGGACTTTAGAAACTGAACCAACCGCCATGAAACTTCAAGGACAGTAATGGTCCCATTATTACAATTCCAATATGAGTACAATATTTTACATATGGTACATTCGTCAAATGTAAAATTGAATACAATATAAACAATAATCACGGAACCAAAAGTCGTTAAACAATTGATAATGGCACTCGACCATTTATATTTATCCATTGTCATGCTGTAGAGTTAGGAGAGAGATTTAGTGTCCAACTTTAAATAAGTTTAACTTAACCTCTCTACTCGATCTAATCTACATAATTAACAGTTCTGGGAACGAAGGAACATTTAAACTCTAAACTGTTCTAATACAAACTTACTAAATAATTTTTATAATAAATTATAAAACACCACACTTTTAGATTCATTTCACGTCATTGTAAAACTGGTAAAAATAAAAATGTAAAACTCAAGTTTAAAATATTTGTCTTGTAACAAGTTTTAAAGAGATTGATCACATGACGTATGTTTACAGCTATAAATTAAAACAGCTAAAACTAGTTTGATCAGATAGCCAATACCGTACTATTTAAAGGGTTTTAAAATGTGTTTGGCTGTTATAGCTCAAACCGTTCTTCTTATACAGGGTGATGAAAAGTCTTGAATAGACCAAATCTTGTGTACTCGTAAACTTACATCCATTACACTTTATACAGGGTTATAGGACATTTTTAATACACTCAATAGCTCTTCAAACGCTCAGGGGGGTGGCCCGTAAGGAGTAGGTGTAAAATCTTAAATGTAAGCATAAGTTGATTTCAATACCATTTTAAATTTCCAAATTAGTAGAACATCATGCCGCCTGTATGAAAGGCATACGCGTGGTTTGGATCACTCTTGATGTACATTTAATATAAATTAAAGACAACTTACAATTACCTTGTTCATGTTTAATCCTCTTTACCGTATGTTTAGAAAACTTGAGCACCTACAGAGCTTAGATTTTAAATATAAAAAGTAACACATTACTTCAAATGAACGTAAGGAATTCAATATCTAATGTACTTTTACAATATTTCATCGAAGATATTAATTTTTCTTATTTTACACTACTAATGTAAAATAAGAAAAATTTAATATTTAAAGCTCTTTAAGCCAAATTGTTTAAATTTACAAATCACTGTCGTTTATTCAAGCAGAAACATTTTACGAATTTATACATATTGGATCCAAAACAAATAAGATTTAAACTGTTTTTCTTCTGCGTGTTAAAAATTTTCGTCGTTATGTCATCGGTTTTCCTCAAATCTAAAGAATACCTTATGGGAAAAAGAGAAATATTTTAAATATTTCTTACCTAATTCACAAATTGACGTGGAATATACTTTAAGTTATATTTCAAGTCTACATTGTACTGCATTTTAATGTGTGCCTCATAACTGGTCAGTATTTTCATAAATTAGTTTAAGGCATAAAAAGAAGAAAATTAATTTAGGTAAAACATTTTGGTTTATTGTTTGCTGCTATTGGCTGGTTTTTATGAAAAGTCACGTGTTTTAATATCTTATTGTTTATTATTTACAAAACTTTAGTTTCCTAATAATTATGAATACATAATTCCAATAGCAAGGTAAAACTTGTCAATTTAAAACTATAAATTTTACTTTATTTTCATTTTTTCCCGATGTTGTGTAAGCAATAATTTATATAGCAACCTAAATGTATTGAAAATCCTTATCTTTGTATAAAATACACTTAGACACAAATAAAAAAGAGAGTTTTTTGACTTACGTTGATTTTATTTTTTCTTGTTTCGATACCCTGAACAAATTTCTGAAATGAACATCATCAGTTCTAGGACACCTTGTATATCTCTTATTTTAATATAAATATTGTTTACAGACAAGTAAACATGTAAAGAAGCACTAAATATTTATAAATTATTAAATTTACTAATTATTTTATCCGTATGAAACACTAATTAATAATTTGGCAGTATAAAACGATTGTCATTGAAGTTGTGGTAACACATATAAGACGTGAATAGTTGATGTAGTAAAAACAAAATGCCTTTACGTTTGCTTTTTATCATATTATCAATTTGTGAAATATATGTTCTGAACTTAATTTTATAGAATATATAATAGTATACTTTTACATAGCACGAAACAAAGAATAATAAAATTGCACGTTTCAGCGTCCAGCATTAACCAGTTACCTATTAATATTTCCCCTATGTTCAATAACAAATCAAAGAAATCATTGTAACAGAGAGGTCTATCATTATCTGCAAGTAGTCAACTCTATGGACAGGGGCAAGCCCTCCAAAATGTATCGTTGTACAGCCGTCCTAGTGACTTGAAACCTGGTACATAGGTTCCTCTTGATCTTAAACAGTCTTGTCCGTCTGCTTATTTATGTTTAACTCTCAATAGAATAATTCTAGAAACTTGAACCCAGGTACATAGGTTCCTCTTGATCTTTAACATAGTCTTGTCCGTCTGCTTATCTATGTTTAACTCTCAATAGAATAATCCTAGAAACTTGAACCCAGGTACATAGGTTCCTCTTGATCTTGAACATAGTCTTGTCCGTCTGCTTATCTATGTTTAACTCTCAATAGAATAATTCTAGAAACTTGCACCCAGGTACATAGGTTCCTCTTGATTTTGAACATAGTCTTGTCCGTCTGCTTATCTATGTTTAACTCTCAATAGAATAATTCTAGAAACTTGCACCCAGGTACATAGGTTCCTCTTGATCTTGAACATAGTCTTGTCCGTCTGCTTATCTATGTTTAACTCTCAATAGAATAATTCTAGAAACCTGAACCCAGGTACATAGGTTCCTCTTGATCTTTAACATAGTCTTGTCCGTCTGCCTATCTATGTTATAACTCTCAATAGAATAATTCTAGAAACTCGAACCAAGGTACATAGGTTTCTCTTGATCTTGAACATAGTCTTGTCCGTCTGCCCATCTATGCTATAACTCTCAATATAATAATTCTAGAACATGAACCCAGGTACATAGGTTCCTCTTGATCTTGAACATAGTATTTTCTGTCTGCCTATCTATGTTATAACTCTCAATAGAATAATCCTAGAAACTTGAACCCAGGTACATAGGTTCCTCTTGATATTGAACATAGTCTTGTCCGTCTGCCTATCTATGTTATAACTCTCAATAGAATAATTATTCTAGAAACTTGAACCCAGGTACATAGGTTCCTCTTGATTCAAAGAATTCACTTGTAATAAGGGACAAAACCGTCAGACCTTCTGCTTGAGTGAAACTCTTACTTTACCTTCTGTCTGGAACTACGACACTAAAATTCCACCGGTTTATTTTTCCGCAATCAATGGTTTAAGTTTACACGCGATTTGTACAACTCGCGTACAGTAGCTAGAGCCATATGTGTTCATTCGCTTGGATAATATACCCTTCTTACAGTAACACCTATCTCTACAACAACCTCAGTTCTTTTAGGCAACTTTTAGTGGAACAATATATGAGTCAGCAGAGCATAAAGCTTCCCTAGGAGGTTGCCAACCTAACACATAACTACAATCTAAGTTACAATATTGAAATCATAAGAGCGTGGCGATGGCTATAGTTGCATTTGCGGTTCGTCTCTTTTCTCACCGCTCATATATATTTATACAGTTTCCTACCCAACCATTACTATCTCGCCCACCAGGCTCCTGATTGGCCATGTCACTGGTTCCGGACGCTTCTATCTGTACCTTGTGCATGAAAAAGGTTCTTCACGAGGAAAAGGGCCTTCAATGCGAATCTAAATGTGAGAGATGGTTCCACGCCGCTTGTGTTAATGTCTCCGACTCGGAATACCGGAAACTCTCGGCCGATAACAAAAAAAAATGGGTCTGTAACAGATACGATTGTGTTGAACTCCTAAATCACCCACTGAACTACCTAATTAAGAAACTTGAGACTGTATCGTCACAGATGGAGGCATTAATTGCCAACGTTGGTAATTTAACTGCTTTATCTACTGACATTACCTCTATTAAGAACCAACTGACCCAGGTCAGTGACAGTTTAACCAGTTTGGAGCCCCGCATCTGCGACTCAGAAGACAGAATCAAGTCATTGGAGGACCAGGTCAAAGATCTCAAAAATATTGAATACACCTACCCCAATGTTGAAAATGTCGTTGAAGAAATCAACGACCGGGAACGTCGTTCTCGCAACATAATTATCTATAATCTCCCCGAGAGTTTGAGCAATACAGTTTCTTCCAGAATTGAGCATGACAACCTTCTCATATCAAAGCTGACCTCCCACTTTGGCGATTCCGAGCTTGATTATTCCTTCAAGTCATATCGTATTGGCCGCCCATCAAAAGGCAAATCCAGACCTCTTAAGGTCATCTTCGGGAATTCCAGCACCGTCATTGACTTTTGTAAAACATTTGATAGAGCTAAGCTCAAAGACCTAAGTCCCGATCTGCATGACACTACTGTCTCACGTGACCGCACTCCCGCCGAAAGGAAATACCTAAACGAGTTAAGAGCTACCTTAAAAAGCAGAACCGAAGGTGGGGAGACTGATTTGACCATAAAATTTCTCAACGGCATTCCAAAGATTGTTAAAAATGCGCCAAAAAACGACTAATTCTCGGATCTGAAAAACTATTATTGTATTATCAGAATGTGAATGGGCTACGCTCCAAATTAACTGAGTTGCGGAATGCTGTCGCCGCTTGCGTCTATGACATCATTATCTTAACAGAAACAAATTTGTCCCCGGACATTGCTGATAACGAACTGGAGTTATCGGGTTTCAATGTTTTTCGGAGGGATAGATCTCTGCTTACTAGTACTAAGAAGAGTGGCGGCGGCGTCCTAGTTGCTACCAGGTCAGATCTTCACATTAGAACCATCAACTCCTCTGTCGCTGATGTGGAGTCTCTATTCTTGTCTATTTCTACAGTTACTTCCCCTATTTTAGTCTGCGGCGTATACATTCCGCCTCAACAGCCTGCTTCAGTATATGAACGGTTCTGTGTGTCTGTTGACGAAGTCCTCTCTTCCTGTCCCACTTCTTGCTGTTTTCTTCTTGCTGGTGATTTCAACCTTCCCGATGTGAACTGGACTGCTTCCGTTCCTGTTTCTACAAGTGGCGGCTCTCAACATATGATAGATATGGCAACTGGTTTTGAATTGACCCAGTGCAACAAGATCTCAAACGTGCGAAATGTCACCCTTGATCTCATTTTCTCTACGGACCACTCACTTGATGTTATGCCAGCCCTGGATCTCCTTCTACCCGAGGAACCTGCTCACCCAGCTCTGCATTGTGGAGTCTGTCTACCCACAATGTTGCCTCCGGCCCACTCTACTACCTACAACTTTCTGCATTGTGATATCGATCAAATCTCTAGAAAACTCAATTACCTCCTTGGGCCTGTTGCCTTCCAACCCCCTGATATTGTTAAATACTTTGAGCTTATGACGGAACTTATTAGAGAAACTGTTCTTGAATTTACACCCACTAAGAGATCTGGCAAGTCCTGCTTTCCATGCTGGATGTCTCCTGAACTTAAGCAACTAGTTGTAAAGAAAAAACTTGCTCATAAAAAATACAAAGCTACCTCGAACCCAACCCATTACAACGAATTTAAAAATCTAAGATCTGCATGCAAGAGCTTGAGTGGTAGATGCTACTCTAACTACATTGCTAATGTTAACTGCTTGATACCTCGCAACATTAAATCTTTCTGGAGCTTCATTAACTCCTTGAAGATTTCCTCCAAATCTACTGATTCGTACCATCTTGACGGCGCAGTCGAATCATCTCCGGAGGGGATCTGTAACCTCTTTGCTAATCATTTTTCATCAGTCTTTACAAATGATGTCGGCCCCCTCCCGGACTACGAATTCGATGAATCTGTTAACTTATCCGAATGTGTGCTCGTCGAGTCAGATGTGGAGAGGAAGTTGGCGTCTCTGGATCCATACAAGGGGACTGGTCCCGATTCTATCCCCCCTATTGTACTTAAACACTGCTGTACTTTACTTGCGCCCCATTTGACTGTTTTGTTCAACGGTTTTCTGAAGATTGGCACCTTTCCCGACTGTTTGAAAACTAGTTTTGTGGTCCCCATCCATAAATCCTCTGATATCTCGGATGTTAAGAATTATAGACCAATAGTTATTCAACCAGCGCTGGGCAAGGTCTTTGAAGCCTTAGTACTCGATCGAATCAGTTTCAGCTGCAAAAGTCTCCTAAACTCCGAACAGCATGGGTTTTCACGGGGAAGATCAATTACTACGAATCTTGTTCTATACGACCATTATATTCGATCTTCCTTCAGCGCCGGCTATCAGGTTGATAGTATCTACTTGGACTTTAGCAAAGCCTTCGACACCGTGAGTCATCGTCATCTGGTTGCGAAACTACGTGCCTATGGGTTTATGGGCAGCCTCCTACGCTGGCTTCATTCATACCTTACCGATCGGATGTTAATGGTTAGATCTTCTGGTGGTTTTTCCCAGCCCTTTCATGCTTCATCGGGTGTCCCCCAAGGTTCACATCTCGGCCCCTTTCTCTTTTGCATCTTTCTAAGCGACATCACCAAATGTATCAGTTCTGACTACCTTATGTTTGCTGATGATATCAAAATCTTTACTTCTGTTAGTTCCATTGATGACTGCCACAGACTTCAGGTCAGTCTGCGTAGTATCTACGATTGGTGTGGTTGGAACAGCATGAAACTTAATATTAAGAAATGTCACGCCATATCCTTTCATCGTTCCGCTGGATTCATCCACTATGAGTACTCGCTTGATGGTTCATCGTTGGAGAGAGCTTATTCCACACGTGATTTAGGTGTTATCCTGTCTGCCAACCTGAGCCCAAATGACCACATAGACTCAATCATTAACAAGGCTTCTCGGATGCTCGGATTTGTTATCAGGACTTCAAGAAAGGGACTTAGCATCGAAGCAATGAAAACAGTGTATGTGTCCTTGGTGAGATCTGTATTGGAGTTTGGCAGTGTAGTGTGGTCACCTTATCAACTAGGTCAGATTCAAAGACTGCAACGAATTCAGGATAGGTTTGTGCGTGTGGTCGGGGTCAGATTGGGTTTCGAGTATTTGGATGTGCCGGTGCGTGCTGTGGAAGAGTTTCTGGGCCTGAATCCTCTCATTGTGAGAAGGCAGTTGCACGACCTGACATTTCTTCAGAGGGTGCTTGTTGGTGATCTGGACTGTCCTGCCTTGCTTCGTTTGATCAACATCAGAGTTCCCGGCCGGACTCGCTCCGCGGACTTCTTCTGCCGTCCCTCATGTTCTACCAACCATGAATTGAACAGCGTCATCCCTCGTCTGCACAGGCTTGGAAATCTGGTCTCCGCGAACTATGATTTCTTCTACGACAGCACCTCTAGTCTGAGGACTTTATTCCTATCCTTAGAGCACTGACTTCCGAAATCTATAACCAATAGCGGCACTTAACTGATTTCGGGTGTACTTCATTAACAAAGCTCATATCTGTCTTTATTATTTATTGTATTGTATTTATTTTAATCGTCTCTTAGGCTATTGTGTATTCGGCATATTCTGTTATTAATTATTTAAATTGTTATGTATTTATCTTTTCCGTAGCATGTTCAAGTTGTTACGTATTTGTAGTAGTTACTAGTATATATTACATTGTTAATTTTTCATAGTCTATTAGTGTTATCGTTGACTATCATTATGTTGTTATCAATTGTTTTCGTCTTCTGTTATTAATTATTTAAATTGTTATGTATTTATCTTTTCCGTAGCATGTTCAAGTTGTTACGTATTTATAGTAGTTACTAGTATATATTACATTGTTAATTTTTCATAGTCTATTAGTGTTATCGTTGACTATCATTATGTTGTTATCAATTGTTTTCGTTTCTGGTTCTTGGTGTTACTCATATATCTAGTTATGTTATTTTCATTAAGGATCTAGCTTTTTACTGTACAATTTTGTTAATGTTACTTATTAGTGTTTTCGTTGTCTATCTTATGTTGTAATCAATTGTATTCGTTTCTGGTATTTAGTGTCACTCATCTATCCAGTTTGTTATTTTCATTAAGTATCTAGCTTTTACTATACAATCTTGTTAATATTACTTATTATATATTTATCCATAATCTAATTGTAGTCATGATGGCTTTTATTTTATTATTGCAGACAGCCATCTGCAATCTGTGTTTAGTTTTGTAATTGGCGTATTGCCGTGAATAAATAAATAAATAAATAAATAAATAAGAGCGTCGGGACATGAATAAACCAGATATTATAACATATAAGTTGTTTGTCAACTCCATGCACACTATTTCTAAAACATGATCCTAATAAAATCAATACAGTAAAAGTAATTATTGAAACCGAACTAAAGAATGCAGGTCACACTAGATCTGCTCTACCTGACCAATCACTGAAAACTGACCAATAGAAAATGGCGATCATCATGGCAGAAACAAAATGGCGAAATCAGGAAACGGGATTAGTCCTGTTTTATTTACACCATTAGTTAATTAAAGGTAAAATTTTCAAAACCATACTCTAAATCTGCATAACCTTATAAAATATTTGTAATCTGTTTGATAATATATGTTTCCTTGTTAGGTAATTTTTAAAAATTTTCCAACAAAGCAGCCAAATTTTGACCGATGTTTGACATCGATCAGCCCATATATACGTTGTGAATTTATAAGAATCACTAGTATAAATAAGATCCCCTTTGGTGTCACTCCCTACAACTGTTACTATTATCTTTATTATGTTCTTACCTTTTTCTTATTCTTTCCCGTTAGCATTAACTTTTATTGATTTGTTGTGGCAATTTTCATGAAAACATTTGAACAAACGTTGAACATCTGTATTAACCGAACAATCAAGACTAGGTTTGTATTAGAAGATAAGTATCGGAGCTAATAAAATCCTCCTCTCCTTGAGCACTATATTTTGTTTTCTAAGAAATCAAAATCCTTAGAAAGTTTTGCGTTTCACGTATAGGAACCATGCGCTTCACTTAAAAATACAAAAAAAATTCCCTTGCGTAATTTAGACAATGCTATGCTACGTTTGATTTAATAGTAGTTTGAATGGAAAAGGTCTGTTTATAAGTACCCTTTTAAGATTTCTAGTTACTACCGATTATGACGCTACCAATGTATAACGCATCATGTGGTATTATTAATTTATACCACAACAGCAACAGCAACAGTATAAATATTTCGAACTATATGATTTACTTTAATCTTATATTTTTAGAATTGTGTTTAAGATATTTAAAGTTGTATATCCAATCAGATTGTTTATTTAGTTTACAGCATTGCTCTGTGCAACCTTATCTTATCATTATGATAGGTTCGACGTTTTTATTGTAATCTCAGGTGTTCAATTATATATCTATCTCATAAGGATATCAGATGACAATAAGTTAGTGATATTTCCACCAAACAGTTATCTCTTGATAAACTCACAGAACACATCAAAACATTGTGTTTTCAATAGCAACTTTATTACGATTAGAATAAATATCACTATACATGACACAGTTTTCCTTTCACTATTCAACCGGTGAACAGGGAAATACAAAGTTATCCAATCAAGAGTATACAATGCTCAGTATATGTATCATGATACACATCGTGACATCTAGAGTCAGCTGTAATATACGACTGTAGTCCTCAGTGACAAATCATTCTCCTGGTACACTCCATGCTCAGCATTCCGTCAAATTTGTTAACAGTTGTAGCGCATGATCTGATCGTGATCACTATTCATATCATCTCTTGCTTATTTCATGGGGTTGTAATAATAGTTGACGAAGTATTTATTGTTTTATTTATCACATACTAAAGAAGCAAAAATATATTATTTACGCTTTTTTAAATTGTAGAATTATTTGCTGAGCTTTAGCAAAGCCTAAATTTGTCTCGGATCTAAGTCTCGGAAACTAACTGACTTATACACTTGAAATTTCGGATGAAGCTTCATTTATATAATAGCAGAAGTGAGTCAGAAGATGGTGCACGTCACTCACTCGGGATTTGGCTGAGTGTTAGTAAATATTTTTACATAGGTCTTATTTGTATCCATGATGGCAATGAGAAAACAACAAAATACGTAAATTTTTGAAAAAAGGAGAAAAGTTATGTCAGATTTTACCATGTAAAATTTTCATTCATAGAGTGTAAACAATTTAAAAAAATATTGGAGTCAGTGAAAAGATGAAATTTCACCGCACTCATGTGACGTAGTACCCTTCCCAGCTTACAATTAGTACTTTTATTATTTATACAAGCCGAAATCTTTTAACAGAGATTTTTTCATAGAATAATAATTTTATTCATAGAGTTGTACTGAATGGATAATACACATGGAGTTGGATACAGCTGAGCTCGCAGTAATGAATACTCGAAATTCGAAGTTTACGTATATTTGTAATATTGGCAAATAAACATAAAAGCACCACTTCTAGTTGGTAAAATAAAATAAAGTATTGCCACATTGTTACCAACTAGAGTATGAATGAACTAAATTCTGATACCTTGGGATGAGCCTAAGTATTCCAATGTTCTATGGATTGAATCTTCGAAATTAATAATTACTAAAACTTTAAAAATAACTTCCTTTTACAATGAACTCGACTCACAAACGCGGGCGTCAGCATTCTTGGCTCGACAATGCAGTTGTAGTCGGAAAGGGGAAGATTAGTAGACTGGAAGTCTAAAACATGAAGTAATTGAGCTTGAACTCAAGAAGTGACTTCGAAGAGGCAACTGCAACTCGCCTAAAACAAACTCGCGACTGTGTTAGCCATTTATCGAGACAGATTATAATCACGACAACGTGGTCTCGTCAGAAGGACATCGCCACAAATGTTATCCAAGTTGATCTGGCAAATAAAACACATTGAAGGTAAGTTACTTTACAAGTTATAATTTTACTTTACATTACAGTCAAATTAGACGTCTCGCATGAAGGTTATTTATGATACGAAAATATAAATGTTTACTTACGGACAAGGTGTGCGAGATGTAGCTTCGGTAGCAAGGTTCGGCAGCTAAAAAGTTCCCGAAAAAACAATTAATATGCGTATCAATTAGGTTATCAATCCGCCAAGAATTTAGTTCCAAGAACATGGGAAGCAACTTATACTAACCAGTAACAAGTAACTGGGTTGCAAAAATATGTACTATATGAAGTACAACTAAATAACGGTACATAGTAAAATGAAATAAAATAGAGTGGAACTAAATTTTTAAAATTATTGACACGATTTGATTTAGGCGCTCTCTTGTGTTGCATTATCTTCTCTAGCTCAACGGGACTATATTTATTAGAGAACTGCTATGAAAAAACAAGACAGCTTGAAAGAGATTTCATCTTTAGCCTTTAAAGTTTGCATGATAATTCATTCTACATAGACAAGAATATGATCTACAATGGTCACGGACAGTCTTCTACCGTAAATTCCTGCTCACGAACTACGCACGCAACAGTGGCGTTGCAAGAATTCTGAGGCATGGTGGTGTGTGGTCCGGGCAGATGGATTTCTTCCTGGGTTCTCTTTCCCCTTTCAAAGAAAAAATAAAGCAAATTTTTAACTAATTATAGGTCCTAATACTCAGTAACTTTGTTGTGATGTAACTTGTTATTGTTATTCTCTTGTCTTGTTAAAATTATTTATTTTGTTAGTAGTCTTTGTTATGTTGTTACTATATTGTTATCTTATTGTTTTGTTGATATTATTCATTTTTATATTCGATTGTTTCTGTTAATACCATTTCCGTTGTTACAATTGCAATTTAGTCTTGTTAAGATTGTCTTGTTAAAATGGAAGATTTTGATTGCATGTTGTATATAAACATAGCTTTAAGTTGTTCTTATACCTAGATAAATAAGTAATTTATTTTTTAGTCACAGGCTAAATGGTTATGTACCGTAGGAAGAAATAAATAAATGGTCCATGTCCAACCATGGTATTTGCCTGAGCTTAATTCAAACCTAGCACTCAGTACGGTCACACATGTAAACATTTGTTTTCTGAATTTGTTGGTCTATCTTTCTTCATGCCATCGCGATCATTAAATTAATTATAGACTTGAAAGTATGAATGAATGAGCGCAAACTGTTTTGCGGCATGTGGTGAGGTGTACTCCTACCTTTTATTAGTAGGATTGTGCATAAGGAGAGATCTAATTTATGTTATTGACGTGGCAAACTGTACATTTGTATATTTGTCACTTTTTTGTAAATAAATATACCTCAATCCTACGCTGCATCGGTTTTAAAGTTAATGCAGTATTATATATGGGCCATAATCTGAAATAAAACACAAATACTGGATCTCTCTGATATCATTGAACTTAGCATGTTAATGCGCAGGAAATATGATACGAAAAATGGATCTTATGCCCAGAATATTTTATTTATGGCTGCTCTCAGAGGACATCTCTCGGAATGTTTGAAATGCAAAAAAAAGCTTTTATGGTTTCGGCAATATATTTATGGTGGTGACAAGATAGTTCGTGGTCAGGAATGATTTAATGATCCTTCAATATCAGTAATTCCAAAAGATTTAAAACTCTATTATGATCAGTAAACGGTTACCTCATCGTCAACATAATACACGAGACTTGGTAGTTCATGGTGAATGCATAAGTTTTATACACACTGTTCTGATGCTCGAGGATTATTTCATATGGAATATGTTCCATCTGAACCACCAAAAAGAGTGTAATGTATACTCCTGATATGGAAAAAATTTCTCAAGAGATAAAAATGATCATTGATTGAAAGCTATAGGTCGTACTGCTTTTGTATGACTCCCAACTTTCATGTGGCAACTGTAAGATTGTGTTACAAATGTCCAATTTAATACTTAAAATAGCCACAGTTATTTAGATAAATCTAAATAGTCACTCTCTTTGCTATTGTTTGAAGCCAAGCTGTATAGTGTATATGATCCATTACTAATTGACACCCAGAGATTCTTAGGAATCATATCATGATTCAAAGATTTCTTCTTTTTTTAAAGTTATTTGCTTAAGTAACTCTCATTGGCCCCTTGTAGGTGTGTTACTGAATTTCTGGCATACTTTACAGAAAAATATCATCTAGCATACCCATGGCTTTTTGCGGAAATTCAAACATTTTATTTTTTATTGCTGCTCAAAGACATATTCCATATGGACCTAAAATAAGACCATGAATATAGTTTTTCTACCGGCTGTTCTTTAAATCGAGGTAAATCAAAAATAATTAAATAAAACGTTAATTAGCATTCCAAGGTTGATCATACATTAGTCTAATCAAATATTGACTTTAAGAAGTTATGTTATGTGTTACGGTTTTGTAAGCACATTTATCGTTCTCTGAATTCTACTCATACTTAATCAATATAATACATTTTTGTTACAAAATGTCAATAGTGGGCAGATGTTTATTACGGCATATAATTATCACAAATCGTAGCAACAACCATTGGTTAAAATCTTTAGTACACATACCAACTTTTATTTGAATATGAAGGTAATAGGTTATAAAAGGAATACTGATTGGCGGATGATTGAAGAAATCGAGTCAAGGAGGATAACGGAATAGTCGTTTTGTCTGATGTAAGATGTCAAAGGTTTCCATGAAGCGTGGGATTCGATCTCAAGATCATTTGAAATGCTTGTTCCTTTAGCAATATGCAAGATTACTGACTCAATTGGTAATATGGTATCAAATTTAGTATTATTATTAGTATAGCTTATTTATTATTAATATAAATACATGTTATTTCATGTACTGGTAAAAAAATAATCTGATATATATATTTCTAAATTTCTGTAACAATAAACTCGTTTCTTAAGAACTCTTCTGTATCAGATTATATATATATATATATATATATATATATATATATAAATATAAAATTAGTAAATAGATTTAACATAATAAATAATTTTTATCATGGCTTTGTTGTACGTTTATTGTAAGAGTATGAATACACTAAATTATTTTATTCAGTTTATAACTGCAAATTCAAAGTATCTTGATATGAATCCCAGACGATATCAAACAATGTCATCTATATCTCATGACTGATTTATGATCTGATACATCCTGATATAGTCATCAATCATCATCTTATTGCCCTTTGATTGTGATCGCGATCGCCCCTGTTCAGAAACATCTGGCTTTTGCTCCGTCTCTCTCTGTTGGTATTTCATACTGTTCTATTTATACAAACAACAGCAGCTATCAATCATATATTTCTAAATGAAATATATTTCCGGTGATTATATTTTTATCCTTGGTAATAGTATAATAAATTTTTAAATTCAAAATCAAATATAATTTGAGAAAGGTGGATGGCGGAGATATATTTAGTCAATTCAAAGTATCTGATAAGTATATTTAATTATTTTGTCGTCAATTAATTCCAATAAGAATTTCATGGAAATGTGTTTATTGGAATCGCCTTCATGACGGAATCATAACCACCATATTCCAAAAACCATCATAATATATATATATATATATATATATATATTATATATATATATATATATATATATTTTACGATTTAACTTTTTAATATCTCTTAAGGTTTCAAGATGACTGCCATTTAATTTCTTATACATATCAAACATACTCGTTAATGTCTCATACAATAATGAACCAAGTGATAGACTTCCGTCGTTGTTCAATAAATGATGAGTATTAGTCAGGCTGTGAAACTGACTGTGCTTGAGCATCAACACAAAAAATGAATATATTCACATTTATTCATTCACACGAGTAAGTATAACACGAATATTTACACACGAGTTTCATTAATAACAGCTACGTGAACAAATCACGCACCTCCACGCATGTGCATGACAGCATTGGTATTACAGTGATGTTGGATGAACAGATACCTACTCAGAAACTTACAATATATCATACAGAAACTCAACATGAACTTTTTACATAGTATCGACATCAGAGTCATCTATACCACAAGATAAATTGTAATCTAGATGAAAGTCATTCTAATTGTTATTAATGGTAGCTGTTGAGAAAATGGGAAATATTTCAAAACTACATAGAAAGTTCATTTGTAATTTTTACTACCCGAATTCTATTGTACTTTACAGGTGAACATGACTCCAGATTCCAGGATTAAAGTAACGGAGTCAGATTCCAAACGTTGTACTAAGAGGAAGGTAAACTGGTGCTTACTTATCGTGTTAACATCCCATTATACACAACTGTGCACCTAATGAGACAATGAGAATGACTCTGCATGTTTAATTAACTGTACTTTAAATTCTAGGTGTCTCTGATGCTGAATCGCTATAAATGTGTATACTGATTTTCATTGTTTCAGAATTTTTCCACTTCTTTAGACGAGTATGACTCCAGTTTTATGTAGTCAAGTCTGTGATGGCTTCGATTCCAAAAGCTGCACTAAGAGGAATGAGAATTCTAGCTAAACTCACATTCACATTGAATCAACCCTTCCCACCATAGATTCTTTATATGTACAAGTGTTGTGTTCAGCATATTTGCTTTACTTTCATAAATTCCTTACGGACTTATATATTCGTAAAGTATTCATACTTTATATACTTAATCTAACTAAAATATTCTAATATACAATAATATATAACTAAACTAAAATCTAAAGATTTATGTTTACTTTTCTGTAAAAATGTCACTTTTGCTGAAAACTAGTGGCATCTCACTCTGAAACTGCTATCATTACTCAATATCCTTCCAGGTATAACCTTACCTAGAACATACTAGAAGAAAAGTGACACTAGTGCTTCCTGGCGGTAAGAGGTGAAATTATGTTTGTGACATTTTGCAGTGAAAAAAATCTTTTGCAGTCTGCCCAATCGAAAAATTCGATTTGAAAAATTTTGAGATGTGACACTTTTGAATGAACCATATTAGTACTCGTAATTATACAAGGTTAAAACATAACTAAGATCTCAATGCTCAGGTAAGTTTAATATCTCGTACAAATGTCGTACACAAAGGAAGTGATTAAACTTTAGGATAGCTGGCCATTGTGGCGATACCGCACATGTTGTGGAAGTTCCTGGCCATCATGACGTAGCCGTTCATGCCCCAGTTACTTCCCCAGGAGTTCTTCACCAGCCAGTAGGCGCCGCCTTTCTTGGCTGAGCCGTAGCCAACAGCCAGAACTCCGTGGTCCAGAACTATAGAAGAACAGTCGGGATCCTTGTACACTCCTGGACAACAATGAGAGCACATTACGTGACGAGGACAATTACAAGGTTAGTCGAGTTGTGACAGACAGAGTTAGTTACTCCAGTATGAACTTACCACTCTTGTAGTGTTTAAAGGAAGTATGGTTAGCCAGAATGTCGACTGAGATCGGCCCAAGAGTGGCCACAGCCTTCTGCAGAGCCTTCTCGCTGCCTGAGGTGATGTCAACATATCCATTGTCGGTGGCTCCCTTGTGCTTGGGGTCGTAGCGGCAAGTATCACTCTGTAAATAAAAACACGTTTTTGTTTTAATGTTTTGCTAGATGCATCTGACATTCCAGTCTTAGCAATGACAGTAAGACAAACTGTGGTGACAGCAACATGTTCTGTTACCTTTAGGAATGTTGCATACTGCAAGACTGCAAAATCAATTAAAAAGTTATATTTCACTGTTATAATGAAGTAATACGTAAAAAAAACATAAAACTATAAATTTGTTAAGATTCTTTATGCATTTACAGCCAAAAAAACTTGTTATTTTTATTCTACAACACTTATTAACAAATTTTGACTGATTCCAGTCACATCTAATCAGTTTGTATAAGAACCATTAGCACAATATATTAGGATGATTTTTGGCAGGACAAATAATTTAAATTATATAAAGAAGTAAGCTGCATTATTTACGTACCTTACCCTCGTAGCGGTAAGATGCCTCTGTGTCAATGCCCTTGTTCTTTTTCACGTAAATGAAAGCATTATCCATGAGACCACCGTGACATCCATTGTTTCCTTCAGCAGTTGAGCAGTCCATAAGATTCTGTTCACTGAGTGAGACCAGCTTCTTAGACTTCAAGTAGTGTTGACCCTGAGACTTCCAGTCTGTTTTACACAACGTCACTTCAAAATAGTTTTATAGACATTTAAATTATTTTATTATATAAATAGCTGAGACTTCAATATATCAATAATAATCTATAGTACACATTTTATGACTGCTCACAGAATTACAGCACTGAAAGCCCAGCAAGATCCACAAAGTCCTTGGTCCTTGACTTCAGTGACAGCTCCTTTCTTCCTCCAGTCCACGTTCTTAGGGAGCCTGACGTTCTCTGAGTCGTCGAAGGCATCTCCAGTCCTCTCGCGTCCCTCTGGGCGCTTGTAGCCATTCATCATGGTAACGAACTCCTCGGTGGTCTGTGTGGGAATAGAAAAGAATTCTTATTATATGCCCATTACTTGGGCAATTTAATTGATATTATATTTTTTGGGTAATACATAAAAATATTAAACTGCAAAGTTTTTTATTAGTTTAGTTATTCATAAAAATATTATTAAACGCTTGATAAGCGCTCTATTGTCATTAAGTTAAATATGCCGTGAAAATACAGTTGATTGTGTACGCTCTTTTGATATGTATAATAAGAAATTTATCCTTAAAATAAGCAAAACACTTATATTGTATTATTTAAGTACTGCAGACCTGTACCTTAACATGAAAATTTGAAATGTGCGCAATATCGTGCGATCTAAATTTATTTTCCATTACAAACTGATGGCTAGATAATTAAATAACGTTGAATAAGGTAACCAGTATCCCGCTAAGTGTCTCTGTATGGAAACCGTGCAGCAGGAATACGTGGAATGGGGAAATAAGTGATTATCACACATTCGATGAACAATATTACGTGATTTTTCAGAGTGGCTGTCAAAAAGTATCTTAATATTAAGAGTATTACGAAGAAATACAGTAGTATATCAGTGCGAGATGTATAAAATTCTTTGATTGCCGAGTCCAAATCCAGTTTTCCTTCCTTTTATTTATTTTTGTGTTCTGCCGAATTCGGCATTCAAACCGAATTAACACTTCCTACAATTTCTGGTATGAAAGGTTCGGTTATTCCGCCTTGCTAAGAGATCGTATCAGAGACATCATTGTGAATTCAATTGTGCACCTGACAAGACAATGAGTTTGCCACTTCGCCTATGTATAAGTGTCTCTGATTTCTAAAAGATTTCGTTATGAGCTTCTTCGTCGGTGACATTCTTTGGATCGCTTCGGAAGAAACATGACTTCAGTTTCCAGGAGTCATGTTTCAGACACCGTCAGATACCAGACGCTGCAATACCTGCGTTGTGTATAAAAGTATTTTTTCACGGGCAGTTTCTGCATTAACCTAAGTTATACATTTAAATTATAATCTAAATACAACACATAAATAGACAAAGTTTATTAGATATAAATACAAGAAGAGAGTGTAATGTATAGAATCATATCTATGAGTTTCACTGTATCTCAGTATCATTTGTTTTAGGCCTATGGGTGTTTATTTACTTACCAAATCCGAAAATTTATTGATTTCAACGTCAAAAGAAACTTCACCCTTTCCAAACTTTTCATTGTGTTCTCGTACAAACTTCAGATTTTCCAGGAAAATAGTCATTCTCTTCAGTTCCTCTTCTTGTGTAACGTACTCTCTTTCGTGGGCCACCTAAATGAGATGTTTGTATTAGATATGAAATATTAAATACTGTAATATAGCAAAATTTCAGATTAAATATCATGTTTAGTGCCTTCACCAGTAAGTGAATGTAGTTTTAATAGTACATTTCTCGACTTTTCAGGTTTTGATTGGAAATTATATTGTTATTGTACTAGAATATGTTCAAATAATATAGGAATATACTCGTATTTGATGCGTTGTATTGTTGAAACAAGCTGTATAAGCAAACGTTTCACAGTAAAAATAAAAACAAATAAATGAATAACACATTTCATAAACATCTATATCGTTAATTTATTTGATTTTATTTAATTATTTCTTATTGAATAAAATATTTTACTACAAGTATTTTATATTTACATAAAAACAGATTTTATTTAATTAAACCGTTTGACACATATAGTAGTACAAATGCTGTTATTAGTTGTTAACTTTTTTCACTACACTTATTAAATAGCATGTAAACAATATTTATTAGCTAGATTATTAACTAAGATAAAATTTTATGATTCTAAAGAAAGTAATATAGTACTGTTACCTAATATTGTTAAGTCATTTACTGCGGTATTTAATGTAGAATAACCACAGTTACAGACAGCTAACCCTTTTCCTAGTGTGGTTACGAGTTATTTATCGCTATAAAATTTAAGGTCGTTATCACGAAATTATGATTATAAGAATTCATATTCTTATGATCTGTAAGAATTCTATGTTACCTTGAACAGTTCCCATTGGGCATGATCTTCCTCGGACACTTCCAGAGGATGAGAGAGGGCGACGGCCACGAGGGCAGAGAGAAGTAAGAGTTTCATTGTTATCTGAAACAGGCAATTGATTTTGAACGTTTTAGTAATAGATAATAGCAAAATTTCCCTTTGATCAACGTATGTGTATTTGAAATAAATATGAAAAAATTAATTTTATCAAATTGTATATCCATTTTTATGATTGGATCTGAAAACTAAAGCAACTAAAATTAAAATTTCAACCCAGATTCTGTTTAAATCCATTATCAAGTTAGTTTTATATTTAACACAATACGTAGAATACATTGTTACTAATCCTTTCTTGTAATATTGAGTAGTAACAAAAACCTAATGAAATTTATAAGTTAACTATTTCATAACATTTTAGGTGTATGCTCTCTAGTTTTCAAAATTTAATAAAGTAGATAGTATTATATTGGATATAGATAGATACCTATGTATATATCTATATTTATAAAGTAGATCAGTTAAATTTTCTTCTGAATATTAGTTTATGAAAGATTTACAAAAAGAAAATTGTATTCGATTTTTGCCATGTGGAAATACTGAATGGAAAACGTGATAAAGACATCAGCCACACTTACCGTAAACTGTCTCGAGCTCAGCACTGTGTGATCGATGTGTAGTGTGGAGTTTGTCGAGCGTCTGTTTTATATACAGTTTTTGGACAGAAGGTTTCCAAGAATTATCTTGAGTGCGATGGAACATTCCCAGATAATTGTTGAAACTATTTCTCTAGTGCATCTTTATCTATACCGGACCTTTCAAGTGAGTACGGGATTATTCATATATTCAGTAAGGTATATCCCAAGTGTTGGGAATTGGAATGTACAGGATGTAACATACGCTCTGTTATCAATGAAGAAACGCTTTGGTTATTTTACTATTACTCATATCAAAACACTTGTAATAAAAGCACACAAAAAACCACAAGCTCTTGAAGTTGTTAGGAATCAGTTTTCCATCATATGACAAGACCTGACTTTACAAGTTGTATGGTTTGGAACTCCTATATTTCTAATTTGTTGCCATAACATTTACACAAATATTATTTCATGTATTTATAATTCATTATTAATCGGCGTTTTAAGGTCAAAAGTAAATGTGATTATCTGACAGTATTATTCATTTAATATTTTGACATTTGTCATCATTTGCCAAAAAGGTGCAAAGTAAACCAAATATAATATAATTTTGCTTATTTTGTACCTTTTTGATAACGAGAAAAGTCTAAATATTAAATTAGAAGTCTCTTTTCCTTCTTTTAAAGGGACTTTGTACACTGATACGTTTATTTTAATATATGTATCAATAAAAACGAGTTATTTTCTAAAACAAATAAAGAACTATATTTTAGTATACACTTTACGAATTTGCGTACGTTTTACGTAATTGTTCGGACAAAACTTGTACGAATATTAGCAAGTAAGTTATAATTTAACAAAAAAAAATCGCTGTGATTGAATAATAAACCATGAAAAAATCATCACAGCTGATTTTAACTAGGAATTTCAAAATTTAAGTATTCTTATAAATTAACCTTAAGAAATTTTTTATTTTAATATACGATTATGAGCAGTTTCACTCCTCAAATTAAATCTTTTTATATTATCGTTCTTTTGGGTTGATACATTATTAATGCGTTTTTATATATAATAATTTGCAATTTTTTCCTGATTGTATTTTTTGGAATAAACAGTGAGGGGCATGTCGTCTCCGTGAACTGCAATATACCGGTGACCTGTTATTCTACTACAAAAGGGTTAGAGAGTCCGTGAAACTTTGTAGTGGTTAAATGTAACAAAATATATGAATCGGAAAAAGTAAGCGCTCTGTGGTGTAATGGTAGCACATTCACCCGACAAGTGAGAGATCCGGGTTCGACTCCCGGCGGAGCTAGTATTTTTTGTGATTCAATGTTTATTGAAATTTATATATATATATTAATCTTCAATAAGAATTCTTCAATTATTGTAATAAACATTTTCTATATTTCGGCTTAAGCCGTCTTCAGGAAATTACAAAAATTATATAAATAGGGCTATAAGAACAGAATAAACATAAAACATCAACACAGAAAATGAAAAATAAGAATGAATTATGTACAATGGTGAACATGTGATTTAATTTTATAAATTCAATTTGTTGACTAAGTCACCTTAAATTTTATATATATATATATATATATATATATATATATATATATATTTATTTATTTATTTATTTATTTATTGAGCACATAACAACACATTCAATTTCAGTTGACTCAAATAAAAATGCAATACTCTAACTAGGTTATGAAACTAATTCTTGTGATTATTAATTATTTTTAAAAATGTATTGCGGTTATACGACCAGATCTAATTAGTTTAAGAGGGAGGCACTACAACAATTTTAACAATAAACAAATCCAGTCAAAACGAAAGAATCTTCACTCACGTGTGATTCAAAAACAGAAGAATCTTTCCTAAAAAAATGTAGGAACATTAAGAAGAAATTTATACACATTAACATTATATGAAGAAAATTGTAACTAATTTTTATTTTAACATTCGTATTAATCCTTTCGTTGTGTTGTAACATAAAACATATCTTTTTGGTTCCTAACTCGAGTCTGCATTGGGAATAAACATAATTGCTTTCTAAAACCTGAAGAAATTGATAACATATCATGATTTTACTAGTCCAAGAGCATTATTCACGGTTGTCTTTAGTATATATGAAAATTCTTCTCTATACAGAGTGTATTGTTATTTCATGTGTATCTGTAGAGAAAAAGTTAAATGTTATTTTATGGGTGAAATATTACTTATCTGTGGAAAGTTACTTACAAACAAATGTAATCACATAAGCTTTAAAAATGCTGAAATTTTTTGTAAGACCTACAACGCGAACTAGGATAGTAAACACCCATATCTACTTATCAGAGTGTTTCCATCTCTATGATTAGTGTCACTAAATTGAGGTATTACGTTTTGTCACGTGAACATTTGTACACGTTCGTTGCGGTAAATGCAGCCTATTTGCATGATTTCTGCTAGCGTACATTAGATAGACAAAGGAATGTTAGTACATACATTTTAGATGCTTTAGAATTAGGCACTACAAAGTTTTACATAGCGTTAACAGGGTCTCTAGTTGATGGCGACTGAAGTATTCTGTTTTTGTGCGTGTCTGACTGTGTTCATTTGGAACTGGTTTTTTAATTTTTCCTCTACGTCTAAATTTAATGTATTCATTATTATGTACTCGTTTTGTGGTAAATATAAAACTAACTTAATAATGAATTTAAACTGAATCTGGGTTGAAATTTGAATTTGAGTTGCTTTGGTTTTCAGATCCAACAATAAAAATGGATATACAATTTGATAAAATTAAACCTAGGTGCTAAGTTTTGATATATATTTGTATTTAAAATAAATTTATAGTTGAACATAAAGCTTGAGTGTTAGACCACTTTATAATGAAGTATATGTAGGCTACGTGTACAATGGCTGTAAACATAGAATTTTGACAGATTTTCTTGATCGTGGCAACACGGCAAACTCTACATTGGCGTTTAAAATATAAGTCACTTGAACCAGATGTGCTCATACAAGCGCAAAGCTTACGCACAGCGTGGAAAGTCGCGGGAAACAGCTAGCCATACAATAAAATATTCATCTCTTTTTAACATTAAAAATTGGAATATCTTCTTATAGAATCGGATTAATTATGAATTCTAAATTTTTTGTGACAATTTTATATTGAAATTAAAGACACTCGTTATGTTTTTCGGGTCAGTACAAAAGAATTTGGGCTCTATTTATTTCGAAATAGTCCACACAACATTTAAAAAACGGTATGACGTAAAATAGAGTTATTAGGAAGCCAGAGCAGGAAATGTGAATTTTTCAATTATTACTCCAATTTCCGGAAGTATACTGCAATGTCCGTAAGTATTCGCTTCTTAGTCAGAATAGGACTTTCTGACGTGCGTATGTATATATTTTTTTAATTAGGGCAATAAAGTCAATTATGAGAAAAACTACATTATTAGGAAGTAAATTTCTATAGTCAAATGGAGGGACTTTAAGACCACTATGTGGCTCTCAATCCTTCCTGTATATATTTTATTGATTAGAACAGCAGGGCAACCCCAAATATGCCACAAAAATGTATACCGTTTACGTTTATCTGAACGAGTCTACGTTGAATTAGACGCTAGGTTCAGTGACTACGCGCGGATATAGCGAACCAGATCAGTTCTAAGGGATAGGAGGACGCTGTAATCATTGAACAACTCCTTTTTTTACAATGGATAGGATGATATTGAATTGGAAGGATGAAGAGGTAAGTGTATGTCGTCTGTCTGTTTACTGGTTTGTGTTACACTTCACAAGCAAGTAAAAATTTCTTAAAACGTTTCTTGCACAACAATTCACTTCGTCTTAAATAAAATCCTAACAAATACTTTATTGTATGGTACTGATAAAAGTGTATTACAAACTACATACACAGCAAGTTATTTTATTCTGTTTCTAACTGAAAATTTATCCTATCCTGATATGAATGCCAGACAACATCAAACAATGTCATCTATATCTCATGAGTTGGACTGATTTATGATCTGATACATGGTGGTGCTGTCATCAATCATCATCTTATTGCCCATTCATTGTGATCGTGATCGCCTATGTTCAGAAACATCTGGATTTTGCTCTAATGGTGTTGAAGTTTTATACTCTTTTATTTATACAAATAACAGAAGTTATCAATCATAGATCTCTAAATGAAATAGATTTCTCACTTTTATTTTTTTATCTTTGGTAATGGTATAAACAATTTATAAATTTTAGAACATATATTATTATATATTTGGGAAGATGTATACTGAAAAAGATATATTTAGTCAAGGAGAACAATATAAATACTTTTAAATATTATTTTATAATTGTCTCCCCAATTTGTTACATCGAGGATAAAATTACCTCAAATATCTATTCTTTCAGACATTGCAACCTGCTGATTGTTAAAATCTATTGTGTAAATATATATATATATATATATATATATATATATATAAGTAGATATGAATGTGCCGGTTCTGGACCACTTTTGGGACAGACAGAAAATCAAGGGAAAATACTGTTTAAAGGACAATAAACGAATCTGTAAAATCAAACAGTAAGGGGTTCCTAGACCCTAGTATAGTATCCTAGACTAGTATATGGCGGTTCTGGACCACTTTTGGGACAGCCCAAAAATCAATACAAATACTGTTCAATACACCATAAATATGTAAAAACAAGATAATAATATGGCGGTTCTGGACCACTTTTGGGACAGCCCAAAAATCAATACAAATACTGTTCAATACACCATAAATATGTAAAAACAAGATAATAATATGGCGGTTCTGGACCACTTTTGGGACAGCCCAAAAATCAATACAAATACTGTTCAATACACCATAAATATGTAAAAACAAGATAATAATATGGCGGTTCTGGACCACTTTTGGGACAGCCCAAAAATCAATACAAATACTGTTCAATACACCATAAATATGTAAAAACAATTCACAATACAATTTACTTAAATAAACTATGGTAAACTGTATTCAAGCAATTTTTCATGACAGTATGACAACATAAATTGTGGAATTTATAATACTCGAATGTTGAATTTAGAATATGTTGGCATTACCGTTGAGCGAGAAATGTTGGTAGCACTGCGCGGCACACAGGAGAACTTAGTTAAAAGATTTTTCTATAATAAATAGAACAATCTGAAAACATTTGACCAGAAATTGTGCTGATTTGTGTCAAGTTGTCACAAAAATCACCACTTCTCAAAATTTTAGTTTACAAATTTTTGCTCTTTAAATATGGAGCGGAAAAAGATAGAGTGCCCATACTGCAAAAAAGATGTTTTTGAACATCACTTTACTCGGCATTATAATTCGAAGAATCATCTGAAAAATAAAGATATTTATAAAAAAGAACTAAATTATTTGAGGACTTGGGCTAAAGAGAATCAAATCGATGGTCACGAAAAGATGTACAATATAGAAAAATTGCGTGAACTAAAGAAAAATTTTAAGGAAAGTAAAAAAGATCTCAATCTATTTAATGATGAAAAAATTCATTCAATAGCTGAAAAATTGGCTATCGAAACTAACGACAAAACTAAGTCAGAAATGATCGAAGAAATTGATAAAACGATTAATGAGAAACCTGAAAATATCATTGATGTAGAAGTTTTATCCTCAATACACGGTCTATTTAAGCAATACATTTTAACAAATTTGAACGACAATTTCATGTCAATTTACAAATATCTATCAATTATGAGGCCAGAAATTAAAAGTTTAATAGAAAAATTTCAAGAGAATGTTAAAAATATGAAGGGTTATCTCTCGTTGGAATGTGAATATGAAAGAACTTTAGTGAACGGTGAAACACAAACGTGTCCAATGTACTTTACTATAAAAGCAGATGAAATCTTCGATGTAAATGATTTTATCACCAAACAATTTAATAAATTAACACATCGTGAACAAACAAATCATCCAAATAAGGGTTCTGGATGGACATTTAAAAGCTGCAAACAACTAGTTTTGAGCATTAATAAACACGAAATGATGAACGCAGGATCATATATCGATTTACCAAAGAAAATCAAAGATAAAAAAGCTTGTATAAATATCAAAAATAAAGATGAATTCTGTTTTATTTATTCTATCCGATGTGCTATTGAAAAACCAGAAACTCATGTAGACAGAGCAAAACAATATGAAAAATTTGTAAATGACGAGATATTTTCAGGTTTCGAGTATCCAATGTCCTTAAAAGATATACAATCATTTGAAAAACGAAGTTACAATTCCAAGTATAAGTATCCTAAAATGTCTATCAATGTCTACAGTTTTGATGAAAATATTAAGGTTGTTCCGTTACAAATTTCTGAAAAATATGATGCCGAGTTAGAAATCGATTTATTGTATGTTAAACAAGAAGACAAATCTCATTATGTTTTGATCACGGATTTAAGTAGGTTAGTGAGTTCTCAAACATCCAAACATGGACATAAAAATTTTCTATGTAGAAGATGTTTAAGCCATTTCTACAAATCTGGAGATTTAGCAGATCATTTAGAAATTTGCAAGCAACATGAAGTATGCAAACCTATTATGCCATTTCCAGGTCAAACAACAACATTTACTAATTATCAAAAGAAGTTTAGCCATCCGTACGTTATTTATATGGATTTTGAGAGCATATTAGAAAAAATTCCGACATGCAAGAACAATCCACAAAGATCGACTACAACCAAGATTCAGAAGCACATTCCTTATGGTTTTACTCTATATTTAGTGTCAAATGTGACCAATCGTATGTACAAGCCGATATGTTATCGAGCAAAAAATGAAGAAGATTTGCCAAATGTTCCTGCAAAATTGTTTGAAGAACTCAATAAATTATCGAAATACATAGCTACAAAATATAATTCTAAGAACAAAAAACCTATGAAATTAACTGAAGAAGAAGAAATTTCATACCAAAATGCAAACGTTTGTCATATTTGCGAATGGTCTGCTTATGATGTTGAGTCAATTCAGTATGGTTTTACTCCTGATAGTTGGAAAGATAAGAGTTATAATAAAGTAAGAGATCATTGTCATTTAACCGGCAAGTTTCGAGGCGC
This sequence comes from Homalodisca vitripennis, assembly GCF_021130785.1. NCBI lineage: Eukaryota > Metazoa > Arthropoda > Insecta > Hemiptera > Cicadellidae > Homalodisca > Homalodisca vitripennis. The sequence continues at coordinate 216,407,206 of NC_060208.1, read as the reverse complement.
AGCTCATGCATGTTGCAATCTAAATTTGAAATTTCCCCAGAACATCCCAGTTTTCTGTCATAATATGTCAAATTACGATACTCATTTGTACATAAAAGAGATGGCTAAACAATATGGAAACGTTGATTTGATTGCAAACACAGACGAAAAATATATAAATTATTCTGTAAATTCTGGATATGGCTATGAGTTTGACAATGATAAACCTAGAAAATTTATAAAGTTCTCTTTCGTAGATACGTTCAGATTCATGGCCTCGTCTATTGAAAAGTTAGCTAAAAACCTCAAGAAAGAAGACTTCAAACATACAAATCATTTTATACAAGATGGACGAATATTGAACGCAATTCTAGAAAGACAACTAAATGACGAAGAAGAAATCTTTAAAATTCTATCTGGAAAAGGTATATTTCCTTACGAATTTATCGATAGTATTGAAAAACTTGATTACACAGAAGAGCTGAAAATTCAAGATTTCTATTCACTTTTGACAGACGAGAGCATATCTGAGAAAGATTATCAACACTACTTGAGCGTTTGGAACAAATTAAAAGAGAAAAATCTTGGAAATTACTCTGATTTGTACAATATCCAAGATGTACTATTGCTCGCTGATATATTTGAAAATTTCAGAAATATTTGCTTAAATTGCTATAAACTTGATCCGGCACATTATCTAACAGCTCCAAGTCTTGCTTGGGACGCAATGTTAAAATTAACGAAAATTGAGCTTCAGCTGATAAACGATTACGATATGTATTTAATGATTGAAAAAGGTATTCGCGGAGGCATTTCTCAGTGTATTAAACGATATGTGAAAGCAAATAACAAATATTTAAAAGATTTTGATAAGACAAAGCCCGAAAACTATTTACTCTATCTCGATGCAAACAACCTTTATGGGTATGGTCTTATGCAAAAACTGCCGTTTAGTGATATCAAGTGGATGGATCCTAAAACGTATACAAAAGAAGAGTGGCAAGAAACAATTTTAGAACTCACTGGCGACGAAGATTATGGCTATATTCTCGAAGTCGATCTTGGATATCCAACAAATTTACACGAACATCACAAGGATTTACCTCTTGCTCCAGAACATTTTAAAAACAAACTTTGCACAACTCTACTGGATAAAACTGAATACGTTGTTCATTCGAGAAATTTGAAGTTCTATTTGGAACAAGGTATGATTTTGAAACATGTGAATAGAGTTATAGCATTCGATCAGAAGCCTTTTATGAAAGAATACATTGATTTTAACACAAACATGAGAACCAAAGCTACAAGCGACTTTGAAAAGGACTTTTATAAGCTGATGAACAACTCAGTTTTTGGAAAATCTATGGAAAATGTGAGAAACAGATGTGATATTAAGCTTGGAAATGAAGAATTTTCAATGAAACAAGCTAAGAAAACAAATTTCAAATGCTTTAACATCTTTGACGACAACTGTATAGCGAGTCACATGTACAAACAGAAAGTAAAATTTAACAAGCCAATCTACATAGGATTTTCAGTTCTCGACCTCTCAAAATTGCTAATGTACGAGTTTTATTACGATAAATTAAAGAAGTTTGATCCAGATTTGAATCTGTGTTACATGGACACAGACAGTTACTTCCTAGAATTGAAACGTGATCCTTATAAAATTATTAAAGAAAATATAGATAACTTTGATACAAGCGACTATCCAAAAGATCATGAATGTTTCACTAGCAAAAACAAGAAAATTATAGGGAAATTCAAAGACGAGCTTAATGGTGAGATATTAGAAGAATTTTGCGGATTGAGGTCAAAAATGTACTCGTACAAATATCTAGACAAGAATCCAGTAAGATGCAAAGGGATTAAGAGAAGCGTTGTAAATAAAACAATAAATATCGAAAACTTGAAGAGATGTTTGTTCGAAGATAAAGAAGAATTTAGAGAGATGACAGTAATCAAAAGCTACAAACATGAGTTGTACACAGTTACCATAAACAAGCTGGCACTGAACGCTAAAGAGGATAAGAGAAATGTCCTAGAAAATAAGATCGATACAGTACCGTATGGCTATAAAACAGATATATTAGACGAATTAAATAAACTTGGAAACTTTGAAAATTGAGAAATAACCGGAAGTTTTTACGAATATGAATTGAAAAAGTCAAAGCTGTAATTTTTTCTATATAAATGGAGGCCCAAAAGAAATGTATAAAGTGTCAAGAATTTAAATATTTGTCAAAGTTTTTTCAAGATAAGACTAGAAAAGATGGATTATGCTATTATTGTAAGGATTGTAATAAGAAATATAGAAAAGAATTATATGATAAAATGGAAAAATTAACTTTAGAAGAGAAAGAGTGCACACGGTGTAAAAAGGTTAAGAATATTTCAGAATTTTATAATCTCCATTATAGTAAAGACAACAAACAAGCATATTGTAAAGATTGTGCTAAACAAATCTTTGCTAGACCAGTTCTTTGCGTATGCGGAAGAGAAATTCAACATTTCTATAGTCTTAAAAGACATTTACAAACAAACTATCATAATTCGAATGTTTAACATTTTCATCGTGTAATTTAGATATTCTATAAATCAGTCGAGATTCTGCCATATTTGTAGTAAAATGATTTCCGTTGTATAAAATATTCAAAGATTCTTTCATTTGGTTATACAGATTGATAGAATTTGGTTCGTCATCAATGAACAAAATCTCTAATTCAGGATAATTTATTTTTAGATGTTTTAATCGGTTTGGTATTTCTCGTTTCTGAGCTCTGATAACGTAATAAGGCCATTCCCACATGTGATTCTTCTTAATTAACACAAAAACATGGTGTTTTTTCTTATCAAAATCTTTACATACCATATCTCTCTTCATTAATTCCATTCGCAATTCTTGATTCTCTATTTTCAATGATTTCATTTCATCTTTAATTTGTAACTGTTTTATTTCATCTTTTAACTGCTTATTTTCGTTTTCAAGTTTGTACTCGCCATATTTTCTAATACTCGGTAAAACTTCTTCTAAAACCCAATTTTGAAACGTTTCTGCAATCTTCATTTTAGATTTCAGTATTAAAGAATATATGCCTGGTTCATTGATGAAAATAGTGTCTGGATGTAATTTTTGTAAGAGTCGCGATTCGATACCCTTGTCAGAATCTATGTTTTCAAAGCTTTTTTTGTATTTTTCTTTAACATGATCTATGATAGCTTGTCTCGTATTTTTAAATTCCAATATTTCTGCAACATCTTTAGCCTTAAACCAAAATTCATTATTTTCGTCAACAATTGTAAAGATATGTTTGCTTTTAAATCTAAGTTGATTATTGAGTAGGTCTACAACTGACTCCATTTAGATAGAAAAGAAATTTAACTAGTAATTTTTAATTTGAGAATGAAGGCCAGATTCATTGATAAAAACAGGGTCAGGATGAAGATTGTTAAGGGGCCATTCGAATAGCCCCTTGTTTTTTAAGTAAAAATATTGAATTTTGTCATCATCATCAACTCATTTTTATTCCTTTTTCAATCTTAAATATATTGTTGTTTTACTCTCATTATTTAATAGATTTCCCTCAGAGTCTTGTATAGTCAGAACGATTTTTTGAATTCTTTTAATATTTTTTCTAATTGGAATATAATCGATTTCATTTGGTTTTTCACTGATTTTTGATCCATAAGCAACATTTGGGAAAAAAGTGTACAAAATTTCCGATTCTTTGTGTAAATGTTCGGTATGATTTTCAAAACTAGGTTCAACGAGATTGCAGTGCACTTCAATTACATCGAACGGTCTAAATTTTGGCGTTTTATTTCCTAAATATACCTGATTTGGCTCAATAGTTTCTTGAACAAACCCTAATAAATCTACAATAATTGCTGAAAACATTATTCTTACTGGTGATTTTATTTGAATTTTATTAGAGAGATAATTTTTTTGCATTTCAAACTTGTTTTCGTCAAAGTTTAAAGATTTATCTGATTGTTTGAATGTTTTCAGATAATTTTTAAGGGAATTTTTTATTTGATCGAAAGTATAATATCCTTTGTTTAAACCATAATATTTTGTTATGTTCTTCTCACTAAATCCTATACAATAAGGAGAACTTTCACTAATATTTATTACAAAATTGTCAGAATAAAAACCGCTTAAACCGATAAAATAATTTGATTCTTCCTCTAAGTGTATAGGATGTTCCAAGTTTAAAAATAATTGAGAGCTTTCTGAAGTCAACTTGAACAGCTTCATTTACGCAAGCGTTGCTTCAAGATGAAAATCTTCTATTTAAATGGAGAAATTTTTAAAGCAAAAAGATCAGATAAAACTTCAAACGTTTGAAGAAAATAAGAAAGATCAACCAATCAGATTGTTAATTGTTGGTTCAAGTGGATGTGGAAAAACAACTTTATTATTGAATTTTATCTACAATAGGTTGATTCCTTATTCCAATTTGTATGTTTTTAGTAAATCTTTAGAACAGGACGCCTATAAAAAATTACAAGAAAGATTTGAAAATATTGAGAAAAACTTAAACAAAAAAATATCACATTTTTATAATGCTTCCGAGGACATAGTTCCGTTAAGCGAATGTAAACCCAATTCGTTAATCGTTTTTGATGATTGTATTTTAGAAAATCAAGACGTTATTAAGGAATATTTCGTAATGTCTCGTCACAAAAACATATCTTGTATCTATCTTTCCCAATGCTTTTCAAAGGTTGATAAACAAGTTATTAGAAATAATTTGAATATGTTGTGTGTTTTTAAGCAAGACGATCACTATTCGAGAAAGATTTACAACAATTATGTGGGATCTGATATGAGTTTTAACCACTTTAATGAATTATGTGATAAAATTTGGAAAGAAGACTATGGATTTTTAACTATTAATCTAACTTTGAAGCCTAAAAATGGCAAATATCTGAATAAATTTTCTAATATAAACGTGTGATAATCTAGTTGTTTTCATGTTTTTACGTTCACGTTTTACGTTTCGTGTTCTCGTTTCGTGTTCACGTTTCCACGTTCCACGTTCACGTTTTACGTTTCGTGTTCTCGTTTCGTGTTCACGTTTCCACGTTCCACGTTCACATTTTACGTTTCGTGTTCACGTTTCGTGTTCACGTTTCCACGTTCCACGTTCACGTTTTACGTTTCGTGTTCTCGTTTCGTGTTCACGTTTCCACGTTCCACGTTCACGTTTTACGTTTCGTGTTCTCGTTTCGTGTTCACGTTTCCACGTTCCACGTTCACGTTTTACGTTTCGTGTTCTCGTTTCGTGTTCACGTTTCCACGTTCCACGTTCACGTTTTACATTTCGTGTTCTCGTTTCGTGTTCACGTTTCCACGTTCCACGTTCCACGTTTACGTTTCAAAATTTTCCTAAATAAATGGCGAACGTAACTTCAGAAGAAGCAAAAAAACTTGATCAAATCGAAAAGAAATTAATCAAAGAATTTAAAGAACAGATTCGAATTGATGAAAAAGAACAAGAATTTATTCAAAAAATCAATCAACCTGTAACTTCTGCAATAAAAAATGTTGAGGGCAAAATTGAAAATGTTTTAAGCGATAATCAAAATTTAATGAATTTGGTTCCAGTTGTACGACAATTTGCTGATATTTCGATTCCAGAATCTGAGTTTGAATTGCCAAAATTACCATCTTCAACACCATTTAGACCTCGAATCATTGAAGACTCTACCATAGTTGAACCAATAAGTCCTGGAACAACGGATATAATAATTGGTGAAATTGGTAAAAAATTTCTTCCTAGAGCAAAGGATGATAAGTTTGGTTTGTATTGGGACAGAAAAAAGAAAAGTTTTATGATTGGAAATTTGCCCGTAAATTTTGAACATAATGATATAATTATTGAAGATAAAACATATAAAGGAACTCAAGGTTTATGGAGATTATTAACAGGCACTGATGTTCCAAAAGACGGTTTATATTCTGAAGAAGACTTGAAAAAGTATACAGAAATTTTATGGAAATCTGATTCAATTTACAAAAATAATGATCCATCAACTAAGAAACCAAAGTCAAGTAAAGGTAAAAAATATCTCAATTTGATTAAACCAATTTGGGAAAAACGAATCGAAGGATCAGGTGTAAGAAAATACAGTGATAATAAGATTGAATACAGATATATCGACGATTTGACAAAACTCGATGGAATTATTAATTATATTTATGCTCAAGAAAAGGCTGGAAACAACAATTTTTTGAACGAAAAGAAAGCGATTAAAGATTTTATTTCGAACAAACTTGATGAAATGATTGAAAAACCTGATGGAATTAAATATTTAAAACGAGTTTTGCCGGCAATAAGTTCATCTATGATTGAGGGTAGCGGACTTTTGAATGATTTTATCAACAATTTACCTTTTGAATTACACGTACCAGGCTATGAATATCTGGGACCTGGCACAAAACTTGAAAAAAGATTGAAAAGAGGAGATCCTGGTATAAATAAATTAGATCAAGCTGCTATGGAACACGATATTTTTTATGCAAAACATAGAGACACAAATTCCAGACATATCGCAGATAAAGTTTTGCAAGATAAGGCAATGGATAGATTTTTATCAAAAGATGCTAGATTAGGTGAAAGATTTGTTGCACTTCCAACAGCTGGAGCAATGTTTTTGAAGAGAAAACTAGGAATGGGAATCGAAGAGAACTTGAAATTTTAACTATATAAATGGAGGTGAATGTAAATTTCAGCAAAAATCAGAAAGAAAAAATAAAATCCGCTTTTAAGAAGAAAATACCCGTTAGTATTCAATTTAAAATAGATCAACTAAAAAATGGCGAAGATAAGATATTTTTAACAAATAGACAATACAATAAACTCGAAAAACATAAGAAAAACAATAAAGGAACCAGAATAGAATTTTCTTATAATCAGTTGAAAGAACTTAAAAATGGTGGACTTTTGAAAGATTTATTAGATTTTGGAGAAAATATTCCAGTTGTTAAAAATGTTGTTCCTTATGTTCGTAAAGCTGCTCCAATCGTTAAAAAAGATGTGATTCCTATTGTTCGAAACATTCTAAATTGGTTAGATAAAGAGTTGGAAGATGTTACAGGATCTGGATTAGATGAAAAAACTTTGAATTACGTGAAATCAAACATTGAAAAAAAAATTTAAACCTTTAACATTCGGGGAATTGGAAGAAATCTGCAAAAATATTAAACATTTTAGAGGAATCTTCATGAGAGATACATTACCTGAAAAAGTTAAGAAATTTGAATGTGGAATTGTGAATTTAGACTCGATTATGGGAAGTGGAACGCATTGGATTTGTTATTATAAAAATGATAAGAATGCATGTTATTTTGATTCGTATGGAAGAATTGAGGACAAACCACCTATAGAATTGATTAAATATTTGAAAAAATCAAGCGTCTACTACAATGATTCTCAGATTCAAGACTATAAAGATCCCCCAATTTGTGTTCATTTATGTGTTTTTGTTTTGAATGAACTGAGTACTAGTAAAGATTTTAAAGAAGTTGTTAACAAATTATTACTTAATAAATATGGATTCACAAAATATTTTTGACGTATTTGGAACACAAATTATTCAAAATGTAGATAATAGTTTGAATTTTGATAGTTTGAGAAATGAGTTTGATAACAAGTTAGAAAATTTATTACAAAACCTTCCAGATTCAGATATGTTTGCTGTCGAGATTGAAGATTTTAAAGCAGAATATGATAACAAACTTGCAAATTTCATGAGTTCAAATGAAGTTGCTGATAAAATAAAAACATTGGAAAAAGAAGTTGATGATGGTGTAAAAAAATTATTTACCAATTTAATGTCTCATATCGAAAAAGCTGATAAAATTACTGAAGCGATCAAAGTTGAAAAGAATTATGTTAGTTTGGCTAATAAAAAAAGAATTGTCGGTGTTCGACCTGGTATTGACAAACATGATGTTGTTGTTAAAGAACAAATTTTAAAACCTCTAAAATTATCAGAAAACATCGATATTGTTGATTTACATGATCCGAATGTTAAAAATGCCTTAGATTTTAAAGGAAAAAGAATTAGCGGTGTTAGTAAAGGAATTAATCCATTTGATGTTGTTGTAATGATTCAATTAGAAGATCCTATTAAAATGTTTAATGAACTAAAACAAAATTATGAGAATCATAAACAGCATGTTAAAGATTTTACAACAGAAGTCTATGAAAAACTTGATGAAAGAAGTAAAAGATCAGTAGACGATGTTGGTGAATTACTTGATAAAGTAAATAAACTAGAAGAAAACTTTAATACATATAAAAATAATGTTAATGAATTAGTTGGTGAAGTAATTAACAAAATTCTGGAAAATTTTGATACACGTTTCAATGAGAAAATAAACGTTTTTGAAAATTTTGGTACACGTTTCAATGAGAAAGTAACACATAATAATGAATTACTTAAAAGAATAGATGATCAATACTCTTTATATCTCGATAAAGTAAATAAACTAGAAGAAAACTTTAATAAATTTAAAGAAGATGTTAATAAATCTTTTGAAAACATCGACAACAGATTTGATGGAGTAGGCGGCTATGATGACTAATTTTCCTTATATAAATGGCGCTCATATACTGTGTGACGTGCAAAGAGAAAACTGCCACAAACGATATAAAATACTATGCAAACATCAATGGAGTTAAGAGAATTTCTGGAAAATGTGCTGAATGTAACGCAAAAAAGAGCCAATTTATAAAAACTTGATTTTGAAATTTTTTCCTAATAAATAGAGATGGCGGGACATTACAGTGCTTTCGATCTTTTTATCATGCAACACGAAAGAGATTTGAAAAAAGAACATTGGGATGACATTTCTCAAAAATATGAATTATCCGAAGATATGATGAGATTATACGTAAACAAATTGAATTGGTATAACATTGCAAAATATCAAAATCTGTCCCCAGAGTTCATTCAAGAAAATATACATTATCAATTAAAAGATCATATGTCTGTTCTTTGCCTCTATCAACACTTGAGTATAAAGTTTTTGGATGAAAATAAAGATACAGTTGATTGGAACAATATTATAGATAGCGGTTACTATCCTGTGCAGATTTTATTGAAATATGTGACCGAGATCGCAAAATTTAAGGAACAGAATCCTGAATATGACGAAGTAGATCATTAAAAAATGACTAAAATCTTTTCTTATCGACTTATACATGATGTTTAAAATTTCTAAATTTTCTCTTATTAAATGGTGGACTACAAAAAGTATTCAGGCGATATTGAAAGGGCGGAGTTTAAAAATTTCTATCCAATTAGTAAACAACATTTGAATGAACCGAATAAAAGAACTGAGTTTAATATTGATTTTGGAGATAACTTTTGCTCGTCTAACTTCCAGTTTTATATTTCTGGAACTTTAACAAAACAAGATGGTCAAGCATATCTTGGAACTGATAATGTTAGATTAATCGATAATTTTATACCGTTTTTATTTTCTAAGATTGAAGTAAGAAAACACAATAAATTGATAGAAGAAGTCGAAAACTGTGGCCAATTAAGCACAATTAAAGGAACTATTTCGTATTCAAAAAGTGATGTTATTTCTCAAACTTCTAATGGCTTTGAATCAGATTTTAAATTTGGTGTTTTTGAAGCAGCTGGAAATTTATCTCATTTTGGATTAGGATTTTTTGAAAATGTTACTATTCCGATCTATAAAGGAGGATTTTATCTAAGTTTTATAAGAGCAGAAGACGATGATGCGATATTAAAAACAAAAACTGGAAATGATATGCCAGTTGATGGCAAAATTACAATTACAGATTTTTTTATTAGAGTTCCAATGATTGATTATAAAACCACGAGTAAAATTAGGTTGATTGATGAAATTACAAAAAGTCAAAACATTATGTTTAATTTTCTAGATTGGCAATGTATTGAGCAAAAAGGTATTTCCGGAACAACTTATTCGTTCGATATCACAAATATTTATAGAAACATCTTCAATCCCAAGTTCATTATTATAGGTTTTCAAACAGATAGACAGAATAATCAAGAAAAAAATCCTTCAAAGTTTGATAGTTTGGATGTAAAAAATATCAGAGTAAAATTGAACGGTTCTTATTATCCAGATGAATTACAAAATTTAAACATTTCCGGAGGTCTTTTCAGAATCATGTATCAGATGTATCAAGATTTTAAGAAAGTTTACTGTAATAATAAGGAAATGTATTACAATCCTAAAGAATTTTTAGCGAATAGACCTATTTATGTCATTGATACAACAAAGAGTTTGACAAATATTTCTGGTTCAAAGAACGATATAATTATCAATATGGATTTTCAGAGTGCGGTTACCAATGCGGTTTGTTATGTTGTCGTTGTCTCTGATAAATTGCTTGAATATGATGTAATCAGGAGTAATATAAGGGAGATACAATGAGAAAAACTCGGCCATACTTCCTACAATCAAATCTGTTTTAAAGTAATGGCCAAGTGATCCCAATTGAACCTAAAGAATTTTGAAACAAGATAATTACAGATTGTAATAACTTTTAGTTGGTATATATTCGTAGTTAAAATATGCCTTAAGTTTGGTATCGCTTAAATTTTTATTAAAAATATCTAATTCTATGTTACTTAAACTACTTACATCTATTTTATTTTTACGGGCTAATTTTATCCTGTTATATGTATATAAAGAATCTAAAGATATAATATTTTTTATCTTGAATCTAGTCATAATATGTTTTTGAATGTTAGAAAGGTTTGAAATATTTTTGTTACCCCAAATGGTTATTGCATAATTTAGAAAAGACATGACAAATGCTGAAAATACTGACTTTTTGAAGTTTTCTTCTTTACATACATATAACGGTTTCAAAGCTTTTTTAATTTGTTTTTCTATATGGTTAATATGTTGATTAAAATTTAAGTCTAAGTCTATGATACAGCCTAAGTACTTATAACATTCTACCTTTTTTATTGGTAATTGGTCATTAGTTCTGGAGAAATCTATATATTCTGTTTTTTGAAAGTTTAAAGTTAATTTATTTTGTTGTAGCCAATTATTAATTTTCGTCAGGTCCTCGTTTGTTTTTTTATATAAATCGTTACCTTTAACTATTAAGGCTGTGTCATCGGCAAAGAGTACTAATTCGCCATGTAAATTAAGGGTTGTTATACTATTGATATATATTATAAACAAAAGAGGACCAAGACAACTTCCTTGAGGAACTCCACAGGTGATTTTTTCTAAATTTGAAATTTTGTTGCCAATTTTTGTATTACAGAACCTGTTATCAAGATAACTAGCAAATAAATCTAAACATTTACCTCTAATTCCTAAATGTTCTAATTTGTATAGTAATATCTTAAAATCTACAGTGTCAAAGGCTTTCTTAAGGTCTAGAAATGAGATTAGTGTATTTTGATCAATACTGTTAACAACTAAATTGATTGCTTCCTCTGTATTTTTGTTAACTCTAAAGCCAAATTGTTTTCTTGATAACAGGTTGTATTTTTCCAAAAAGCTATATAATCTCTCATACAAACATTTCTCAAATATCTTGCCAATTATTGGTAGTAGACTGATTGGTCGAAAATTGGATGGATCTGATAAAATTCCTTCACTTTTGTAGATTGGGCTGATTGTTGCTATTTTTAATCTATCGGGAAAAATGCCAGTTTGAATACTTAAGTTAAAAATGTATGCTAGTGGTTCACTTATTATGTATACAAGATTTTTGATTAGTTTGATTGGAATTTTATCTGATCCACTTGCTTTATCATTCTTTAAAAGTTTAATTTTGGTCTCAATTTCTAGTTTGGTAATTTCAGAGAGATATATAGAGTTCGGATTTGATTTCATTTTTTCGTTTTCTAGATCTGGAATCTTTGAAGCCAATTCTGAACCAATGTTTCCAAAGAATTTGTTCATTGTATTTAAATCACCTGTGTATCTACAAGGTTTTTTGGATTTATTTAAAAATTTGTTTATAATATTCCATTTGGTTTTTGAATCAGATGACATTTCAATCAGTTCTTTATAATAGTTTTCTTTTAAAATATTGCTTTAATGTTTAATTTTCGATTTATAAAATTTTGCTTGTTCAAATCTCTTTTGTCTATACAGTTTATTTCTAACTTTAACGGCGGTTTGAATGCCAATTGTAAGCCAATTTTTGTCATCTGAATGAATTTTGAATTTTGGTTTGTTATTTTTTAGAAAGGTTTTTGAAATTAGTTCATGAAGGTGTTGATAAGCGCTATTTACATTATTAAATCTATAGATTAAGCTTAATTTCTTTAAGAACTCATCTGTGATCTTCATTCTTCGTGAGGGTTGCGATGACGTGGTTGGAGGGTGCAGAAAGGGGTCGAGTGATGAAACAAGGTGTTGCGGAGTGTTGAGGCAGTGTAGCCAGATGTTCAGAGTGTGAGGCTGCGGTTGATAACAAGTCCTTGACCGTCGGCTGCTTCAGGATGTTGCACAACACTGCAGATCACGTCATGGTGATAACACGTCCGCTGCTTCGAGATGTTGCACAACGCAGATCAGTGACTGTAGACCACATCATAGTGTCGCTTGAAGTAATGAAATAGGCATGATTAGAAAATGTCTTGATGAACTGAATGATTCACACTGTCTTGAAGGAAGAGATGTTATGATGGATGAGTCTTAAAGATGGTGTAACGTGGTTAAAATTGCAGAATATAAAGCACTGAACTTGTCACTACGGATTAATTTCACTAAGTCTTGTTCCAAATAGAGCTGAAGATGAAGAGAATGCGATATTAAACCAGTAAACAGTGAACTTTTAACATTCCTGGATCAAAAGTATAGAGTAAAATTTAAATATGACTGACTAGTGTGAGGTCTGGACGGGAAAGGCTGTTCTCCTGTGTGCCACGCAGTGCTACCAACATTTCTCGCTCAACGGTAATGCCAACATATTCTAAATTCAACATTCGAGTATTATAAATTCCACAATTTATGTTGTCATACTGTCATGAAAAATTGCTTGAATACAGTTTACCATAGTTTATTTAAGTAAATTGTATTGTGAATTGTTTTTACATATTTATGGTGTATTGAACAGTATTTGTATTGATTTTTGGGCTGTCCCAAAAGTGGTCCAGAACCGCCATATTATTATCTTGTTTTTACATATTTATGGTGTATTGAACAGTATTTGTATTGATTTTTGGGCTGTCCCAAAAGTGGTCCAGAACCGCCATATTATTATCTTGTTTTTACATATTTATGGTGTATTGAACAGTATTTGTATTGATTTTTGGGCTGTCCCAAAAGTGGTCCAGAACCGCCATATTATTATCTTGTTTTTACATATTTATGGTGTATTGAACAGTATTTGTATTGATTTTTGGGCTGTCCCAAAAGTGGTCTAGAACCGCCATACTGTTTGATTTTACAGATTCGTTTATTGTCCTTTAAACAGTATTTTCCCTTGATTTTCTGTCTGTCCCAAAAGTGGTCCAGAACCGGCACATTCATATCTACTTATATATATATATATATATATATTATATATATATATATATATATATATATATATATATATATATATATATATATATATTTATATATATATATATATATTTATTTATTGTGTAAATAAAAGTCGTTTGACACGTATTTGGTCTTCCGATCATATGTTAGTTTGCTTATTTAAACGCATATGTGACAGATACGGCCAAATACAAAATAATTGAATCGGAAAAAGTAAGGACTCTGTGGTGTAATGGTAGTGCATTCACCCGGCAAGTGAGAGATCCGGGTTCGACTCCCGGCGGAGTAAGTACTTTTTGTGATTCAATGTTTATTGAATCTCTCTCTCTCTCTCTCTCTCTCTCTATATATATATATATATATATATATATATATATATATATATATATATATATATATATATTGTATTTAGCACATTACAACAATTTATTTAAGTTTATTTCAATAACAAGTCACTATTATTACAAGGTGATTAGTTTTGTTATTGTTATTCCATGAAACCGTAATATTGTACTTCTTGAATATAAACGTACACATTTTTTATGAGCTTTTGCCTCATTGCTACCAGACGACCGTGTTAAATCAGAATATAATGCCGTTTTTTAAATTCTTATCTATTTTTTTGTAACATTCAAACATATATTATATGTGCTTATTCGCTTAGAAATAAATAGAAAATATGTGCTTAGAAATAAATATATATACTCTACAATATGATTATATTCTAGTAATATTATAAATTTGAAAGCGACTTTTTTTTTGCTTTCACGCGTAAACAATCCATCCAATCTGTTAAAACTTTACATTAGCATTCTTAAGATCCCTGCTATGAATATAGGTCTAGCGCAAAATTCTATCAGGGTCTCTGAAGATACATTTTCAATTAAAGAGCCTGTTAAATGTAATGGACTTCTCTATTTATTGTAAACTTTGTACCATGAAAAAACGTTTAATTTAAATATTTCCAACTCTAAATTTTGGTCCATTTATAGTCTTCACACTATAGGTTAGCTTGAAATTAACTCTTATTATTAATTTAACGTTTTCTCCAGATAATAATTTGGAAATTGTAGTAAAAATATACTTTTAACCGCAAATTTTTTCAACATTACGTAGGCAGTGCATATATCAAAGACAAATTACTGTCTAGCCTATACTACAGATTTAAGACCAATATAAAAATTCCTAGTAGTTATATGACAGAAGTAGGCTTATTAGGACTCTTTATGTATATAGTTTCTTGATTGGGGGCATTAAAGCAACCGCAAATATGGCACCGTAAATGCCTTATACCTGGAAGTAAATTAAAGTGGCTGAAATTAGATGATTTGTGACAGAAGTTGACTACTCAGACCTGAGAATCAACCATAATGTTGAATATATATTAATTATCACGAATCAGAAGTGAAAAGGCACATAGCGAAAAATACACGATTTAGTTCAAAATTTGAAGATATAGTTATCTTGCTGTAGCATCGGATTAGCAATTAAATTGTAACGATTTCAAGTAATTTATAGTGAAATATAACAATTTCCATAGCAAATAATGTAATAAGCGTTGATTTTCCAATTTTTTATATCTAAAGATTTTAAATATAAAATATAACAAATTATTGTAGATGAACACAAGGAATTCATTATTAAATGTACTACAGATTTTAAAGAACGAAATTGTTTAAATTTACAAATCACTGTTGTTTATTCAAGCATAATCATTTTATAAATTTATTCATATTGGATCCAAAACACATAAGATTTAAACTATGTTTCTTTTGTTTGTTAAAAATTTACGTTGTTACGTCATCAGTTTTTCCCCACTGGAAAAATAGAAATATTTTAAATGTTTTATACCTAATTCACAAATTGATGAGGAACATAGTTGACGTTATATGTCAAAGCTACATTGTACTGCATTATACTATGTATTGCCCATAGCTGGCCAATTTTTCATAAATTGGTTTAAGGCATAAAAATAAACAAATTGATTTAGGAAAAAACACGTTGCTCTATTGGTTGCTTGATATTGGTTGGTTTAATGAAATGTCACGTGTTTTTCCTCAATTATTTTTTATTATTTACAAATCTTTAGTTTCCTAGTAATTAGGAATACATAATTCCAATATGAAGGTATTTGAAACTTTTCCTGATATTGTGTAAGGAAAGAGTTATATTGTAAGTAGTTGGCTTAAGTTACCTTTATTTTTTCTTGGTTCGATACTCTGAATAAATTTCTGAAATATCCATCATCAGTTCTAGGACACGTTGTATATCTCATATTTTATTGAAATTAAAATATACAGACAAGTAAAGAAGCACTAATTATTAATTTTACTAATTATGCTGTCGATATCAAACACTAATTAATAATTTTTGGCAGTGTAAGCATCGGCTCAGTCTGTTTTGCGACGTTTGGTGTGGTGTGCTCCTGTCTTGTATTAGTAAGATTGTGCATAAGAATAGATCTGATTTATGTTCTTGTCGTTGCAAACTGTATATTTGTATTTGTCTGTAACTAAATTTATCACAACCCTACGCTGTATCGTGGTTTTAAGTTCATGTTGTCTTCCACATGAGGCATAATCTGAAATCCAACACGAATACTAAATCTATCTGATATCACTGAACTAAGCATGTTAATATACATACATGATATGAAAAATGGATTTTATGCCCAGAGTATTTTATTCGTGACTGCTCTCAGATGACATCTCTCAGAAAGCTTAAAATGCGTAAAAGGCGTTTATGGTGTCGACAAGATAGTTCGTTGTCAGGAATAATGTAATGCTCCTTCCGTCTAAAACTCTATTATTATCAGTAAACGGTTACTCATCATTAGAAGAATATACGAAACTTGATAAGTCATGGTGAATGCATCAATGTTATACACGCTGTTATTTTGCTCGAAGAATACTCCATATGACCCGCCAAAAGGAGTGTAATGAGATATCATCCTGATATGAGGAAAATCTCTCAGGAGATAATCATATTTGAAGCGTAACCTGCTAAAGAGTTTTTGTGACGTAGTGGACAAGACTGTAGTGTATAAAATAAAATGCAGACTGCCCCAAAAATGGAAAAACCGGTCGCTCATTTAAAAAAAGATACAAGAAACACAAAATTAAATAAAGAAAGGTCTACTTATTCCCAACACCTATTGGACGAAAAAAAACATGGATGAAATAGAAATGGCCTAGAAATAATACATTGCTGTAACATGGGCAGAGTAATATAACTTTGGAAGAGTACGAAATTTATTTAGTTTTAAAGTGGCACTGTTGAATGAAAAACTAAAATATAAATTCCCAATCAAAACAGCTGATCGAAGTGATAACACTACAAGGGCGACAGAACCAGAGTGGCCTTACCACATTCCAGTCCTCCACCTGTCGTTACTACGCTGCAGCTTGCCGGAAATATCGCGCGCGATCGAGTTTTTGTGTATTGTGCTTGTGGTATTTATTTATTTATATGTATTTTGTTTTCTTGTGTAATTTTAATCCTATAACAAAGCCATCCACCACCACGGCTACTGACGTATGGCGATGAAGGTTAACCTTAGGAACATGTCAATATATCCGAATTTCGATTGTATTGACGGTAGGATATTACCTATTATATTTTTAGACAATCATGATCAAGTTAAAGCTATAGGTCAATCTGATTTTGTACGACCCCCAACTTTCATGTGGCAACTTTAAGATTGTGTTAGGAAAATGTCCAATGTAATGCTTAAATTAGCAACAGTTATTTAGATAAACCAAAATATTCGCTCTATTTGCTAGTTATTGACGACAGGTTGTATAGTGTATATAGCCCCCTACTTACACCCAGAGATTCTCAGGAATCCTATCATGATCAGCAAGATTTCTGCAACATTTACTAAAGTAACTCTCATCGGCCCCTGTAGGCGTGTTACTGAATTTCTGACATATGTGTACGTGTACGAGTATACCCATGTTTTTACAGCAATTCCAACATTTTATTTGTGAATCATTGATCAATGACAGATTCCATAAGGTCTCCAAATTTCAGCCTGATCTGAAATAAGATCATCAATATAATTGTTTCTACCAGCTATTCTTTCATCCGAGGTAAGTCAAAATAATTAAATAAAACCTTACTCATCCTTCCAAGGTTTATCATGCATTAGAGTAACCAAATATTATATATTTATAGAGAGTTATGTTATTTATTTAAGTTTTGTAAGCATCTTCATCTTTTTCTGCATTTTACTCGTTCTTTATCAACATGTTACAATTTTGCCACAAAATCTCATTAGGGACATTCATGTTTATTATGCCATATCATTGTCACACATCGGGGGAAAAGCATTGGTTAAAAGTTTTTAATACATATACCACTTTTTGTTCGAATATAAAAGTAATAAGTTTTAGAAGGAATACTGGTTGGTGGATCAATTGAAGAAATCGAGTCAAGGAGGATAACGGAATAGTCGTTTTGTCTGATGTAAGATGTCAAAGGTTTCCACGAAGCGTGGGATTCGATCACAAGATCATTTTAAATGCTTATTCCTTTAACCATATGCAACATTACTATGTGGTTTGGTGATACGGTATCAAATTTAGTATTATTATTAGTTTGGCTTATTTATTGTTATTAGTATGAATGTTATTTTCATATACTAGTACAAAATACGATCTGATACATATGAGTTTATAAAAGAGTGTATTGTAGCGGAAATTTACAAATGTGACTATATATATATATATAATTATAGACATTTATTATTCATTGTGCTAAATAAAAAAAACTTACGTATTACAATGTCCAAATTACACCTTGGACAGAATTACTGTATTATATTATTTATTGTCGATTTCAGGTGTCATGAGCACGTTTCACAATTTCCTCAGCAGTTATCACTCATGAAATTGTAAGAATTCCACATTCTTTCCATTCAACATTAAATTATCAAAACCAAAACTCCTGTTTATCTATCCAAGCACTTCAATTTTATCTCTGATAGTAGTGAACAACCTAATAGAAGTGGAGCCACTTTACTATCAATTACTATTCTTAGATCAAAAATGTTTAATAGGTCGTTTACTGCTCAGGCTTGTCGCCTTTTCAACGCTCTCCCTGATGATATTAGATGTATTGAGGGTTGTGCATGCTTCAGGGCGAGGGTTAGAGACTTGCTACTGGGGGAACTGTGGGGGTGACGGGTGGTGGTGCTTGCGGTGTGTGTGAGTTCAGACAGTGTGTTGGAAGGGTTGAATGTGTTATTGTATTGTCGCTTTTTCTTTATCATTCATTAAGAATTATATTGTAGTAATTTTTTATTATTTTTTTTTATTTAAGCAGATTTTTACATTTTATTATAAAGTACAAGAATGTTAAAAGTGTACATGTGTCTGTATTCAAGTATTTTTAATTAACTGCATAAGATATGAGATAGACAGCTCTAAAAGCTCTAACACCGCCTCTTTAATAAAGGCATTATTGCTTTCAAATTAGCTAAATGATGGCTAAGGAGGGCAATATTGTAATTTGGTTTTAAGCGAGATCTATATTAATATCTAGTTGCATAAGTAACTAGCTAAGCTGACAAATCACAAATTAATATTATTGGCCAATTACTTTTTCCCTCTCCCCTCACTCACTCCCTCTCACCGCCTCCTGGGGGGTTGAAACGCGTACTCTCAGGACTATGCATGCTATTTAAAACCCTGGAGCTTCTAGTCGTCGAGACTCTTTTGAGTCTGGGAGTTGCAATACTCCCAAAACACCTCTCTGGTTTGCCTTCTAGAATCCAGAGGCTGAATGCTTCTAGAAATTTCGTGAAAGCAGATGCAGTTATTATATCTAATCAATATTTACATAGCCTAAGATTGGCATCTCTCACTCACCAGATTAATCCAGATATGTGCTACAGATTGCAGATAGAGCATTTGTGGTAGAATAACAGGATAATCCAATTACGAGTAGATGGCATAAGCAGTGGGTTTCTACAGATGAAGCTGTGTCCAAGGCATAAATAGTTGGATTTCACTATCTACATGCCGCAAATTAAAATTAATAAGACACTTGCAGCATATTTAACCATTAACCCCAATTTAACACCCTATGGGAATGTACCAATGTCTAAATGGCTTTTTAATTTTCATCGTCCAATACTTAAATTACGACGACAAGATTATTTATAAATATACCTGAATAATACTATACACAATGTTATCATTTAATTGATGTTTCAGATGGAAGGAATAATTTTACGTGAAGCAAAGACGAGAAATTAAGAAACCCATTTTGCAGTAGCGCAGTGGAAGCATTCAGCCGAGGTCAGATTTGTTAAATTTCAGCAGACGCCTTTATTCAATAACTTACAGTTCCAGTTATCCGATCTAATTTCGCCCGTACAAGCATATTTAAGACAATATTAAAACGCATGAATGATTGATTCAGATGAGATGATTCTCTAATCGAGAATTTGGTTGATTACGAGTTAGAATTATCGTTAATTTAACGAAGTATATAATTTATTCCACAGTCTGAGAAAAGTTAGGAATCAATATGACTCAGGTAAAAGTTCAGCTGCCTTGGAGTAAAGGATTCTCCGTAACAGTGTACAAACAAATCGTACAATCGACTAAATTCAAACTTAGATAATCTTCTATACAATATAATGAAGTGTGCATAGTTGTATTTGTATGGTTCCATTGAACTTATTAATAACACAAATATGTTTTATATGTGACTGTTCGTTTTTCAAAACTACACAGAACCATCTAATGCCAAGCAAACAATCACATACTCTTGTTGGTTTTTTAATGTTGAGCTTCTTCCTATGTTTTATTGCTGTGTTATATATTTATAATTAGAAAATCAATGCATTATTTTTTTATACAAGATACAGTTATTTGTGAAAAAAAGAATACCAATGTATCGTTTTCATTATTTTCTGATGTATTGAGACAGGCTGTGGACTATTCAATGTATAAAATCAAAATCACCTGTAAATATAAATTGTTAAAGCCTTGGATGACTATTGATCTTTGCAAACGTCAGCGGTTTAGTAAATTACTGTATAAAAAGTAAAAAAAAGATTGAACGACCCAAAAGTTCAACGTTTTTTTCAAAATTACAGAAAAAAGTTGAAAAAATATATTGTTGAACAAAAAATACATAATTACCAGAATACTTTTGAAGAAAATAAATTTGATATCTGGAAGCGATGAGAAAAAATTAATAACATGCTTGGTTCGCAAAAGAAGAAAATCACATTCCAGGTGTTTATTCTTCATCCAGGCCTGAAGAACCTATCTCAGAGTGTCAAGCTGTCGTCAAGTAGTTCAATCTTTTTTGTTAATGCAGTTGAGAACATAATGAATGACTCTGACAGTTTTTATGACTTTGATTATTATATGTACAACCAATGATTTTGTGCTAAGTATTCGGTTAATTCATTGTTTTGCTATCCTAGTTCTGAAGAAGTTCTAGCTGTTATCAACAGTCTGAAGTCTAGCAAGTCTCCTGGTATTGATGGTATTTCAGCGCATTTAATGAAAAAAATGGGTGATACCTTGTCTCCTGTGTTGGCATTTCTAATTAACCTTAGTTTTGAAACTGGTATCTTTCCTATCTCTTTAAAAACTGCACTAGTTTCCCCACTTCACAAGAAAGGTTCCAATAAAGATCTCAATAACTATCAAACGATTTATTTTATATCTGTTGTCTCTAAAATAATGGAAAAGATTATGAAAGTCAGGTTGGTTTAGTTTTTAGATTCTAATCAGTTTTTTTTTTTTTTTGCAAAGAAATTTGTGTTTATGGGCAAAAAATCTATTAAAGATGCTCTCTTAAAGTTCTGCTCAGACGTTTATAAAGGAAATAACAGTGGTAAATTTGTCAGTGGAATATTTATTGATATAACTAAGGCATTTGATGCCGTGGATCACAAAATTTTACTAGACTATCTTTGGTTAGCTGGAGTTAGAGGTATCCCTTATGAATGGTTTAAGAGCTATCTAACAAACCGATCTCAATGTGTAAAATTTATGGACTCCGTCAGTTCAACTCTCCCGATTAAATTTGGAGTGCCGCAAGGGTCTGTTTTGGGCCCAATACTATTTTTAGTCCAGTACTATTAATAGCTTGTGTAATGGAAATTTATCGGGTTCCTTAACTTGTTTTGCAGATGACACTGCCCTTTGCTATTCCACTATAAATAGTCAAATAGTGTATAGCGTAATGCAAGAAGACCTTGACACATTGAAATTGTGGTTTGCTAGAAATAGGATGGTCTTGAGCGTTAAGACGAAGTTTGTGAATTTTTCTCTAAGAAATAGAAAAGTCATACAACAAGATATCTTTTTTAAATGCAAGCAATGCTTAATTTTCGGGAGAAATTCATGTAAGGGTTGTGTTAAAATTAAGAGGGTAAAACAAATAAAGTATCTGGGGCTTATTCTGGATGAAAGTTGTAGTTGGAGGGAATACATTTTTAATGTGAAATACTATTGAAACAATTCGTTGAGGAAGTTTTATTTTCTTCAGTATTTATGTCCAATATCTGTCTTGAAAACTATTTACTGCTCTATAATTCACTCGAAATTGCAATATGGTATTTCATGTTGGGGAGGGGCCTATTATTCTATTATTATAAATCAAAACAAGATCATTAGGGTTATTGTCAGAGCTAATCGGCGTGATTCTTATTTTCCTCTTTATATTCAGCTTGGAATACTTCCGCTTAGATATTTGTACATTTATAGGGTACTCAGGATATTTTTCTCAAAAGGCGGCCACACACTGGGAAATGTAAATGTTCAATCGATTACGCTAAAAATTTTAAACCGAGTAACTATTCCTTTTCCTAAGTTAGAAGTTTACAAACGTTTTTATACATTCATAGCTCCGAAACTCTATAAAAAATTACCTATCGCTGTGTCCTCGTCGAAAACATTGGGTACATTCATACGAAGTTTTAAATGCTGTCTTTTTACAATCTTTCGTGTAGAGCGACTCATAAATTAGATATTTTGTTAAAGACTTGTTTTATTGTATGAATGGTTACATCTTTATGTATTGTGTCTAAGTATCTTTGTAGTGTGTTTGTATGTGTGTTATATGTTTCAGTAATGTATGTGTTTGTAAATTTATGTTTATATATGTGTACTGGTATGTATGTGTGTATGTGTATATGTATATGTATCTGTATGTGTGTATGTATGTATATGTATGTACGTATGTTTGTGTGTATGTATATGTATGTGAATTTATGTAGTAATTTAACTATTTTTTATTTGTTGTGGTAATTTAATGTATTGCATTTCATTATCAAATATAACTTAATTTTGTGCTTTGTTTTAAATATTGGTATGGTTTATTCATTACTCTAATTATGTATATTTTATTCTGAAAGAGGAGCTGCCAGGCCCATCTGCCTCAAATTAATTAGTGATGGCAACCTCAACTTAGCTAATAGCTCAGAGGTGCCTATCCATTGTACTTGTATCTACTTTTTTTATGCAATTTTTGTGTGAAAAAATTATTGTAATGCACTTCGGAAATAAAGATTCTTGATACAATTTACTTTTAAACGTTTCAATGTACTTTTTATATGTTTAAAATTATTATTCAAGAAATAAAAAGATTAAAATATCATACATTATTAAATTATTTGAAGTAATTCATTTCGAATACCTTTCAATTCCTTAGAAGTTCATACTGAATCGTATTTATGCTTTGTGACCTGTTAGAGGCGGAAACTAACAGTGCGGCATATTTCACACCAAGCGACATTATTAAATGAGAATCATGGACGTGTCCAAGATTGGGATGTAATTTTTGTATAACTTTTTTGGTGCTATGTAGGGTAATACTATTATTTATATAAAGTTAACTTTATAACACACATTTCACTAATTAGTTATTTATGTAATATCAAGCAAACGTACTGAATGTTTGTGATTTTACTTAATAAGATATTCAGATTTTATAATATTGTTACAACTGCAAGCATTTTTAACTGTACTGCCCAATTATTAACTAATATGTAGGCTAATGCTGAAAATATCATCAATAAAGATAATTATTCATAATTATTTAGTGATTTAATTATTTATTTTATTAATTGTTTATAATTATAAAGTAAAATAGTCTCCTAGATTATGTATACTAAAACAAGCATGATATATACAGGATATCTAATATTTCTAAACTTTATTATGGGTATAGAAATAATAAAAAAGAAAAGAAACGTAATTAAAAAAAAAATTCCTATAAAAATCTACTTATTACAGAATTTTTAGATGCATTGATATTTTGATAAACATGTTGCAGGTGTGCTTAAGACATCACAAAAAATGTGAATTTTATAGTTTTAATTGGTAAGTTTGAACTTCCAATTGAATTATGCACTCCTAATTACCTGGAAACTAAAGTTTTTTAAGTTATACAAAATCACTTAATACAAAACGTGACATTTAATAAAAACCGAAAAATATTAATTAAATAATAGGCCTACCTGTTTACCAATATATATTTATTCTAGATGTTCTAGATGCTACGTGAGTTTGATAAAGGTGTTGTAACAAAGTTATGTAAAGTATATAGTTTTAAATTGGCAAGTTTTAACTTGCTATTAAAATTATGCACTCTTAAGTACATGAAAACTAAATTTTGGTTAGTAATACAAAATCAGTTGATAAAACTGATGCCAAATAAATTGCAAACCCGTTAAATACTGACGTTCTATCTGATGAATTTATTTTTAACTGTTTCAAATCACAAGGAATAGAGCGATAAAATAAATAGCTGTTTGAATTTTAAATGTTTTAGTAAAATATAGTATCATAGGTTCGAATCTCGAAAAGTTCATATATAAACATAATTAAAATGATCTATCCCTTTAAAGCTTGTTTTATACCAAATATTGTAAACGGAATTTTACGTTCATTATCCGCTTCAAAATTTTCCGCTTCTTATTTATTCTAAAGATTATATAGTAAGTTTGTAAGAACAGTTTAGAGTTTAAATGTTCCTTCGTTCCCAGAACTGTTAATTATGTAGATTAGATCGAGTAGAGAGGTTAAGTTAAACTTATATAAAGTTGGACACTAAATCTCACTCCTAACTCTACGTCCTGACAATGGATAAATATAAATGGCGGAGTGCCATTATCAATTGTTTAACGATTTTTGGTTTCGTAATAATTGTTTACGTTTGGATTCAGTTTTACGTTTGATGTATATTTCATATTTAAGATATTGTACTCATATTGGAATTGTAGCAAAAATGAGACCATGAGGTAACATTACTGTCTAAGAAGAGTTTCATGGCGTTTGGTTCAGCTTTTCGTTTTTATACACAATGACATCTGATATTGTTTTTGAAAAAAATGCTGAACAGTTCTTATGTATCACAGTTTGTAGGTAAAAACTTGTAATAGTATGAATAAGTCTGACACTGTCATAGACTTGAATCTTCGAATCAGGAGTCCGCGTCCATCTGAACAGATAATAAATGTCTTCAAAGGAATTCGATGGCATTTAAAATGAAATATCTTTTTTTGTCTACATCAGAGACAATAAAACATCAGAGACACCTAGACTACAAAATATGTCTGTCGGGTTTACCCAGCAGTTATGAAGAGTTGTTCTCATTGTCTCATTATACGCACAGGTTAGTTGGCTAGGCAATTTTAATGTTAGTTTTTTTTTTAATGTTGACCAGACAAATTGGTCTTAACATATTCGTCTTAAAGTGGAGTAATGTATAAAATTTTTATTTATCTCAAATGTATTCGTATTTATTGTATTAATACTTATTTGTGAATATGAGTTATTATTTTTACTCTATGTACTATTTGTATTTACAGTTTAATACTACGTTTAAATTTGTAAATAATCATACATATTTATGTTACTCCTCATCATTTCCAACTGACATATAAAAATATAAAATATTAGATATACGAGTTTAAATATGAAATATTTGTTAGTACTTTATAAGTAAAACAATTTGATTAAAGATGTTTTACGAGAGACTTGAATGAGACACGGAATGTTTACAATTTCAAGATTACTCATTAACGGATGCTGACGGACGAAAAGTTTGACAGTAACAATCAAAATAGTTCCAAAATTTAGTAGCATTTTAATGGTACTTACGTAATAGCTGCTATATAACTATTTCAATTCTACTTTGTCGTATAGGAATAGAAAACAGAATTATTCATAAAATAAAATGTCGTACTGATGTCCACAAATCCGAAGAGGTAAAGTTTGTTATAGCTGGCTGTTGAAGTTCTAATTAATTCTAGATTGATAGAGTGTGAGATTCTCTCAGCGGTATATTTAATGGCTTTTAGAGACATTGACTGATCATGTGAGAGTTGCGGCTGTCAACAGAGGAGTCGAAACACCCGAGTGAAAGTTGTTAGACAAACGATTTAAGTAAATTATTAATACACCCTCTTTCAATTCAAATTTTACTTCAGTTTAGAATGTTTCTGTTGTAATAGTTTTCAAAGCTATAGAAGAAATTTCTTTGTCTAAACCTAATACGGTGTATTAAACATCACATATATTTTTCACAATGGTACTATCGACTGAAATAGCTTGTTTACTTCAATGAAAATTCTTTTTAATAATTATAAAATCTTAATTATTATTACAAGGTATGTTTAAGAAACATATGACTACTGTATCACAACATGAATTCATATAAACAATCAATTATTAAAATCCATATTGTTTAATTCGTGAATTAGCAACGTAGACTTAATATCAAAATTTTTTTTAATCATAAAAGGAATGGATAGGAACACATATATAATACATAAACACACACAGCCACAGAAAGAAAACGTTTATATTAAAATTTAGGATGAAAGTGAAATCAGTAACACTATGCTTCAAAACCTGCAATCTCATTTCTTCCTCAGGTAGTTGGTCAGCTTACCACATAACTATAAGCTAAGTTAAAATATACGAACCATACCAGAGCGCTGTGACATGCATAAGCCAGGAGTTATAACATATAAGTTGTTGTAGTATCACTAGTATAAAGGAATACAACATTTTCCAATATAATTTTTTATTTTGTGCAAAGCCTTTCTGAATCAAAGATTCAGAACATAATTTGGGAAGTGCCTGACGATGGAATCTTTGATTCAGAAAGGCCTTGCACAAAATAAAAAATTATATTGGAAAATGTTGTATTCCTTTATACTAGTAATAATAAAATAAACCGTTTTTTCCAATGCTCCAAGATTGTTGGTCAACTCCAGGCAAAGTATTTCTAAAACATGATCGTAATAAAATTAAAACACTAATTATTGAAACCGAACTTCCATGTATAGGTCAGAATAGGAATGCACTAACCGACCAACTACTGAAAACTGACCAATGGACAATAGTAAATGGTGAAAATAATGGCAGAAACAAGATGGGGGAAAATCAGGAAACGGGACTGGGTCTGTTTTATTTATATTATTAGTTAATTATAGATTAGTATTTTCAAAACTATACTGTAAACCTAAATAAATTACTTAAAATAACTTATGTAGGTTAAATACATTAAGACGTAGTTATAAGACATTTTTTATATTTTTTAATTTATGTTTTCTTGTTAGTTAAACTTTTAGAGTTAGCAACCCCAGCGGACTAATTTTGACTGTTGGGTAACATCAGACGGTCCAGTAATTTAATGTATGACGCTTCAGTTAATTGCCTTTTAAATGAATGAAGTTACAGATGTATTATTTTGGTTTAATACCTGTCACACTTATCTTTGATCCTTTTTGCTCCCCTTTCATTTTGATGTTGTTTTTTGTCAATGGTATTTTTGGATCACCTATGTATTTCTAGTTAAAACTTTATTTGAAATTGTAAACAAAGTTTTAGAAATTCTTTGTGCGGTTTTTAGTTTTGGTTTTAAGAGACTTAATATAGAGTAGTGTACTTATAATATAGATGATATACACATGTATATTCCCATAAAAGATATATTTTCACAACATCAAGTGTAAATGATTTTCATAATTAATAGTTTAGTTGTTTCTGGGGAGATGATGCCCTTAACAAAAATATACATTGCATAATGTCATCCGGATATGTATTGTGTAATTTTCACATACATCGTCAGTGTAAATTAATAAGTTTTCATTTTTCCGAGCCATCAGGAAGGTGTTGAAGCAGTGAGTACACAAATCGGAGTACAAATTAGAGAATAGCAGCAGTGACAGATAGTTAGCAGCAGAAGTTGTTCCCAACTCGACCCTCCTCTGCAGTAAATTGTTCCTCTGTTCACACCACAGTTTAGTGAATTACATCAAACTGTCTCAGGGCTCCAACCTCTTGTCGGCATAATAGTGAAATTCTCAACAGGATTAAAGAATTCTAACAAGGAAATATTAAAAAATATGTATTTATTTCTTTGTTACATCATTTTGTTTAATACGTAAAAGTGGATCCAGTACTTAATTTTGGGAGTTCATACCTTCATTTTAGTTGTTTTTGTTGTAACATAAGATTTTGCATGTCGAAAGAAAAAATAAGTTTTGCAAATACTTATAATTTTACTCAATGTTTAGTTTATTACACTTTTAAATTTTTTGGTTACAACAAGAGAATGATTTATCTTTTAAATAATAAGTCTTTTCCAAACTCTCGGAGGGTACCATGGCCCCCTCCCCTGGAATCGCTATTGGAAATACCATAAATATGTAGGATGCAAACTAGGAGAATATGGTTATGTAATCTGCCTTTACCTGATTATCCAGGGAAATAATAGTAGCCGCCTATAATACCATGATTATCATGACATGATAACTGCTCTACAGTCTGCTATATAAACAGCAACAACCAATCTTACTCTAGCAGCCTACACCAAATTAGTCCGAAGTCATTTAGGCGGTGTTGCCGTATCACTACTGGCCACCAGATGATTTCGTTATGACGTAGCTATGGTCATATACTATATACTTGATTTACATGTAGTTTGAAAAGACATATAAATGACATAAAGTGTGTGTTTATTCCTTCACAGTGATTTCCGGTTATGTTTGTTTATGGAAACAATATTGAGACGGATCAGTAATTTGTCAAACACGTAAATGTGGCAACAGTGTTAAGTACAGAGTTTATAGAGGGGAGTCTGAGGTACCAGCCACAATCTTGCTGTTTTCGAGCAGGCTGCTCTGGATGTCGAGATGACACGGTAAATTAATTTCTGACCTTCATGCGTAACCTTGAAAGGAGGCAGATGGTTTGATCGAGACAACACAGGAAGCAATACCCACTTCGTGTTTGAAATAAATGGTTTATCGAGGCAGTGATTCTGACTTGGTTCAAAAGCTTCTACCCAATAATTTCTAAGAGCTCTAAATATCTCAAGAATCAGGAAGAATCAAGCATTTTTACTGCATGAAACACTTTGCATTTGTATTAAAATCGCTTAACAATATATTATAGAGAAATGCATGTAAAGTTGAAAAATAAAATTGTATACAGTTTAAATCTATAATTTTTCAGAGATATTACTGATATTTTGACTTTAAAAAATGTGAACTAACCAAACACAACATTCAATCTAAAATTAACTAACAATCATAAAATTCAATGTGTCGCAACATAAAGAAATAAGTAAACAAACGACCAACTGTAGTAGTATACATTCTCAAACCCCTATTGCAACAAAGAAACTGTTAACTGTCATTTGATTAAAAATTAACTTTGCCATTCCCGATAAGTAAAGTAAAGAATGTCTTATTTTACCAGGCGAAGTTAGGGCTAAGAAGCCCTCTCTAACACTTAACCTGGGGACCAACGGCTTAAAGGTGACGGCCCAACCACCACTTTATAAGCATTGGTGCCTAAAACTGGTCCTCAACCATCGACTGTCCATACACTCATCAACTGTTTAGAATGCCCTAAGAGTGTCTCACACCTCACGTTCATCCTTAGACAGGGAGGATGGACTGGAGGCTCAGTAAAGTTCGCTAGCCTGCGTATTAAGTGGTACACAGACACCGGTTACCTTCCAAATGCGAAGTAAGGTCCGCAGGCAGTTTTGGAATCGCTAAATGTGCGATTTTTACACGTTCCTCAACACTTGGTTTCTTTGAACTCTCGTGTTTTTGAACCTCACTTATTAGTTGTAATTTTTTGAGGTAGCATATTTGATCATTGTGAATAATTATGGAATAGTTGATAGCAGAAGTAAGAATACATGCAGCTCTGTGGGACAGTCCGATTTTTCCAGTTCTTAATAGTTTAAAAAAGCTTAACTGAAGCACTTACGCTCCCTGTTTGAATTTATTTTCTGTAAATCACGTCTTTCTTCTTTATATGACTCTCTATAGATGTCAAAATATCTTAAAATATTTCTTTACATCGTCTAAAATACCGTCTAGATAAGATTACT
Source organism: Homalodisca vitripennis (assembly GCF_021130785.1). NCBI lineage: Eukaryota > Metazoa > Arthropoda > Insecta > Hemiptera > Cicadellidae > Homalodisca > Homalodisca vitripennis. The sequence continues at coordinate 216,377,301 of NC_060208.1, read as the reverse complement.
TACATATAGATAAGATATGGAATTTAATAAATACTGGTTATTTAAAAATAAATATAATCTCTGAAAATAAGAAATTAGGCAATTATATTAACACCTAACAAAGTAAAAACATTTAACGAGATTTTAATGTGGAAACATTTAGTAACAATGATTATGAAAGAATCGCGTTTAGTTCAAATTTTGAAGTTGTTGCAGTATGTAAGAATTTAAATTAAGATTAAGGGAATGAAATATTTTCGATGGAAGGAAATGATTTTTTTCATTAATGCAAGGCTTGTGTAAAATTAGTATTACTTATGAAAACTTCATATTTTTATAAGAAAAATTTCATTAACAATATAGTATTAGTGAAAAGCCATATCCATGTAAGTAATAATATTTGTGTGCATTTACATTTTTATTTGAGATTGCCGAAATTCCTGTTTTTAATGTTTAGAATATCTCATGTGTTTTACAACTGGAGAGTTGTATTGGCTATTTGATTGCTTGTATAAAATTTTTGCTTTTTTGCTTAGTATGCATATTTAGTACCAAATTGCCCAATCGCTTTGATTATGTTTTAAAATTCACCTATATATTTGTTCTTTTTTGAAATTATTACTTATCAGTTGTTATGTGTTAAATGTTAATTAGTAAAATTTGAAATGTACGTATTGATTGTTGATTATAAGTTTTTTCCTTAACTATTTAGTAGATACTTTTACTAAACATATTTAAAATATATTTAGTACTAGTACATTCTCGCTCTCGTGTTTTATTTTTCGATGTATGTTCAGGCATTGACATTGGCAAAACCAAATAAATGGTCTCATGGGAAACAGTTTGTACCAAATAAATAAAAAGAAATTAGAATGTAATAATTAGTTATAAAGAGATAATATTTGAGCGTAAAACATTGTGGTTAACAAGTAATTGATGATTATGGTATTCCTTGGCGATGTATTAGTTACATGATATGATAAATTTCTTCTTTGTCAACAGACCCATTTGTCTAGGTAGAACGGAAGACGTAAAGATTAAGTTGGGGTTTTAAGACAAAGTAGGCTCTAGAGAGTGGATTACCTCTCAACAAGGCGTAACTCTCTACTCCCTCCAACCCGCTGTCTGCTCTCCGACAATACTGTAAGATTCTCTCTCTCTCTCTCTCTCTCTCTCTCTCTCTCTCTCTCTCTCTCTCTCTCTCTCTCTCTCTCTCTCTCTCTCTCTCTCTCTCTCTCTCTCTCTTTCTTCCTACCTATCGTTACTCCTCCACTCTTTTTAGATGTGTATGTATATTGCAAATAATGTAATTAATTATTTTTATCGTTCTTAGACACTCGCATGTATTACATATATGTTTTAAGGTAAAGGGAATATATTTTATGGTTATAAAATATATGTTACTTTGGTAATTTACATAATAATTTAGGCTAAAATTTCTAACAGTCGCAAAAATAAAGTACGAAATTTATGATTATAATCATGAGGTAAAATATTAAATGCGGTCAAGCACGACTTAAAATCTCACTTCACATCATAATCAAAACCAATAATAACCATAATAAATAAATATAAATTTTTCATAAATTACATTGAATATTGTTTTTAAAAGTTAAAAACAATTATATCCACTTACTTAAACCATTCAGTTTATGAGTAGGACATTACTTATCTGAGTAGAATGTTTAATCACTATTATGCACTGAATTATAAATATAAAATTCATCATCGAGTTACGAATGTATATTTACATATAATTACTGAAAAAATGTCTTCGTTAAACATGCGGTTTGAGACAGTTTGATTATTTGGCGCTTATAAATAATATTGCAACTAAAAAAGTAAAAACTAAATTTTATATTCGTTTCGAAGAATACTTAAAACTAGATGGGGCAAAATCCGTAATGAATACATAAATCGAGAGAGGATTTTCAACAAAATGTGCAAAGAACTGGGGCGCATTCCAAATATATTTGGGTAAAAGCCAAGGCGGAGATCCGCTCCAGTAATTTGTATCAATTTACTTCTCAATGGAATCTTATTTCCTGACTTCTGTAAAAAGATATTTAACAGTTATTTTATGTATGTGGGTTTTGCAGTATAGTACATAACATATGTGGTTTTATTTTTAAATAAGAAGTACTAGCAGTAGTAGTAGTTTAGTAATATTACGCTAAACTGAAGAGAATGAAATGATTTCAACAATATTAACAATATTTTCAACACATATACTTAAAAAATTTTCAAAATTCCTTACCAAGTAATACCGTGGTACAAAGTGTATCATCTACATCATGGGATGAAATTAAATTTAAATTCACTTTATTTTTAGGTGAAGTTAAGACTGTTTATTACATTCTTACACTTATTCGGGTAAGTGTTAAGATACATATTCCAACCATTCGATTGTTAGAATCATTAACGAAAAACATCACACAAAAGTTTTAAACACAACCTAATTTTTCAGGGGACTGTCGTGCATGAAGTATGGAATTCAAAAGTAGATTAACTTACTACCCATACTTTACATCATAAAAATACATGAAAATTTAATATACAAAACCTTCTATGCTGGCAAGAATAAAAGGAAACATGACTTCTGAGGTTAAATCGTAACTAAAATGTCACACGTCAACATTTAACTGTTGATTGTAAGTCAGTCCTGATTAAACCCATTTATATCTATACTTAAGTATCTCTATTTGACTTAATGGGTTGTGGGATTTTGATAGAGCAATAATCTAGCACGAAGTACTCAAAGTCAAGATGAAACTCAGCCGAGAACAATGATACAGCACTATCGAAACTGTCATTACTTGATATGAAGGTAAATAGCCCAAGAAAATCCTACTTTAACTTTCTAAATTCACTACACAGCCAAAGGTTTTCACCAGCTTTTTTCTGTTTTATTTTAATACCATTCTTTGGGCCTAGGTACATACGAGTTGTAAGGTAAAGGAACTTAACAGAATTGAATCGAATTGAGGTCCTTGTTTTGTTTAAACCATTATAGTATAATTAGAGATATAGTGAGTGTCCAAGTTAGAAGGACGATATTTGAGAATAGTTTCCTAAGTATATTTGTAAATTTGGAGGCACAGATTTATAATTTAATTAGAATGGGGAGAAGGAACTTTAACGGAGAAAAAATTCAGTGAAACAAATTTGGATTTTTGTCAAGTAAAGTTATGAAGCTAAGGAAAAGCATTTCACATTCTCCTTCCATTACATGGAAGGGAGCTTGTAATTGAAATTTTCCATTAAGCTTCATTTATATATGACAAACACTAAGAAATTCGGCTGAGCTTTTTTACTATCGTTAACTATGATAGAGAATAACTGAATAAATAAACTTTTAAACAAAGTATGTACAATCATACGATATTTTAACAAGTGACACTGTTATTCCTAGAGCAAAAAGAGAATATAATAGACCGGAATCAGTGTTAAAAGTTGGTGTCAATATTTAACTTAAGTGCACTCTTACGCTACTGTAAATCGTTAGCAGACAGGAACTGTTATTGAACACCGCTACAAAACCTAATATAATTAAAAAAATGTGAATATATATTGAGGAAAGATATCTAGAGAAATATTTCATCAGTACATTTGAATTTTGCTTGAATTTTCATTTCGACATAGACAAGAATGAACTTTATTATGTTGGTGTATGTCCAGCTATGAACGTAACCTGAGCGTCATTAAGGCATATCAGAGGGATAAAGAATGTGTCTGCCGAAACGATGAAAAATTCTTCTGTAGTATTGCCTATCTGTCTGTCTGAAGTGCATCTAGAGAATGAAATGAGCAATACAGATTTGAATTCTTAGTTTGAAAGTTATTTGTGACGATGGAAGGATTGTGAAGGAAACAGGATTTTCCGGACATTCGCCATCGTTCAGTGAAACAATAAATCAGTAACACTACGTTTCGATATCTGCAATCTGATCTCTTCTTCAGGTAAAGAAGTAACCTAATACACCTAATTGTTACTGTTAGTGTTACTGATTTATTGTTTCACAGATTTGAAATTTTGCATTCAAACTTAACAAAGCCTGTTACGAGAAGTATTGTGACGTAGTCTTACCTTGTACTATTAGTACAGATAGGAGCAAGAAAATATGATTGATAACTTCTGCTATGTTTAAAAATAGCATTTTTTATTAATAACCTAAAAAATAACATAACATAACATACATATGGTTTTTGCTCTCTCGCTGGTTGTAATTCATACTCTGATATGTTTAAAAATAGCAGAGTATGAGTTAAAACCAGCTATAGAGCACAAAACATATGTTCCTCAACGTTGGTTGTCTCAATCACAATTAAAGGGCAATAAGATTATGATTGATGACTACACCAAGATGTATCAGATCATACATTAGTCCAACTCATGAGATATATATTACGTTGTTTGATACTTTCTGTTATTCATATTAGTGTAGGTTGGATTTACAGTTAGAAACTGAATAAACTAACTTAGTGTACACGTAGTTAACAACACATTTACAGCAAAGCCATGATAAAATTAATCATTAGGTTAAATGTATTTACTACATTTATTAAAATTGCATACTGTAAGAAGCAGGATGTGAAAATATCACGTGGCAGGTTGCAACTTGTACGTTTGTCAGTGGGATCATATACCTACTTACTTAAGGTGAACCTTCAATGTTAAAATTCAGACACACAGCGAATAGAGGGAACCAACAGTCTATTCAGAGATAAACAAGAAGTGTTTTAAGATTTTCAATTCCAGTTCCAGTAATTATCCTTGATAAGAGGAGAGATCAATGTTGTATAAAAGTTTTAAAAAACATACGAAGAAATACACTTCAGTCAAAGACTGAGGAAAATGTGGTACAAGATATATTCAAAGAAATGTTTATCTGCAGCTCGAACAAATCAGTAAAACATATTTCTTGGTTATTTCTTGATGTAACCTTCACAGTATGTCTCGAACCTCATGTCGAGTTTATGTTTTCTGATCTTTGATTCGTCCTTTGAGATGACCTTCAGGTTCGCTTTTTCTGCTCATACTGTTAATTCAACAGTAGACTCGTTCAGCTTTAAGGTCAGAACATGTTCGAATAATTAGTTTTAATTTAGACTGTTACTGGATGTTACATTAAGACCAACAGCCTTAATACCTTTTGAATGTCCGAAGCTTGATGATAATAAAACGACTCACCAGAAAAGTTGCATAATCAGAACCTTAAATCGCAATGATCCGCTATCTCTATATTAATCACAACAAATACAGTATAAAACATAAATATAAAACCACCTTAAAATGTACCATACCTAGGGGTACGCTTCTATTCCGTTAGAAGCTTCACGGTGATGAACTAAACTTGCAACTGGATCTCAATTCACATTTTGTATGAGATTGAGCAATACTAGTTTAAAGAAAATATTTAAAGATACTTTAGTACAAAGTACCTTCTAGGAAATATGTGCTGGGTAGCACATTCACACGGTAAGTGGAGATCCGGGTTCGAGTCCCGGCGGAGCAAGTACTTTTTTGTGATTCCATGTTTGAAATTATATATATATATATATATATATATATATATATATATATTCATAGTATATACGGGTCTGAGGAATCAACTTCTATCAAAAATTGTCTAATTTCAGCCATTGTAATTTACTTCCGGTATAAGGCATTTCCGGTGCCATATTTGAATATTTGAGGTTGCTTTGTTACCCCAATCAAGAAACTATATATATATATATATATATATATACATAAATACTTTTAAAAAGCTTACTTCTGTAAAATATAAAATAATTAAATTGGTCTTATAACGGTTTTAAAATCTATAGTAGAACCTAGACAGTAGCTTTGTCTTTGATATATGCACTGCGTATATAATGTTGCAAAAATGTGCGATTAAACGTTATTTACTATTAATTTAACTATCTGCATAAACCTTTAAATAATTGTAAATGCTACTTTCAAGCTATCTCTATGGTTTGAAGACTACAAATGGACAAACATTTACAGTTGCCAATATTAAACGAATGATAGTTTTTCATAGTACAATGTTTATATCAAGTAGAACAGTCCATTACATTTAACAGGCTCTTTAAATGAATATTTATCATCTCTAAAGATGACTAAGGTAGAATATTTGCTAGACCAAGATTCACACCAGCGGCCCTAAGAATGCCAACGTAAAATTTCATCAGATTGGTCGTTTACGCGTGAAAGCAAAACAAACAAAAAAGTAACTTTCGAATTTGTAATATTATTAGAATGTCTCCTTATTGTAGAGTATATGTTTTTAGTTCAAATTAAGATGCGAATGAGGACATAACGTATATGTTATAATATTGCAAAAAGAAAAAAATCGATATTAATTAAAAAAACACGATTTTTTTATTTTACATGATCGTCTGGTAGCAATGAGGCACAAGCTCATAAAACATTTGTCCGTTTACATTTCAGAAGTACAATATTAGGGATTCATGGAAGAACAATTTCAAAACTATTAACCTTGTAAGAATAGTGAATTGTAATTTAAATAAACTTAAATATAATATTTTAACGTGCTAAATATTTTATATGCAAACACACACACACACACACACACACACACACACACACACACACACACACACACATATATAAAATTTAAAATACAAACTTTAAATTATGAATTTTTCAAAATTCACCGTTACTTTATTTGACCTAACTAAATATCAACTTTATTTTATATATGTACATATAACATACTTTGCTGTCATAGAATATTATATCTTTATATTTTTAATGACATATGTTTTAATTTAGTACAAAATTGGTTATGTTATTATTACTTGTATTCAGTTGTGTGGGTCTTAGGATGTTCTCATTGAGTACGAAAGGCCTCTAAAAAATAAAACTTATATTATTGGAGAGTTTGTTTAAATTAATGTATAATTTCCAATAAGAAAAGAGCTTCAAGAATACAACCAGTCCTTGTTTCCAAATTGTACAATTATACAAATTTTTAGTTACATAAACTGCATGGTTCAAAGTAAAGTTGGCTATAATTGCCTTATAACGAAGGACACATTTCTACAAAAACAAGTACCTCAGTACGGTAATGGGTTTTTTCTCTGTTATTATTATAAGTGTTCTTTTAGCTATAGTTGTAAAATACCAAGAGTAAATTAATCTTCCTAGACAGTAGAGGAAATCTCAGAATTTGTGTATTTTCCAAGAATAACACTTCAGGCATACCTTAGCGAATCTATAGTGTATTACGCCCAGAGAATCCCGTTCTCACTTGTCAAGTCCGGTATATATAAAGAGCAAATTGGTGAAGTGCTCTTGACTGATGTATTTTCAAAGAATATCTAGGATTGTTCCATCGCACTCAAGATAATGCTCGGAGGCCGTTTGTCCGAAAACTCAATATAAAACGGACGCTCGACAAAATCCACTACACATCGCTCACCCAAACCTGAGGTCGTGACAGTTTACGGTAAGTGTTGGCTTCTTCATTGCACTATTCATACAGTATTTCTCTACAATATATCTAATGAAACTGTTACCTTTGTTTCTAGCTTTGTAAACTATTCATGAGGTATTCGACGAAAGAAATTATATTACGCACTAACTGAGATGAATTTATGTAATGGTACATTGGTGTATTTCTATAGTATATTTTATATAATTAAATTACCTGGCCTTCTAAGTATAACCCTAAACAGAATATACTTAATATAATATCATTACCTTTTATTATATGAGATATTATTATTAAATTTAAGTTATTCATGTATTTTACAAGAACAAACAATTTGTGTTAGCAATGTTCTTTAAGTTTTATGATAAATATAAAACTACTTTGATACAAAATGCACATGTATTCAAAATTTACTAGTTTTTCGAACCAACATTGAACGTTTTAAACTTTAAAGCTTTAAAAATATATATCTTTAAAACTTTAAAGTTTAAAACGTTATACAATAATTAAAAATACTAAGGTTTTGTTTACGACACCAATTGCGTATTATTTAGATCAATGGAATAAGATGATGGAGTGGCTGATATCTAATAACAAATTGAAGATCAAACTGTTTTTCCAGGTAACTATGAAACTCTTACTTATCTCTGCCCTGGTGGTCGTCGCCCTCTCTCATCCTCTGGAAGTGTCCGAGGAAGATCATGCCCAATGGGAACTGTTCAAGGTAATACAGAATATATTTAGACCACGAAGGTTATGTAGAATTGTATAGAACATAGTGAACTCTTCCCGAAAAAGCATGATTATGATCTCGTGTTTATAATCAGACGGAACTATACCTTGTTGAAAAGAGTTGGAGGATATACAGCTGTCTCCAACTGCAGTTAGATTATATTAATCAAATTATTAGAATTCACCATATTACTGTAACAGCACTATAGTAGTAGTAATTGCTATAGATTCATCGGATAGTTCAAAGTGAAATCAACTAGGTCTATATAAAATGTTTATGTTTAACAAAAGTAATGAAAACAGTAAACAATCACTAGACTAACAACATTATAGTATATAGCATAGTTATACATGGATTTGGTATGTCCTAATAATAAAAATACATGGTAACAAAATATTTATTATGTAGAATAATTTATACATTGTTTAAAAATAATACAAACATATATAATGTAAAAAATATATAATATATAAAAAATGATAAATGCTTATTTGATATAATATTTCCTTGAAACAAACTGTATAATTTTGTTTAACAAAAATTTGTATCAAATAAACATTTGTCATTCTTTTTAATTTTATTCTTTTTAATTTCTAAATATGTACGTTCCAATAAATCCACAAACGTTTGAAAATGGCCAACCTAAAATATTCTATTACTAATATAGACACTAAAATTTGTAAATGTATAGGTTAGATTATATTGAAATTTGTAACAGTTGATATTTCAAATCTAATAGACACTTACAATTTAGGTGGCCCACGAAAGAGAATACGATACACTAGAAGAAGAAGAGAACAGAAAGAATATTTTCCTTGGAAACCTGCAGTTTGTACGAGAGCACAATAAAAAGTTTGAAAATGGCGAAGTTTCTTTTGATGTTGAAATCAATAAATATTCCGATTTGGTAAGTAAATAAACACTCATAGGTTTACAACAAATAATGATATGTGATGTACTATATGATGATATAAGTCATATGTTAGACACTATTTTAATTAAATATATCGCAGGAACGTTTAAGGATTTCTCAATATATTGAAATATATTAAAACATTTTGTATACCGACGATATTTTAAATAATTTTCCTACGAAAATTTATATTTTTTAAATACCTTGCAGTTTTATTACTTAGATTTTTTATAAATTAAAAATTCCTATGAACATGAGAATAAAATAAAATATTTACGTTTTTAAATTATAAGAAAATTGCCTTTATTAAAGAGGTGGGGTTACGGCTATCAAGCCCTCTCTACCTCTCAAACTCATACCGTATACAATAAAAGTTACAATAGTATGATAAAATTGGGGTAAAATGTAACTTATAATTTATATAGAGAATAACAAAAATTGCTTTATATATATATATACAAAATGAAATATATATATATTGCTATATATTGCTATATATATATATATATATATATATATATATATATATATTGCTATATATTGCTATATATATATATATATATATATATTACAATAAATTTAAAACTTATAATACAAAAAAAAGTTGGTATGTGTTGTATGATATGTATATATACAATAAAATTCTATATGAAAAACAAGAAGCAAAGACCCATTGAATCACTTCAATGGGAGTTTAAGGGTTAAATGTTTTGTTTAATCGGCGAACCAGGGGACACTAAAAAATAACTGTAATAGTCACTGTGATTAGACGAAGATGACGTTCAAAAAGTCTAGAGGTATATTATCACCCTTGACTACCTCTCTGAAGTAAAATAGATTAAGTTTTACTAAGGACTAACATTTAGTCTAATTATTATTTTGTGGAAAATAAACATATATAATTACTGAACATAAATTGTAGGAATGGTTAATTCGGTTTGAATGTTGAGTCCAACCCGGCAGACAAAACAATAAATGGACGGAGAACTGAAATTGGACTCGGCAATCAAACACTTTTTTATATCTCGTACTCATATATTATCGTATTTCTTAGTAATACTCTTAAAATTCAGATCCTTTTTTGACAGCCACTCTGGACAATCACGTAAAATTGATTATCAAATGTGTGATATTCACTTATTTCCCCATTCCACGTATTCCTGCTGCACGGGTTTCCATACGACACTAAGCGGGATACTGGTTACCTTATTCTATGTTTATAAATTATCTAGCCTTTTAGTTTTTAAACGGAAAATAAATTTCGATTACACGATAGTCGGAACATTACAAATGCTCATGTTAATTTACAGGTCTGCAGTACTTACAATTACATTTAACTTAATGACACTAGAGTTTCTAAGATGAAATATATAAAATTAGTGTCTCTTTCTATGGAGATGAACCGACGTAAATCGCTTATCAAGTGTTTTAATATTGTTAGGGGTTTAAACCAGAAACTTTTGCTGTTTAATATTTTTATTATTCCCAAAAATACTTTGTCAATTATATTTACCTAGCAATGTGAAAATAATGAATTTTTCAATTCCCACACAGACCACCGAGGAGTTCGTGACCATGATGAATGGCTACAAGCGCCCAGAGGGACTTGAGAGGACTGGAGATGCCTTCGACAACTCAGAGAACGTCAGGCTTCCTAAGAACGTGGACTGGAGGAAGAAAGGAGCTGTCACTGAAGTCAAGGACCAAGGAATTTGTGGATCTTGCTGGGCTTTCAGTGCTGTAAGTCTTTGAGCTTTTATAAAAATATGTTCTATAGATTATTAGTGATATATTGAAATCTCAGCTATGCTAGTAACCAAACAGATATAAATATTTAATAAAACTGTTTTGAATTGACGTTGTGTTTACCAGACTGGAAGTCTCGAGGGTCAACATTACCTGAAGACTAAGAAGCTGGTGTCACTCAGTGAACAGAATCTTATGGACTGCTCAACTGCTGAAGGAAACAAAGGATGTCGCGGTGGTCTCATGGATAACGCTTTCATTTACGTGAAAAAGAACAAGGGCATTGACACAGAGGCATCTTACCCCTACGAGGGTAAAGTAAGTAAATAATCCAGCTTACTTCTTTATATAATTTAAATTATTTTTCCTGCCAAAAAACATCCTAAATTATTGTGCAAATGGATTATATACAAACTGATGGGATGTGGCTGTAATCGGTAAAAAATTGTTGGTATGTGTATTAGAAAAAAATAGTACGCTTGCTGGCTCTTAATACTATACATACATAATAAATATTGCTAAAATTCATATTTTATGCTTTTCTTACTTATTACTTTATTATAGTAGTGGAAAAAATGTTTAAGGGAATTTTTTAGTCTTGTGTGCGACAGTTCTAATGGCAACAGAACGTTTTGCTGTCAACCACGGCTTGTTTTACTTTCAGTGTTAACATTTAAATGTTAGATGCATCTAGCAAAACATTAAAACAAAAACCGTGTTTTTATTTACAGAGTGACACTTGCCGCTACGACCCCAAGAACAAGGGAGCCACCGACAATGGATATGTTGACATCACCTCAGGCAGCGAGAAGGCTCTGCAGAAGGCTGTGGCCACGGTTGGGCCGATCTCAGTCGCCATTGACGCTAACCACACGTCCTTTAAACACTACAAGAGTGGTAAGTTCATACTGCAGTAACTAACTCTACCTGTGAAAACTAGACTAACCGTGTATTTGTCCTCATAACGTAATGTGCTCACATTGTTGTCCAGGAGTGTACCAGAATCCCGATTGCTCTTCTTTAATTCTGGACCACGGTGTTCTGGCTGTTGGATACAGCTCAGCCAAGAAGGGCGGCGCCTACTGGCTGGTGAAGAACTCCTGGGGAAGTGACTGGGGCATGAACGGCTACGTCATGATGGCTAGGAACCACAATAACATGTGCGGTATTGCTACTGCCGCTAGCTATCCCAAGGTTTAATTATTTCCTTTGTGTAAGACATATGGACGAGCTATTAAACTTCCCTGAACATTGAGATCTTTGTTGTTTTTTAACCTTATATATTTATTATTATGCTTTATCTGTATTAACTATTCAAGCGAAAACTCTGGGTAGACATGCTAAATAGCTTTGCTTTTTACACTTTTAGACATACGATAAACATATTATAAAGTTTCGTTTTCAAACTCAAATACAATGAAGTTTGTAAGAATTCATCATAAAAATTAGTAATACCAATAATGTATAGTTCTAGGAAATGTTTGGAATTATTTATATTTTGAATTGGTAGTTTTGAAATTTTTATATAATGCATATGTTTTGGTTAAAATACCACAGGGAGTGAATATATCCTTCAATAACTATTTCATATCCTAAACCATGTGTGTATGAGGAATTAAACAGTAATATGTAATCATCAGAAATATGTGAGGGATTTGCCGCAGAACAACGTAAAGTTCTAAGTCCAAGGAATAGGACCATAACATCGTGTCTCAGAAATTGAAACGAGAAGACCTCTAAAAATTTAACTTGTGATTATTACGAGTGAATAAATTATTGATTTAACAGTTAACTAAATTTATAAAACCCCAGTAGGTTACATGATCCTGAAAGAAATAGATATACATTTGTCTTTATGTCTTTCACTCAATATCAGTTCTGTTTGTAGTATGTGTGTTTTAAATGTTGAAAAAGTTTGGAATAATACACGTTACATTATATACTTTGTTAATGTATTTATTATAGTGTAACACAGTTTACATATAACTTCTAGATTAAGAATAACATTAATTATCTTTTGGAAGTAACTACACAAAAATTATTTAATCTTTAAATGAAAAGTTTGAATTGTTGTTTTTGTTGTTGTTAATATTTAAAATGTTAATACGGTTATGAACATAGAATCTAATAAGATATTACGTATCGAAAATTATATACCGCATAGATATGGCTCTAACGATACAACTTAATAATAACGTACAATTTTATTAAACTTTGAATCCCTTAAATCCTTAAATAAGTAAGTAGTGCAATTCAAATAACCCTTATGAAAATAGTTATTTCAGCTGGAAAATATAACAATATTCAATAATTAACAAAAATACTACTACTAAAATTATTAAGTGGTTAAAATTTCTGTTATATTTTAGAACATACACGCCTCATTAACCTGAACACGGGATCTTCATGTACTTATACTATACATTAGCTTCATAAGTGTGTAATATTATTAGCATATTTTAACAGTCATTTAATTTTTATGTTAAATTTCTGTCAGTAATGACTTACCGTAAGGAGACCTTCAGTAATTAATTCGTCAAATTAGCATATTTCTCATTAAACTCCATAATTACCTTTTATAGTTTTCATATTCAAGAAAAGTAATGCTTTTAAAGAATACTGCATGGAAATCTCATATAAAAATTCCCGTGTTATAATGTTAGTTACCTTACTCCTCCGAAATGGCTTTACCGATTTTTACCAAATTCTATATGCATATTCAGTATGGCTGAGAATCAGGTAGTATCTATTTTTCATACCCCGAAGTGAAAAACGTGTGGTCCACCAATTTAATTTAGAACATTACAGTTTTAAAAACGCCTGCAAATTGGAAACTGAAAATACGTGACAGTTCCGTTTTTTACATAGCCAAAAATTAAATGTATATGGCGCTAATTTTTTTTACCTGTGTTTAAAATAAATTAACTTAAAGTTTCACTTTTCGATCACTTTATAATATAGTACATGTATGTGTACCTTGCGTCTTTTTTAAATTTTGTTGTTTCGTAGGCTTCAAACAATTTTAATCTTCTATCATTCAATTTTTAAATATGAGGAGTAATTAGTAAGTTAAGTAGTTTTCATTATTTATTGAACGTTACTTAAACTATTGCTTGTCTGTAAAATTAACTTGACTTTTTATTCAAACGACTGCGCTGAAATTTGACATGCAGACTCTTAAGGTCGCTGAGATGAATACATGCATATTCTTATTTCTAAAATCCCTCCAGGCTACGCCCCTCTAGTCTTTAAAGTAACAATATAATCTCTCTAAAATTCTTAAATATTAAGTAAAAGAGCATTTCTAATTTTATCAACTGCTATGTGTAAACATTGTTTATTATTTTAAATTTGTTTACATTCATAGTGAGTGAAAGTATTTTAAACGTCGTTTTAGATTTCAGCGATTAAGTAAGCACTTATCTATTTTACAAAATATCTCAAAACATAAGATGGTCAGAATTTGACACCAAAGATTCCATTTGAAGCAGTCGGCGAGAACTATGCTACATGAAAGTTCGCTGGACTGTGTTTTTAACCAAAGTATTAATACCAGCTCTAAATGTTCTAAAATATTAACAATGTTTTTCAGTTCAAAAGGATACAAACCGTAATGTCATTGTTACCGTACTTTTAGCTATGCATTTTAATTAAATATTAAATATTAGATCTAAAAGATAATGTTACTATCTAACAATTTAAATTAGAATAGCCATAAATATAAACTTTTAACGTATTTTCTTGATCGTGGCAACAAGGATAACTCAACATTGGCGTCGGAAATAAAATTCACTCAAACCAGTAGTGGTCATACACGTGCAACGCCTACTAAATTGCGTGAAAATAAGCGCGTAACTGCTAGAAGTGCAGATTTAAGAGACAAAGTAATCTGACATTAACTTTACATTTTAACACAACACTGTTTTAGGTAAAGGTTTAATAACATTAAACCTATATTATTTGTCTTTGACAAAAGTTGGGTTGATCAGAACAGAGGCAAAAGCAGCAACGCCTCTAAAACACCTTAATATCAAAGTAAATTAACAATTACCATAAATAAAACAGTTTAACAATTTTTTCTTGATCTTGGGAAGAAGGGAAATTTAACATTGTATGACAAAAAATATAATTCACACGTACCAGAAATCTTCATACAGGTTTGCACCGTCGGTTGTAGAAAAACATTCATGTAGAAGTTCGAGTGGGCAAACCATTCAGTTTGTTTTTGTTAGTTAAACATTGGCTAGCAAAAATATTTTAGAATCCATTGCGTTAAGGGATTCATGTTGTAATTAGTATGTAAATAATTGGTGAGAAAATTATACAATATTATTAACAATTATTTTTATACTTCACCTTGAAAAACATATGTTTTCCAGTATGTTATACATCTTCTACAACTTTATAACGACTTAAATTGTAGATATTAATATTCATATATCCAAGATGATATAAATTTGTTTTGATTAGTAACTTCCGAGTGAATGTTCAGTAAAATTTATTACTAGATTTAAAAACTATTAAATGTTATCAGTTTTGTCTTAAATAAAAATCACAGTTCTAAATAAAAATAATGGATTTATTTTAAACTTGGTAAATAAGTTCAATGTTTCAGAATTTTCCACAAAGAATTGATAAACCAATTAATAATTTTTAAAGGTCCTTTGGCAAGAAATAAAAATATTAATGAAATATATCAAACTAAAAATCAGAGCTCTCTTCTAAAATATAATAATAAGGTTTTCAAATAAAAATCAAATGCCATTTGGAAAAAACTAAAATAAAATTAACTTCTTAGTTCGCTCAAAATTCAAAATAAAAATTCAAACTTCTCTTTCCACTAGTTGTACCTTAACTTTCAAGTCTTTGTAATTCAGATACAACTCTCTCAAAAAATAATTAATGTTCAATTAATTTCAAATTAATAATTCACAATAAAACAGTTCAAATTAAATATTAATAAATTACTAAATTTCCAAATCTGAATTAAAGTTATTAACAAAGTTAAATTTTAATTCACTTTTCTTGCAAGTATGAACCAAATGTAACTTGTACGATTCTATTGTGCTCTATTGTTCATCGAGAATCAGTTATGCAGATTGCTCTGTAGTGTCTATGAATTTAATTTTTCCTCAAAATCCTCGCGGGAAAAAAATTAAAAACACGGCGCTACTGTAATCAACTTAAATCACGAAAATTACCAAAAGAAGGGCAAAAATTATGAGCTGGCAGTTATATACTTCCCCTTCCCAACAATTATGATGGACATCCGCGGTGTTCTCTCATCGCCCCAGCCATATCCAACCTGAGAACCATAGCCTTCTCTGAACTAATGTAACTGCAGAACAAGACAAGTTCTGATCAATTTAAGGCAGTGAACCGCCTTCCTAATAATTTCAAATTACCAGCAGTAACTTGCCGAAGGATTACATATTGGTTTTTATCCTAATTCCTCAAAATGTAATTTAAAATTAAATCCCAATATTTCTTTCTTAAAATTTTCATTCAAATTAAGTGTTAATTAAAAAATTAGTCAATGTAGCTTTAAAAACGCTAAACATTTCTAAATGGCTTATACTATTAGCATAGATAAAAAATATACGTAGAAATTTATTTAATTTAGAAATCTATGATTGATAACTACTGTTGTTTGTATAAATAGAAGAGTATGAAACTTCAACAGCGAAAGAGCAAAAACCAGATGTTTCTGAATATAGGCGATCGCGATCGCAATGAATTGGCAATAAGAAGATGATGATTGATGACTACACCAGGATGTATCCGATCAGTCAAACTCATGAGATATATATGACATTGTTTGATATTGTCTAGCATTAATATCAGGATAGGATGAATTTGCAAATGGAAACTAAATAAAATAACTTGTTGTATACATACTTTACAATACACTTAAATCAGTACCATAATAAAAAGTATCAAGATGGAGTAAATTGTGGTTCAAGAAATATTTTGAGAAATGTTCACTTTCAGCTAGAACAAATTATTAAAACAGAGAGATCACATAACACTTATCTCTTTATTCCTCAAATTCAATATCATCTCATACTTTGTTAGGCGTATTTCTTTATGTAACCATCAGAGTATGTCTCGAACCTCCGTTGAACCTAAGACCTGATCAGGTTCAATTTCTCCGCACGTATCGTCATTGATTCCTAGCGTATAAACTGTAGACCCGTTCAGATTTAAGTTGAGAGCACTTTCGCATCATCTAATTTTATTTTGTATGTTACTTAATGTCACATTAACACCAACACCTTTCTTATCTTTTGACATTTAAAGGTTTGTTGTTTAGACAATGTTTCAAATGGATAACGGTATAATCAGGTTCTTAAATTTTATAGATTAGTCATCTTAATATCAATAAAATCACAGACAACCATAATTACCTATATAATAATCTGACCCACCAAACACAGATTTTAACAATCAATGAGTACGTACATTCTTCACGAGATTAGGTAAACTTACCACTGGGGGTTATTGCACATTTTGAGTATGTCGGAGTAACTCTGATTTCAAAAAACAATCTATATTTAACGATGCCATACTATCTAATACCCTGCTACAAGATCAAAAATATACATATGTGGCTCTGAGAAGCCTACATTGGGCAAAACTCGTCTACATTTGACCGTTGTAATCTACTTATAGTATAACGTAGACGGTATAAACTTTTGTAGCACATTTTGGTTTACCTTGCTGTTCTAATCAATAAAATATATACATACGCATGTTAGAAAGTCCTATTCCGACCAAGAAGCGACTATTTTCCTATAATGCAAAATACATCCTGAACATAGAGTAAAAATTGAAAAAATTTAATTTACTGCTCTGGTTTTACGTCTTACTGTTTTTGAGATATTGTGCAGACTATTTCGACATAAACAGGGCCCAAATTCTTTTTAACTGACCTGACAAAGACGAGTGTGTTCACTGTCAATGGAAAACTGTTGAATTTAACTAAAAAGAATTTGGAATCGTCATTGCGAATTAATAATTAATCAGATTCTACAAGAAGAGATTGCTATCTTTACACTTGTAGTTCAAGTGAATTATATGTCCAACGCCGATGTAGATTTTATCTTGTTGCCACGATCAAGAAATTCTATTAGAATTGTATGTTTATAGCCTTTGTACACGTACATATACTTCATTATGAAGTGGTTTAACACTCACGCTTTAAGTTTATCCAGAAATTTATTTAAAGACAAATATACATGAAAACTTAGCGCCTTTAAAAATAATTTTGCTGTAAAAAGAAAACGTAACTGTTTTGTAATTGCAGTATATACTGTGAAGGCGCTTTGCCAAAATGTTATACTTTGCAGCGCCGTCTGGTGGTGAGTTACATCATTGAGCATAGTATATAAACCTCCTAAGTGGAAATATACATATACATATACATATATATTTGCATAATGATCGGTAAAATATTTTGTGAGTCTATAAAGGACATAGAGACAAAATTTACCTCTATCAGGTGATCATGTACAAGATTAAACGCAATAGCAAGGGAGGCTTTGCATTCGCCTCTGCCCGGCACATAGAACGACTTCCCATGGAGAGATACCCATTTAATTTAGACAAAGCGGAAACATTTTAAACACAAATTCCAAATTTCATTCGAAAAGTATAGGATGCACTGACGGACACGCACAAAGACAGAATACTTCAGTCGCCATCAACTAGTACCCGTGTTACGCTCTGTCAAAATTTGTATTGGCTAATTTTAAACCAATAACATAGATGTACTAACATTTTTTTGTCCATATAATGTACGCTAGCAGACACAAACACTTCACTGTGTCTGAAAAATCATGCAAATAAATAGAATGAATTGCAACGATTATGTACTAATGTTCAGGTGGCAGAACGTAATACCTCTGTTTTAGTGACACTGATCCTAGATGTAGGAACACTCTAATAAGTATATATGGGTGTTTACTATACTAGTTTGCGTTGTAGGCCTTACGAAAAATTGCAGCATTTTTAAAGCTTATGTGGTTACATTTGTTTTTAAGTAACTTTGCACAAATAAGTCATATTTCACCAATAAAATTACATTTACCTTAACCTTCTAGTTACACTTGAAATAGCAATGCACTCTTTATAGTGAAGAGTTCACATATATACTAAAAACCACCGTGAATAATGCTCATGGACTAGTAAAACCACGATATGATATTAATGTCTTCAGGTTTTAGAAATCATCTACGTATATTTCCAATGGAGTCTCTAGTTAGGACCCAAACAAATATGTTAAAGTCCAAGTTAGTTACAACATTCTTTATTTAATTTTAATGTGTATAATTTTCTTCTTGACGTTCTTTTATTAAAAGAGAAATTGTTCTTCTGTTTTTGAGTCACACATGAGTGAAGATCCCTCCTTCGCTTTAACTGGGTTTGTTTATTATTAAAATTGTTTTAGTATCTGCCTATTGAGCTACAATTAGCTCATTCTTGCTATATTCGTAATATTTATTCTTTTCTTTATATATTGTTACGAAATATTTGTAATGGTGATAGTTAAATAAATAAATCTAATTGGTTCTGATCGTATAACCGTACTACTTTTTTATATTTAAGAAGTACAAGATTAGTTTCATAAAATAGTTAGAGTATTGACTTTTTTTAAGTCACTGATATTGAATAAGTTTTTAATTTATATATGCAATAAATTTATTTATGTATTATATATATATATATATATATATATGTATATGTAATATTCATATGTTTGATGGAGCCTTGAACAATCTTCGCATGAAAATGACAGGTTATCGTTATATTTGAATACACGGAGACGACAAGCCCCTCGCTGTTCATTCCAGAGAACACAATCATGAAACAAACTACAAAATTGCTGTAAATCAAAAGGCAATATTAACGTAGCTACCCACTAGAACGTAAATATATCTATATTTCATTTGAGAAGGAGTGAAACTGCTCATCAAATTTTATAATGAAAATTTTCTTTCTCTTCTAACCATCATTATTGTATAAAAAGTATTTGTTTTTAATTTTCAAAATTCTTAGTAAAAAATCAGCTGTGATCTATTTTTCCCGGTTTATTATTCAATCACAGTGATGTTTTCTTGTTTATATTTTTAAGTTGGTTTTATTATATCATATTTGCAAATTTTCCCACAAATATCGTCGCAAAAAAGTACGCTAAATCGTACGCAAATTCGTAAAGTGTATACTAATATTTGGCTCTTTATTCATTTTAGAAAATAAATCGTTTATATTTATACATATATTAAAATAAACGTATCATTGTACAAAGTCCCTTTAAAAGAAGAAAAAAGACTTCTTATTTAATATTTAGAACTTTCTCGTCATCAAAAATGTACAAACTAAGTAAAATTATATTACATTTGTTTTACTTTGCACCTTTTTGATGATGCCAAGTGTCAAAATATTAAAGGAAATAATACTGCCAGATAATCAAATTTACTTTTGAACTTAAAAAAGTTGATTAATAATGAATTTTAAATCCATTAAATAATATTTAAATACATGTTATGGCAACAAATTAGTAATGTAGGAATTATTAGGATTTCCAAACTACACAACTTGTATGATACAATGTACAACTTCTAGAGCTCAATTGTGGTTTTTTATGTGCTGTTTTTATAAGTGTTTTGATAGCAATAATGGTAAAATAACCAAAGCGTTTCTTCATTGATAACAGAGCGTATGTTAGATCCTGTACATTCCAATTCCCAACAATTGGGATATACCTTATTGAACATATGAAGAATCCCGTACTCACTTGAAAGGTCCGGTATAGATAAAGGTGCACTAGAAAAATAGTTTCACAGATTATCTGGGAATGTTCCATCGCACTCAAGATAATTCTTGGAAACCTTCTGTCCCAAAACTGTATATAAAACGGACGCTCGACAAAATCCACACTACACATCGTTCACACAGTGCTGAGCTCGAGACAGTTTACGGTAAGTGTGGCTGATGTCTTTATCACGTTTTTCATTCAGTATTTCCACATGGCAAAAATCGAATAAATTTTTCTGTTTGTAAATCTTTCATAAACTAATATTCAGAAGAAAATTTAATTGATCTACTGTATAAATATAGATACATACATTGGTATCTATCTATATCCAATATATTAACTAAATTGTATTCCACCCTATGAAGCCTTTAAATAATACTATCTATTTTATTAATTTTGAAAAGCATTATTAAATTAAATTAAATATATTAAAAATCATTGTTAAATGTTACAGAACATACACCTAAAATGTTATGAAATAGTTAAATTATAAATTTATATAACTTTATTAGGTTGTTGTTACCTCTGAATTTTACAGAAAAGGATTAGTAACAATGTATCTACGGTTTGTGGTAAATATAAAACTAACTTGATAATGGATTTAAACTGAATCTGGGTTGAAATTTGAATTTGATTTGCTTTAGGTTTCAGATCCAATAATAAAAATGGATATACAATTTAATAAAATTAATTTTTTCATATTTATTTAAAATATACATACTTTGATCAAAGGAAAATTTGCTATTATCTATTAAAACGTTCAAAATCAAGTGCCTGTTTCAGGTAACTATGAAACTCTTACTTCTCTCTGCCCTGGTGGCCGTCACCCTCTCCCATCCTCTGGAAGTGTCCGAGGAAGATCATGCCCAATGGGAACTGTTCAAGGTAACATGGAATTTATATAGATCATAAGAATACCAATTCTTGTAATAATAAATTCGTGATAATGACGAAAACATGATAACGACCTTAAATTAGATAGAGATACATAACTCGTAACCACACTGGGAAGATGGTTAGCTGTCTGTAACTGTGGTTAGTCTACACTAATTACCTCAGTAAATGACTTAACAATACTAGGTAACAGTACTTTGCTACTTTCTTTAGAATC
Source organism: Homalodisca vitripennis (assembly GCF_021130785.1). Classification (NCBI taxonomy): domain Eukaryota; kingdom Metazoa; phylum Arthropoda; class Insecta; order Hemiptera; family Cicadellidae; genus Homalodisca; species Homalodisca vitripennis. Next base: position 216,355,542 of record NC_060208.1, on the reverse strand, counting down.
ATAAAATATAATCTCAGTTAATAATCTAAGCTAATAAATATTGTTTACATGCTATTTAATAAGTGTAGTGAAAAAGTTAACAACTAATAACAGCATTTGTACTACTATATGTATCAAACGGTTAAATGAAATAAAATCTGTTTGTGTGGTAAATATAAAATACGTGTAGTAAAATATGTTGTTTAATAATAAATAATTAAATAAAATTAAAAAAATTACCAACATAGATGTTCATGAAATTTGTTATTCTTTTATTTGTTATTTAACACTTTTTATTTTTATTGTGAAACGTTTGCTTGTACAGCTTGTTTCAACGAAACAATGCATCAAATACGAGTATATTCCTATTTTATTTGCGCATATTCTAGTATAATAACTTAATATAATTTCCAATCAAGACCTGAAAAGTCAAAAATTGTACTATTAAAACTATATTCAATTAATTACTGGTGAGGGAACTAAACATGATATTTAATCTCAAATTTTGCTATATTACAGTATTTAATATTTCATATCTAATACAAACATCTCATCTAGGTGGCCCACGAAAGAGAGTACGTTACACAAGAAGAGGAACTGAAGAGAATGACTATTTTCCTGGAAAATCTGAAGTTTGTACGAGAACACAATGAAAAGTTTGGAAAGGGCGAAGTTTCTTTTGATGTGGAAATCAATAAATTTTCGGATTTGGTAAGTAAATAAACACCCATAGGCCTAAACCAAATGATACTGAGATACAGTGAAACTCATAGATATGATTCTATACATTACACTCTCTTCTTGTATTCATATCTAATAAACTTTTTCTATTTATTTGTTGTATTTAGATTATAATTTAAATGTATAACTTAGGTTAATGCAGAAACTGCCCGTGAAACAATACTTTTATGCACAACGCAGGTATTGCAGCGTCTGGTATCTGACGCTGTCTGAAACTTGACTCCTGGAATCTGAAGTCATATTTCTTCTGAAGCGATCCAAAGATTGTCACCGACGAAGAAGCTCATAACGAAATCTTTTAGAATTGAGAGACACTTATACATAGGCGAAGTGGCAAACTCATTTTCTTATCAGGTGCACAATTGAATTCACTATGATGTCTCTGATATGATCTCTTAGCAAGGCGGAATAACCGAACCTTTCATACACAACGCAGAAAATGTAGGAAGTTTGTACGAGAACACAATGAAAAGTTTGGAAAGGGCGAAGTTTCTTTTGATGTGGAAATCAATAAATTTTCGGATTTGGTAAGTAAATAAAACACCCATAGGCCTAAACCAAATGATACTGAGATACAGTGAAACTCATAGATATGATTCTATACATTACACTCTCTTCTTGTATTCATATCTAATAAACTTTTTCTATTTATTTGTTGTATTTAGATTATAATTTAAATGTATAACTTAGGTTAATGCAGAAACTGCCCGTGAAACAATACTTTTATGCACAACGCAGGTATTGCAGCGTCTGGTATCTGACGCTGTCTGAAACTTGACTCCTGGAATCTGAAGTCATATTTCTTCTGAAGCGATCCAAAGAATGTCACCGACGAAGAAGCTCATAACGAAATCTTTTAGAATTCAGAGACACTTATACATAAGCGAAGTGGCAAACTCATTTTCTTATCAGGTGCACAATTGAATTCACTATGATGTCTCTGATACGATCTCTTAGCAAGGCGGAATAACCGAACCTTTCATACACAACGCAGAAAATGTAGGAAGTGTTAATTCGGTTTGAATGCCGAATCAAATTCGGCAGAAAACAAAAATAAATAAAAGGAAGCTAAACTGGAATTGGACTCGGCAATCAAAGACTTTTATATATCTCGCACTCATATACTACCGTATTTCTTCGTAATACTCTTAATATTAAGATACTTTTTGACAGCCACTCTGGAACATCATGTAAAATCGTTCATCAAATTATCATACATTCACTTATTTCCCCATTCCATGTATTCCTGATGCACGGATACAGAGACCATACAGAGAAACTAAGCGGGATACTGGTTACCTTATTCAACGTTATTTAATTATCTAGCCATCAGTTTGTAACGGAAAATAAATTTAGATTGCACGATATTACGCACATTTCAAATTTTCATGTTAAGGTATAGGTCAACAGTACTTAAAAAATACAATATAAGTGTTTTGTTTATTTTAAGGATAAATTTCTTTTTATACATATCAAAAAGCGTACACAATCAACTGTATTTTCACGGTACATTTACCTTAATGACAATAGAGCGCTTATCAAGCGTTTTAATATTGTTATGAATAACTAAACCAATAAAAAACTTTGCAGTTTAATATTTTTATGTATTACCCAAAAAATATAATGTCAATTAAATTGCCCAAGTAATGGGCATATAATAAGAATTCTTTTCTATTCCCACACAGACCACCGAGGAGTTCGTTACCATGATGAATGGCTACAATCGCCCAGAGGGACGCGAGAGGACTGGAGATGCCTTCGACGACTCAGAGAACGTCAGGCTCCCTAAGAACGTGGACTGGAGGAAGAAAGGAGCTGTCACTGAAGTCAAGGACCAAGGACTTTGTGGATCTTGCTGGGCTTTCAGTGCTGTAAGTCTTTGAACGGCCATAAAATATTTAATATAGATTATTAGAAATATATTGAAATCTCAGCTATACGAGTAAGCAAATATATTTAAATATCTATTAAAACTGTTTTGAAGTGACGTTGTGTTAAACAGACTGGAAGTCTCGAGGGTCAACACTACCTGAAGACTAAGAAGCTGGTGTCACTCAGTGAACAGAATCTTATGGACTGCTCAACTGCTGAAGGAAACGAAGGATGTCACGGTGGTCTCATGGATAATGCTTTCATTTACGTGAAAAAGAACAAGGGCATTGACACAGAGGCATCTTACCCCTACGAGGCTAAAGTACGTAAATAATGCAGCTTATTTATTTACTCGTATAAAATTTAAATTATTTGTCCTGCCAAAAATCATCCTAATATATTGTGCTAATGGCTTTTATACAAACTGATTGGATGTGACTGGAATCAGTCAAAATTTGTTAATAAGTGTTGTAGAATAAAAATAACAAGTTTTTTTAATGAACATACATGAAGAATTTTATCAAATTGGTAGTTTTATGTTTTTTTACGTATTACTTCATTATAACTGTGAAATAAAACTTTTTAATTGATTTTGCAGTCTTGCAGTATGCAACATTCCTAAAGGTAACAGAAGATGTTGCTGTCACCACAGTTTGTCTTACTGTCATTGCTAACACTGGAATGTCAGATGCATCTAGCAAAACATTAAAACAAAAACGTGTTTTTATTTACAGAGTGATACTTGCCGCTACGACCCCAAGAACAAGGGAGCCACCGACAATGGATATGTTGACATCACCTCAGGCAGCGAGAAGGCTCTCCAGAAGGCTGTGGCCACGGTTGGGCCGATCTCAGTCGCCATTCTGGCTAACCACACTTCCTTTAAACACTACAAGAGCGGTAAGTTCATACTGCAGTAACTAACTCCGCCTGTGACAACTCGACTAACCTTGTAATTGTCCTCGTCACGTAATGTGCTCTCATTGTTGTCCAGGAGTGTACAAGGATCCCGACTGTTCTTCTATAGTTCTGGACCACGGAGTTCTGGCTGTTGGCTACGGCTCAGCCAAGAAAGGCGGCGCCTACTGGCTGGTGAAGAACTCCTGGGGAAGTAACTGGGGCATGAACGGCTACGTCATGATGGCCAGGAACTTCCACAACATGTGCGGTATCGCCACAATGGCCAGCTATCCTAAAGTTTAATCACTTCCTTTGTGTACGACATATGGACGAGATATTAAACTTACCTGAGCATTGAGATCTTAGTTATGTTTTAACCTTGTATAATTATAATATAGTTCCTTCAAAAGTGTCACATCTCAAAATGTTTCCATTCGGATTTTTCGATTGGGCAGACTGCAAAAGATTTTTTTTTTTTCACTGCAAAAACGTCTCTAACCTAATTTCACCTCTTACCGCCAGGAGGCACTAGTGTCACTTTTCTTCTAGTACGTTCTAGATTAGGTTATACCTGCAAGGATGTTGAGTAATGATAGCAGTTTCAGAGTGAGATGCCACTAGTTTTCAGCAAAAGTGACATTTTTACAGAAAAGTAACCATAAATCTTTAGATTTTAGTTTAGTTATATATTATAAGATTTATGTATATAAGATTAGTTTAAGTATATAAAGTATAAATACTTTAGGAATATATAAGTCCTTAAGGAATTTATGAAAGTAAATCAAATATGCTGAACACAACACTTGTACATATAAAGAATCTATGGTGGGAAGGGTTGATTCAATGTGAATGTGAGTTTAGCTAGAATTCTCATTCCTCTTAGTGCAGCTTTTGGAATCGAAGCCATCACAGACTTGACTACATAAAACTGGAGTCATACTCGTCTAAAGAGGTAGAAAAATTCGGAAACAATGAAAATCAGTATAAACATTTATAGCGATTCAGCATTAGAGACACCTAGAATTTAAAGTACAGTTAATTAAAGATGCAGAGTCATTCTCATTGTCTCATGAGGTGCCCAGTTGTGTGTAATGAGATGTTAACACGATCAGTAAGCACCAGTTTACCTTCCTCTTAGTACAATGTTTGGAATCTGACTCCGTTACTTTAATCCTGGAATCTGGAGTCATGTTCACCTGTAAAGTACAATAGAATTCGGGTAATAAAAATTACAAATGTACTTTCTACGTAGTTTCGAAATATTTCCCATTTTCTCAACAGTTACCATTAATAACAATTAGAATGACTTTCATCTAGATTACAATTTATCTTGTGGTATAGATGACTCTGATGTCGATACTATGTAAAATGTTCATGTTGAGTTTGTGTCTGATATATTGTAAGTTTCTGAGTAGGTTTCTGTTCATCCAAAATAAGTGTAATACCAACGCTGTTATGCACATGCGTGGAGGTGCGTGATTTGTTCACGTAGCTGTTATTAATGAAACACGTGTGTAAATATTCGTGTTCTACTTACTCGTGTGAATGAATAAATGTGAATATATTCATTTTTTGTGTTGATGCTCAAGCACAGTCAGTTTCACAGCCTGACTAATACTCATTTATTGAACAATGACGGACTTCTATCACTTGAAGGTTGGTTCATTATTGTATGAGACATTAACGAGTCTGTTTGATATGTATAAGACATTGAATGGCAGCCATCTTGAAACCTTAAGAGATATTAAAAAGTTAAATCTTAAAAATGTATATATATATATAATGGTGCTTTTTGGAATATGGTGGTTATGATTCCGTCATGAGGGCGATTCCAATAAACACATTTCCATGAAATCCATCCGAAAGGCTACATTATGATTTGAACGAATAAATATTTTATGTGTTTCTCTCCTTAATTGGAATTAATTGACGATAAAATAATTAAATATACTTAACAATTAGGTATGCACTTTGCATTGACTAAATATATCTCCGCCATCCACCTTTCTCAAATTATATTTGATTTTGAATTTATAAATATATTATACTATTACCAAGGATAAAAATATAAACACCAGATATATATTTCATTTAGAAATATATGATTGATAGCTGATGTTGTTTGTATAAATAGAACAGTATGAAATATCAACAGAGAGAGACGGAGCAAAAGCCAGATGTTTCTGAACAGGGGCGATCGCGATCACAATCAAAGGGCAATAAGATGATGATTGATGACTATATTAATATAATAGGATGTATCAGATCATAAATCAGTCATGAGATATAGATGACATTGTTTGATATCGTCTGGGATTCATATCACGATACGTTGAATTTGCAGTTATAAACTGAATAAAATAATTTAGTGTACACATACTCTTACAATAAACGTACAGCAAAGCCATGATAAAAATTATTGATTATGTTACATGTATTTACTATTTTATATATATATATATATATATATATATATTTATACATACTTTACAGAAAAATATCAACTAGCATACCCATGGCTTCATGCGGAAATTCAAACATTTTAATTTTTTATTTCTGCTCAAAGTCATATTCATATGGACCTAAAATAAGACAGTGGATATAGTTTTTCTACCGGCTGTTCTTTAAATCGAGTAAATCAAAAATAATTAAATAAAACGTTAATTAGCATTCTAAGGTTGATCATACACTAGGCTAATAAAATATTGACTTTAGGAAGTTATGTTATGTGTTACGGTTTTGTAAGCAAATTTATCGTTCTCTGTATTCTATTCATACTTAATCAATATAATACATTTTATGTTACAAAATGTCAGTAAGGTGGCAGATGTTTATTACGGCATATAATTGCCACAATATCGTGGCAACAACCATTATTAAAATCTTTAGTACAAAAACTTATATTTAATATAAAGATATATAGAAGGTATACTGGTCGGCAGATAAATTGAAGAAATCCGTAACACATAACATAACGCTAAAGTCAATAGTTTTGATGTAAAATGTCAATTAACGTATCCATGAAGCGTTATTTTTGGGATTACGATTTAAAGATCATGTAGAAAACTATATTCATTGGTCTTTAGGTTTTGGAGGCCATATGGAATATGATTTTGAGCAGCAATGAAATATAAAATGTTTGAATTTCTTCAAAAAGCCATGGGTATGCTAGTTGATATTTTTCTGTAAAGTATGCCAGAAATTCAGTACCACACCTACAGGGGCCAATGAGAGTTACTTAAGCAAATGTTGAAGAAATCTTGTGGATCATGATAGGGTTCCTAAGAATCTCTGGGTGTCAATTAGTAAGGAGTCATATACACTATACAGCTTGACCTCAAACAATAACAAAGAGAGTGACTATTTAGATTGATCTAAATAACTGTGGCTATTTTAAGTATTAAATTGGACATTCCTAACACAATCTTACAGTTGCCACATGAAAGTTGGGAGTCATACAAAAGCAGTAGGACCTATAGCTTTCAATCAATGATCATTTTTATCTCTTGAGAGATTTTCTCCATATCAGGAGTATACATTACACTCCTTTTGGCGGTTCAGATGGAAAATATTCCATATGAAATAATCCTCGAGCATCAGAACAGTGTGTATAAAACTTATGCATTCACCATGAACTACCAAGTCTCGTGTGTTATGTTGACGATGAGGTAACCGTTTACTGATCATAATAGAGTTTTAAATCTTTCGGAATTACTGATACTGAAGGATCATTAAATCATTCCTGACCACGAACTATATTGCCGACACCATAAATGCCTTTTGGAGATTTTAAAAATTTCGAGAGATGTCCTCTGAGAGCAGCCATAAATAAAATATTCTGGACATCAGATCCATTTTATCATATCATATTTTCTGCGCATTAACATGCTAAGTTCAATGATATCAGAGAGATTCAGTATTTGTGTTATATTTCAGATTATGGCCCATATAGAATACTGCATGAACTTTAAAACCGATGCAGCGTAGGATTGAGGTATCTTTATTTACAAACAAAGTGAAAAATATACAAATATACAGTTTGTAACGTCAAGAACATAAATTAGATCTCTCCTTATGCACAATCCTACTAATACAAGGTAGGAGTACGCCGCACCACATGTCGCAAAACAGGTTGCGCTGATTCATTCATACTTTCAAGTCTATAATTAATTTAATGATCAAGATGGCATGGAGAAAGATAGACTAACAAATTCAGAAAACAAATGTTTACATGTGTGACCGTACTGAGTGCTAGGTTTGAATTAAGCTCAGGCAAATTCCATGGTTGGAAATGGACCATCGTAGAAAACATATTCTTGTCTATGTAGAAATGAAGTATCATGCAAAATTTAAAGGCTACAGATTAAATATCTTTCAAGGTGTCTTGTTTTTTCATAGTAGTTCTCTAATAAATATAGTCCAGTTGAGCTGGAGAAGATAATGCAACACAAGAGAGCGCCTAAATCAAGTCGTGTCAATAATATTTTTAATTTAGTTCCACTCTATTATATTTCATTTTACTCTGTACCGTTATTTAGTTGTACTTCATATAGTACATATTTTCGCAACCCAGTTACTTGTTACTGGTTAGTATAACTTGCTTCCCATGTTCTTGGAACTAAATTCTTGGCGGATTGATAACCTAATTGACACGCGAATTGATTGTTTTTTTTTTTTTCGGGAACTTTTTAGCTGCCGAACCTTGCTACCGAAGCTACATCTCGCACACCTTGTCCGTAAGTAAACATTTATATTTTCGTATCATAAATAACCTTCATGCGAGACGTCTAATTTGACTGTAATGTAATGGAAAATTATAACTTGTAAAGTAACTTACCTTAAATGTGTTTTATTTGCCAGATCAACTTGGATAATATATGTCTTTCTGAAGAGACCACGTTGTCGTGATTATAATTTGTCTCGATAAATGGCTAATACCGTCGCAATTTGGTTTTAGGCGAGTTGCAGTTCTCTCTTCGAGGTAATTTCTTGAGTTCAAGCCCAATTACTTCCTGTTTTAGACTTCCAGTCTACTAATCTTCCCCTTTCCGAATACAACTGCATTGTCGAGCCAAGAATGCTGACGCCCGCGTTTGTGAGTCGAGTTCATTGTAAAGGGAAGTTATTTTTAAAGTTTTAGTAATTATTAATTTCGAAGATTCAATCCATAGAACATTGGAATACTTAGGCTCATCCCGAGGTATCAAAATTTAGTTCATTCATACTCTAGTTGGTAACAATGTGGCAATACTTTATTTTATTTTACCAACTAGAAGTGGTGCTTTTATGTTTATTTGCCTATATTACACACATACGTAAACTTCGAATTTCGAGTATTCATTACTACGACCTCAGCTGTATCCAAATCCATGTGTATTGTCCATTCGGTACAACTCTATGAATAAAATTATTACTCTATGAAAAAATCTCTGTTAAAAGACTTCGGCTTGTTTAAATAATAAAAGTACTTGTAATTGTAAGCTGGGAAGGGTACTACGTCACATAAGTGCGATGAAATTGCATCTTTTCACTGACTCCAATATTTCTTAAAATTTTTTTACCTCTATGAATGAAAATTTTACATGTTAAAATCTGACATAACTTTACTCCTTTTTTCACAAATTTACGTATTCTGTTGTTTTCTCGTTGCCATCATGGATTCAAATAAGACCTATGTAAAAATATTTACTAATACTCAACCAAATCCCGAGTGAGTGACGTGCACCATCTTCTGACTCACTTCTGCTATTATATATGAAGCTTCATGCGAAATTTCAAGTCTATAAGACAGTTAGTTTGCGAGACTCGGATAGACAAATGTAGGCTTCGCTAAAGCTCAGCAAATAATTCTAAAATTTAAATAAGCGTAAATAATATATTTTTGCTTCTGTAGTATGTGATAAATACAACAATCACTACACCGTCAATTATTATTGCAACCCCATGAAATAAGCAAGGGATGATATGAATAGTGATCACGATCAGATCATGCGCTACATCTGTTAACAAATTTGACAGAATGCTGAGCATGGAGTGTACCAGGAGAATGATTTGTCACTGAGGGCTACAGTCGTATATTACAGCTGACTCTAGATGTCACGATTTATATCATGATACATACACTGAGTATTGTATACTCTTGATTGTATAACTTTGTATTTCCCTGTTCACCGGTTGAATAGTGAAAGAAAAACCGGTCATGTATTCTAACCATGATAAAGTTACAATTAAAAAAATAACATAATAAAGATAATAGTAACAATTGTAAGGAGTGACACCAAAGGGAATCTTATTTATACTAGTGATTCTTATAAATTCACAACGTATATATGTGCTGGTCGATGTCAAACATCGGTCAAAATTTTGGCTGCTTTGTTGGCAAATTTTTAAAAATTACCTATCAAGGAAACATATATTATCAAACAGATTACAAATATCTTATAAGGATATGCAGATTTAGAGTATGGTTTTGAAAATTTTACCTTTAATTAACTAATGGTAAATAAAACAGGACTAATCCCAATCCCTGATTTCGCCATAAGTTTCTGCCGTGATGATCGCCATTTACTATTGGTCAGTTTTGAGTGATTGGTTAGGTAGAGCAGACCTAGTGTGACCTGTATTCTTTAGTTCGGTTTCAATAACTACTGTTACTGTTTTAATTTTATTAGGATTTATGTTATAGAAATTGTGCACGGAGTTTACAAACAACTTATATGTCACAACAACTTATAATATCTGGCTTATTCATGTCACAACGCTCTTATGATTCCAATATTTTAACAGATTATAGTTATGTGTTAGGTTGGCAACCGCCTAGTTAAGCTTGATACTATGCTGACTCATATATTGTTCCACTAAAAGTTGCCTAAAAGAACGGAGGTTGTTGTAGAGATAGGTGTTACTGTAAGAAGGGTATATTATCCAAGCGAATGAACACATATGGCTCTATCTACTGTACGCGGGTTGTATAAATCGCGTGTAAACTTAAACCATTGAATGCGGAATTTTATAAATAATAAATTTTAATAAACCTGTGTCGTAGTACCAGACAGAACGTAACGTAAGAGTTTCACCCAAACAGACGGTCTGACGGGTTTTGTCCCTTATTACAAGAGAATTCTTTTAATCAAGACGAACCTATGTACCTGAGTTCAAGTTTCTAGAATTATTCTATTGAGAGTTATAACATAGATAGGCAGACGGACAAGACTATGTTCAAGATCAAGAGGAACCTATGTACCAGGTTTCAAGTCACTAGGACGGTTGTACAACGACAAATTTTGGAAGGCTTGCCTCTGTCCATAGAGTTGACTACTTGCAGATAATGATAGACCTCTCTGTTACAATGGTCTCTTTGATTTGTTATTGAACATAGGGGAAAATATTAATAGGTAACTGGTTAATGCTGGACGCTAAAATCTGAAACGTGCAATTTTATTATTCTTTGTTTCGTGCTATGTTCGTAAGAGTGTACTATTATTCTATAAAATTAAGTTCGGAACATATATTTCACAAATTAACAATGTGATAAAAAGCAAACGTACTGACATTTTGTTTTTACTAAATCAACTATTCACATCTTATATATGTTACAACAACTTCAATGAAATAAATTCGCCCTTTTGTATATATAATACAAATAAAGTCATTTGAATTTGAATGACAATCGTTTTACACTGCCAAATTATTAATTAGTGTTTGATACTGATAAAATAATTAGTAAATTTAATAATTTTTAAATATGTAGTGCTTCTTTACTTGTTTACTTGTCTGCACATTTTTATTTAAATAAGAGATATACAAGGTGTCCTAGAACTGATGATTTTCATTTCAGAAATTTGTTCAAGGTATCGAAACAAGAAAAAATAAAATCAGCGTAAGTCAAAAAATGCTCTTGTTTGTATTTGTGTCTAAGTGTATTTTATACAAATATAAGGATTTTCAATACATTTAAGTTGCAATATAACTTATTGCTTACACAACGTCGGGAAAAATGAAAATAAAGTAAAATTTATAGTTTTAAATTGACAAGTTTTACCTTGCTATTGGAATTATGTATTCATAATTATTAGGAAACTAAAGGTTTGTAAATAATAAACAATAAGATAGTAAAACACGTGAGTTTTCATAAAAACCAACCAATAGCAAGCAAACAATAAACCAAAATGTTTTACCTAAATTAATTTTCTTCTTTTTATGCCTTAAACTAATTTATGAAAATACTGACCAGTTATGGGGCACACATTAAAATGTAGTACAATGTAGACTTGAAATATAACGTAAACTATATTCCGCGTCAATTTGTGAATTAGGTATGAAATATTTAAAATATTTCTATTTTTCCCATAAGGTATTCTTTAGATTTGAGGAAACCCGATGACATAACGACGAAAATTTTTAACATGCAGAAGAAACATAGTTTAAATCTTATTTGTTTTGGATCCAATATGTATAAATTCATAAAATGTTTCTGCTTGAATAAACGACAGTGATTTGTAAATTTAAACAATTTGGCTCTTTAAAAGCTGTAAAATATTTAATTTTTTTATTTTACACTACTAAATTTTTTTTATTTTACACTATTTCATCTAATATCTTTGATGAAATATTGTAAAAATACATTTGATACTGAATTCCTTACGTTCATTTGAAATAATGTGTTACTTTTTATATTTAAAATCTATGCTCAGTAGGTGCTCAAGTATTTTTAAACATACGGTAAAGAGGATTAAACATGAACAAGGTAATTGTAAGTTGTCTTTAATTTATATCAAATGTATATCAAGAGTGATCCAAACCACGCGTATGCCTTTCATACAGGCGGCATGATGTTCTACTAATTTGGAAATTTAAAATGGTATTGAAATCAACTTATGCTTACATTTAAGATTTTACACCTACTCCTTACGGGCCAGCCCCCTGAGGGTTTGAAGAGCTATTGAGTGCATTAAAAATGTCCTATAACACTGTGTAAAGTGTAATGGATGTACGTTTACGAGTACAGAAGATTAGACCGTTTCAAGACTTTTCATCACCCTGTATAAGAAGAACGGTTTGAGCTAGAACAGCCAAACACATTTTAAACCCTTTAAATAGTACGGTATTGGCTATCTGATCAAACTAGTTTTAGCTGTTTTAATTTATAGCTGTAAACATACGTCATGTGATCAATCTCTTTAAAACTTGATACAAGACAAATATTTTAAACTTAAGTTTTTCATTTTTATCTTTACCAGTTTTACAATGACGTGAAATGAATCTAAAAGTGTGGTGTTTTATAATTTATTATAAACATTATTTAGTAAGTTTGTATTAGAACAGTTTAGAGTTTAAATGTTACTTCGTTCTCGGAACCGTTAATTATGTAGATTAGATCGAGTAGAGAGGTTAAGTTAAACTTATCTAAAGTTGGACACTAAATCTCTCTCCTAACTCTACGGCCTGACAATGGATAAATATAAATGGTCGAGTGCCATTATCAATTGTTTAACGACTTTTGGTTTCTTGATTATTTTTTATATTGTATTCAATTCAAAATTTAACGAATGTACCATATGTAAAATATTGTACTCATATTGGAATTGTAGCAATAATGGGACCATTACTGTTCTTGAAGTTTCATGGCGATTGGTTCAGTTTCTATAGTCCCGTGTGGTCCTTGACTAACTGCAGCCATATTTTGAGTATGAGTATCTTTTTATAAACAACGATAACTGTTATTGCTTGTAAATAAATGATAAAGAGTTCTTTTGTATCAGAGTTTGTAGGTAAGAACTTGTAACAGTATCTCGAAGCTCTTCCCTTCTTCCTTTTAGTGCAACGTCTGAAATCTGAAACTGTCACAGAATTCACTCCTAAAATCTGTTTTTACGGCCTTCTGAACAGATAATAAAAAGTTCTTGAAGACGAAGACCTTGAAAATGAAATATTTGCGTCGTTTAAACATTATGAGCACCTAGACTACTGAAGATTTCTGCCGGATTTACCCAGCAGTTATAAAGAGTTATCCTTATTGTCTCATCATGCGCACAAGTGAGTCAGCCGAGCAATTTCAAACTCGTTTTGTAGTCACAAATGCAAGTTTTAAGACAGCTCTTGGTGTGCAGAATTGTCAAGTTAATGTTCCTATTTATTTCATTGTATTTAGTGTATTCCTATTTATTGTATTAATACTTACACGTCTATTTAAATTATTTGTTTCATTCTAGTTACTATCTGTATATACAGTTTTATCGTACGTTTAAAATTTTAAAATAATATATGCGAGTATGTGTATGTTACCCCTCAGCATTATTATTTGACACATCATGATACGCATCACAGTAACAAATTGTTTCAAAATATATTCTAATTTTAATGGCACTAAATAAAAAGCTGTTATATAAATATTTGTATTCTACATTGAATTTAAGGAATAAAAAACGGAATTATTAATAAAATAAATTACCGTTCTAGTAGGAACAAATCCATAGAGTTAAGGTCTATTATTGTTGGGTGTTGATATTCTACTTAATCCTAGATTGATAGAGTGTGAGATTCTCCCGGCCGTATATCTAATGGCTTTCAGAGACATTGACTGATCATGTGAGTCTTGTGGCTGTCATCAGAGGAGTCGAAACACTTGAGTGAAAGTTATTAGACAAACGATTTGGAATACATTGATAATATACTCTCTTTAAATTCCAATTTCCTTAAGTTGAGAAAACATTTGTTTTGTTATATGAAAAGTTATAATTTACGAAACTATACAAAAACATTCTTTGTCTTGACCCTATTATGATATACGAGATAGAAACAGGAAATATATGTAATTCCAATTGTTTCATTTGGTGTAATAGCAACGAAGCCTAAATGTAAAGTAAATGTGTCTTATTTTACCAGGTGAAGTTATGTCTGAGAAGCGGTAATTAACAATTAAATAGAACAGTCGAGCGGGGTAAAATCCAGGGTCCGGAAGAAGGAGGTAATTTTCAAGTTCAGCTCAAACCCACGTCAATGTAAAACAAATTGAGCACCGATGAAGATCACGGCTAATGTGACTCAAGCTCGAAACTAAGACTCTCTTCGAAAGGGCTTCATGGGTCGTTTTGTATCTCTAACGAAATTACACAGGATATATAAACAATTCCCTCCACGTGTTACTGGCATCGGGGAGGACGTTATAAGGTAATCTAAATCTGTCCAGGGCCAGGCAGAGAGAGAGAGAGATTTTAAACGACCGTGACCGGGCAACGTACGGGGGATGGTATGCCGACCAGGCCATGTCACGTGATATCGGGTGATGGGGTATTTCATTTTTCTCGGCCGGTGAGGAGCACTCTCCTAATTCTACTCTTCAAGTCTTCCTCTATAATGCAAATCAGCCCATCATATCAAGTATCAGATAGAGAACACAAATAGAAACCATATTATACTAAACAATAAAGTTGAATCTTAAACTAATTAAAATTGTTGTAAATATTATACATCTAGGTTCTTTATACTTTCAGATATATTTTCGTACTACTTACTCTATATTTTATATTAATTATGAAATTCAAATTCCATTTTGGTCTGGTTAGCGAATTATTGTTTATATAGTTATCGTGTAAGAAGTTCTTGCTGCAACTCTCCATAGGGTCTTCTTGAAATGTCACTATGAGATAAAGAACCTTTTGAAAAGCAAATAATCTGATTTAACTAAGATAAGATAACTACTGCTGATTTCCTTACTCATTTAAAGAGATCAACTCAACCAATGTTCATAAATTCGAACTATTTATAAAAGGATTTAAAAAATACGAAATTAAATATTATAATAACATAATATTAATAAACTTTTGACAATTTTAAACTTTAATTTCCTCTTTGTATTTGTAGGCTAGTCTAGCTTGGTGTGCTTGATCCATGTTAGAGATGTAGCCTCTAAAAGTGTTTTATAATAATAACATAATATTAATAAACTTTATTAATATTATGTTATTATTATAAAACACTTTTAGAGGCTACATCTCTAACATAAATATTATAGACCCTATTGAAGGATTTAAAATTGTGGTGGATTTCAAATACGCAAGACCCATTGCTATGCACACAGTGTGGCATTGGGAATATATACAATTGTAGTTAAATACCAATATTATTAATTATTCTACAAGTTTCCTGATGTACTCTAAAGAAACCACTGTCCATACAAATCCCATTGTTGTCCTAGATCTGCTGGCGACAGGATTGGAACCCGACGATTGAAACTTAATTTCATTGAATAAAGCTGTATTTATTGCAAGTTTTAATTCCTCTTTATAGTATATTTTCAAAACGAGTTTTGAAGTACTATTTCACTGAAATGACGTAGCCTAAATGAAGGATATCATAACATAACTAATTGAGAAAATCTAATAAATATATTTATGTATATGTGTTCACATAATGTGGGTCTCAAACTTCTGGGGATACTATTATTCATTGTTTCAAACGAAACTATCACACAAATATAGTTTGAGAAATGTCTCGTTTAGCCACTAGCCGCCATTTTGTTTTAACAAAAATTATATCTGTACAACTACTCAAGCTAATGTAATCAAATTTGGCGTTTAAAATATATATTTATTCATGCATGACAAACATACAGTGTTTAGTATTTTTATAATAGAGTCCACATTCAAAAGTTACAATGGTCTTAGTTTGATATACATTAGATAAAAATATAATTAACACAGATTTGTTAAAGCTTCGCCTGTAATTAATATGTTATAGATAAGATGTTTTAGACATTAGGAAAATAGAAGATTCGTTTTTCAACTTTGTATTGCGATATAAATCTAAACATATTTATTGATTTCAGTTAAACTAACAATGTAAATTGTCATGGAATACTTTTACAAATTAGGATAAATATTTAAACAAATCATAACCAGTATTAATTACTATACTTATTTTGTTACATTTGAAAAACATTGGCTGACTTGTATATAATACTTAGACTCACAGGTCCCTTGATACTTACACAAAAATATTTTAACATTGCAAACTGCCTATATTATGAAAAAAATCCAATGGGCGTTTTAAATATAAATAACGGTATATTAAATTGGACCAAAATGAAATAGTAATTTTTACATTAAAACTAGTGCTGTGTTAAAATCTTTACATTATAACGAAAATTATTTGTATTTAAATTGCTTCTGAAGACAACTACCATCACTTTCGTGTACTTATTTTCCAGTGTTACAGCAGACAAAGGTGGGTGCCTGTTTCCATGGAAATATCTTAGTCGCGGACGTAGGTCGATCACCATGTAGCCCACCCCAAGTTCTGTCGTCAGATTTATTACCCCCAAGGATCTCTCCTGCGGCTGCCAAGTATTTATCCTTCTCTCAGACTTCCTCCTCTCTCATCTCCCTCTCTGATAAAACCGCTGAGAGAGCGGAAAGTTCAATCAGACCTTCTTAACGTGATACTAAACATGATTCATACTTGGATTTTGTACAGTAGGTGTGATTATTCTCAGTTTTGAATACCGTCTTGCTGATAAATTTTCGTAGCTAACTCGTAAATTAAAAAATTTTTATTTGCAAAATGTTCTACATTTAGGCATACAAAATTAAATAATTGCAAAATTAAATATTTATTATTCTTCAAGATTTATTATTTACTAGTTAAATATTTTCTGAATTCATGCATTTACTGTACTATGAATTACCTTATATATCATCTCAGTTTGTCTGACTGAAACATATAAATGTTATAACGAATTTTTCCATTAAAGAATCCTATCAAATATAGTTGTATCATTTAGTCTTTTACGTGAAGAAGAGATCAGATTGCAGATCTCGAAATGCAGTGTTACCGATTGTATTGTATCACTGAACGGTGAACGATGGCAAATATCGGGAAAAATCATGTTTCCTTCTCAATCCTTCCATCGTAGTAAACAAATTTCAAACAAAGAACCACACTGTTATCGTACTCTGACCTATGCCCTAACGTATATTTCAGACTTACAAAATGTAGCATAATGAACTTATAATCTAAAATTGTTACGTTCTCTAAATCATGATGCAATACACGCAGTGCATGTTAGAAATATGTACTCCTTTGTATTGCATATATCCAACCTGTGATGTATCTACTAGGCGGTCATTCGTTGTCACTCTACCCTAATGTCAACTCGTAACTCAATTACAGAAAGTGAATAAGAACGAAGATTAAGGACAAACGCATACAACAAAACAATTAATGAAACAAAGCCTCTTTATAACAGACCTACAAATAATTAGCCTTAACCTGCAATAACACAGTGCAGCCATACAGACACAGTAGTATGCATAATATTGCAACAAAGTGTGGTTATCTCGTCATTATTTAATGACCGGTTAAGCCGATATATACATTTACATATAAAACTCTTCTACGTCATTCAACAAAAATGTGAAAACAATGTAACTGCGTTCTTATTTTATTGCCTAAAACAATAACTTATTGTTTACAACACATTCTCGTCTTAATAAGCAAATGAAACACTTTACCAACAGCTCGCGGACTTTTGTAGTGACTCAGGCAAAGGGCAATTACTGCCTATTGAATTAACCGGAAGTGGAGGTGGTCGAGAAATTCCGGAAGTGGAGGTGATCAGTCGAGTCAAACAAAATAATTTTATAGGAGCGTCCATTATGATTGAACAAAGTAGGTATTCCATAGTATTTCATTGTCAAGTATGCAAGTATGTTGTCAAGTATGTTTTGTTGTGTATTGTTGGTATTCCAACTTTGAGGAAAACAATGGTTATTGTTCTCTAACAAAAAAGGAGGATATTAGAGTATTATTGCTGTGACAAAATGATTCAAAATTATCAAGGTATTCGAATAACTTTAATCGAACAAGGAGAAAATTATCCAAGTGTAACTAATCTTCACGAAATATACAAGGCATGAGAACACGTCCTTGTTACATTAACATTGTTATAAAAGTATTGAGCCGTTACACTTTGATCTGTACAATCATCCATTGTGTTTTAAAACCCCCTTTGTATAAGTCGCCCACAAACAGCAGCTAAGAGTCTCCTTTGACTGAAAGGCACTCGGCTTGACACAAGGACGCTTTAATCCAAAGGACTACGTAACGGTTTTCATTATAAATAGCTTTTATTTCGGCGTCTCGGAGCCTTTACACCTAATTTCTTCAGCTTACTTCAAATAAGCCACCAAATTATTATATTAATCCAAATTATTTTTTTCAGTTTATTAATTAACACTCCTCCATCTAATAATTAGATATTACTCCTCCATTTCTTGTTTCGGTATATAATATTACTTACCATTTTCCTCTTTGGAATGGGATTCTAAAAACTTAGGTTGATTTGGATATCTGTAGAAAGCAGTATATAAAAGTGTTAAACTTTTTGAGAATTGTGTCATACATAACAAATATATTACGATTTTTCAAAAGAGGAGGAAACCTTTAAATAAAATTTCATTATAATAAATAATTAAAAACTTGATATTTTATTCTCAAGAGAATTCTTTTTGCCAAAACCTTCGACTGTATGTTGCTTGTAAAACAACTTTACAAGTGTTTTCTCTGACGTAGCCTCTCAATTCAACTTCATCTTGGTGGCAATAAATCGTGTCATTCCAACCTTTTTGGGACTATTTCATCGACATTTTAAGAGACGTTATTAAACCTTTAGTTTGAAATTGCTTTCTTGTTTCGGTTTACATTTAATTCTAAGATGTTATAAAACTATCAATAGTCAGATCTTATTCTTTTATTGTTATTTTTGTTAAAATTATGTAAATTTGTGTTTTCTTAGATATTTTATGTACTTACGTTAATCTCTACATTCTGAGCGATTGTTTTTATATTATATTATTGTTATTATTTATTTTTTGTTCTTGCCGATAGTATAATTATTTTATTACTGTTATTTCAGTATGCTTATTTTCTTCCCATTATTTGTTGTTTAATTTTTTTATCAAATAAAATTTTTGTATAATTTATTTGTTTAGGAGGAGTATGTATTTAATGTGTATACTATTATATGTGAGGGGTGGATTAATTTCTAATAAATAAACAGTCATTGATTGCAGATTGAATGCTGTTACTTTATGATATGAATTGTAATTAATTTATAAAATATTTAATAATTTACTTATCAACTTTTAATTTAATATATATTATATTTTCAATTAATTTTTAACTTGTGCTACATTTTCTTTATACCATATTAATATAACACATACCAGTAATCTACAAATGTGTTTTTAGATTAAGACTACATGTTTTTAAGTGTCAAGTTATCAAGCACGCTGAAGTTACTTCAGGTATACAAGTTTGCTTTGTAACTTCAAACATGTGTCTTACGTAACTTAGTGTATGTTTGTTTCCCATAAGCCTTGAAGATGACTTAGTTTAATCCTACACCCTCTTCTGGCGTTTGGAATAAGGTTTTAGGGACAGACATTGAAGGGAACTTATTCAATAAAATAGCTTCCAGTATAATTTAAAAAATTTGGACAGCTGAATTGTTTTTGTTCATAGGTTATATGTTTTACATTAAATGGCCTATTCCGTAAATGAAATTGTTCTTTCATTGTAGAATAGGGTTCAAAACAAAACACAGGACTAATGGTTTAAAGTAATTTGGTGTTTGATATTGTTAGTTTATCATATTGTAATTCAAGGATGGGGGATTACTAATGATTTATATAGATATTATTAAACTACAAATAAAGAAGCAAATTACAGGAATCAAATGTGTTACTGTTTCTTAATTTTAATAGAAAAATATGTATACATTATGTTAAGTACTTGAAGGAAAGAGCGAATTCTGATGTGTTCGTAGACAGCAACTGACGTCGTCAGGCCTTTGTCACTCCAACTTCACGCCTTGCACAGTATATACACTAGCTGCACCGCATTTTCTTTCATGAAATGCAACAGAATCTCTTTCAGACAACTTTGCTCGTTCCTCACAGCTACTTGAGTGACTACAGTATGATGAATCTTGAATCTTTGTACCATTCTCACACCTGTATAATGCTTTGTTCCCTGGGACTATAACGTTTTAAAACTGAACTAAAAATATTTATACGGTTAACTAATTGTGTGGATCTCCTAATCCTTGCTACTCAAACCTACTGAAAATACAACCGTAGTCGAATCCGTTGGATCGTATATACAGTGTTTTAACTAAAAGGTGTCATAAACTTCTCTCTCTGGGTACTATAATTCTAAATTTAAAACAAAAAATTTTACATAAACAAAGATCGAGAAATATCTTCGCAAGCCGCTATTCTGTTTCTTTAAATAAATTATTCTCTCTCTCCTTCTCTCTCTAACTCTCGCGTTCTCTCGCACTCATACCACGTATACAACTATGAATTAATTGAGTTGAAAATTTTTCTCGAATGTGAATGACAGTCATCATAAAACATTTATTTGGTTGAGACCGACTAACCAAACCAAACCAAAAGTACGTATGACTTTAGTACTTGAAATTATTAAAATCATTCGGCAGTTATCGTGTTTCTATGTAATTTACCTAAAAAAAGCGTGATGTAGGCTATTTATAAAAGAAAGAATATTCATCAAAATTTGTTTAAAACATAAAGATGGCTATATATGTTCAACTAATGTAATAGTGAAAAATTATAAAAAAATATAAAAAACGTAAATTGGAAAGCTGTGAATTTATTAGAGTTTCTTACATTGTGGTACCCAAAGGTGACATGGTTATCATAGTATAGTATAATAACCTAGAATTTTACTCCTTAATAATTCAGCTTAACCCCAAGCATATCTGGGGGTGTATTTGACATATAAATATGGAAGGAATCTATTTTTAATATTCAATAAAGTCTGGAATATTGTTTTTCTTATAAATTGTATTTTACTTTTTGGTATTCAACTAGTGAATAGCAAAATAGACTGGCAATTTTTTATACAATAAATAAAAATATATACACATACATAAATTTATTATAAAGTATAAACTTTGACAGGCGGCGATCATTGTTGGTGGCCAGTTTAAATACCCAGGTACTAAACCACAAATCCAAACATGGGCAAACAATCGTATTTAAATTTATTTTATAAAACACGTTTCGTAAAACTTAAGGTAATGATTTCAGGATGTTTTGGTATGCTATTTCATATTTTAATAAGTTCCGTTTGCTACCTGTAAGAGACATAAGGGTCAATTGCAAGAATACAACTTTTAACGCCAAAGAAAGTAAGTTAATGACCAGTTATAGTTATGGAAATAAAAAGGTGTCGAAAATCGCAATGATACGGTAATATAAGAAACAAGCAGCGTTTTATGCCGGCTTGAATACAAGGAAACGTGCTTTCTATCGTCAGATCGTAACTAACATGTCACACGCCAACATGTAACTGTTCAGCACTGTAAAGCAGTTGTGATTAAACACAGTTCTATCTATTAAGTATCTCTATTTGACTGAATAAGTTGTGGAATTTTTAGAGAGCAATAATCTCGCACGAAGTACTCAAAGTCAAGATGACACTTAGCCGAGAACAATGATACAGCACTATCGAAACTGTCATTACTTTCTATGTAGGTAAATAGCTTAAGAAAATCCAACTGCCACTTTCTAAATTAAATGCACAGCTTGAAGTTTTCACCAGCTTTTGTTGTGTTTTATTTTAATACCGTTATTTAGGCCTACGTACATACGAGTTGTAAGGTGAAGGGATTTGACCGAATTGAATAGAATTGGGGTCCTTGTATCGTTCAAACCATTATTAGTATAATTAGAGATATTGTGAGTGTCCAAAAGGATATTTGAGAATAGTCTAACTTATATTAGTGAATTTAGTGGCACAGATTTATAATTGACTGAGAATGAGAAGAAGGAATAGATTTGGTAACAGAGTGAAGATTCGGTAATTAAGTTTGGATTTTTTTTAAGTGAGGTTCAGGAGCTAAGGAAAAAACATTCCAAACTTATTTAATGGAATCACTGAGCCAGATTATCAGTTTGACCCAGAATAAGGAATGGGTGGGGGTAGGAATAAAAAAGGGTAGGTGAGAAGGCAGGCTCTCAAATCGTTTTGTGGTTACTACACGCAATTTTCATTTCCGTTTAATACAAAATTAATCATAGATAAGGAAACATACAACACTAAATAACTATCGACCTTGTAACAATTTAAATATGAAAAATTCAGTTCACGGTAACTTTAGTAAGTTCAGATTCAGTTCATATGACTTTAGTATGATACATAGATAACTATTGGCATTTTCCTTGTGCCTGTTGAGATAAATTAAAATATGAAATAATTTCAGATAAAGAAAATTAAAGCTTGTTCTTAATAAATATTCTGAAGCTCTTCAATACTATTCCACAATATATAGAACTAGGGCAATTAATTTTTTTTATTGAGTAAAAAATATGGGTTTTCATTTGCATCGCTATAATATAAAACAAATTAAAGCTCTACTTAGTATAATAACAACTCTCCCCCTTATCTCTCTTCAGTGTTACAGCTTCTGGCGCAAATGTGTGGGGTTTTTAAAGAATGTTCAGAAAAAATATGAACAATGGGACCAGCTTCCTCTTTTAAGATTATAAATATCTGTTCTTTTTTTGTTTGAATCTCTATAGAAAGCTAATTATGAAATAAAAACATATACTTATTCAATATTTGAAACTATACATTTTTACCATTAACTAAAGAATCACACCGATGAAAGTTAAGATCTATTTCCCTCGCAGAAGAATTCGGCCTGTGGAAGAATCTACAGATCATAAGAACAGTGTGTTCATTTCGTGAAGATCATATTTAGAGCATAATGAAAGTCTGCCGATATTATTGTGTTCGGAGGAACACGATCGACCATTTATTTTACCTCATATTCTTGTAGTAGTACTTCAGCAATGTACTTAAACGTAGTATCTTCCGTTTACATTTTATTTCTGAGAGCTTGGATTATCTTCAGCGAATAAAAAATACTGAATGAAAGTAACAAATATTGTTTGGGATTATAAATTTATAAGTTATCAAAATATTTCAGACTTCTTGTGAAAAAATAATGTAGTAAAGTAGTTTTATTTTGCATCTTTTCAAAGAGTATTAAGTAATAAAACGATAACTATAAAATTTGTTTAAATAATTTTTTGTCTTAATCAGTGCGCTATTCGACTAATTAAATTTACTTCAATGACTTTGTTGATAAGAATGAAAATCAGTAAATTTTGGTGTCCTCTCTGAGCAAAAATTAGCCTTTGCGTGAAATTAAAAGTTATATCTCGATCCACTCGGCCGGCAGAGATTACTTGTTTGGCCAGCAGACAGCCAACGTACCGGCCCGGAAGCGTCGTCATTTCACAGTGAAACTATACTCGCACAGTTTCCGTTTTCATATTTCAAGTATGAGATCTATATTTTGCATGGTTTTAAATTCCTTCACATTCTTTCAGGCTTATTATTAAAATATATAGCAAACATTATAACAAAATAACAGTCTACAGTGATGTGTATTGTTTAAAAATCTGTCACTACGAAATACTATTATAGTGCACCAAATGCTTAACCTGTTACAAAATATTTTACAATTATTAAATACAGTATGTGGAATTCAAACCACAGGTTTTACTATACAGTTTAATTATATGTCTTCACTTACCATTAGTAGTTTAACATAAATCATTTAGCAATATTGATAAAAGCTTTTTCTGAAAACATTCACTACTCTATTACAGATAGTCACAAGTTTTGCACTAATGCAGTTTCGTGAAAAACATAAAAATTTCGCATTTCAAGGTCGATTGTTGACATATTACATGAGCAACTTCGCTTGGTCCCCCGAACCATATATTTTATTATACAGGCGAATATGTTTACTTTTAGCTACAAATATCCCGTAGTACAAAATAATAAACTTGTTACCTACAAATAATGTCGATCTCATTATGTAGGATAAGCTGAAAATGATTAAATTTAACAAGGATGTTATCAAACCTGTCACTGATTTGGGTTAAATTGTCATGGTGAATGAATTCCGACAAATATAATGAATAAATGAAACGCATATCTCTCCAAAAATAAAACGCCATCAGTTGATCAAACAACATTTAATTATCATGAGTGATCATTTTCATTATTTGCTAATTGTTTACGTACATACAGCCATAGCCACTTTAAGCTTCTTCATAATCCCTTGCACAGTTGTAAACCTTTCTGGAGTTACTCCGAAAGTAAAATCTCCAAGAACTTTTATACATTTATTTTTCTTCAATAAATAATTGCATCTTTAATTAATTTTCCATATAATTTTGATGAAATAGTTAATAACAATTATTATTACTTACTGTACCTACTGTAAATAAATTAACAGTAGCCGATACAAGCTCCATCTTCAACAACAATTATGTATTATCTTTTTATTATTTTTTTATAAGAGCTTTAATATTGTTGAGTTACTTTTTGTATGTAAATTAATGACAAATATAAAATAAATATAAAATTGAGTGTATTTAGATTCCCTCCGGTATGTTTGAACCCTTTTCTTTCCCTTATTTAAATCTTTCTGTTCTTTATTTTTATATGTATTAATACCTCCCCCACCTGATGAAGGGGATAGATTACAATCCTCGAAACGATGTGTTACACCTTTTATAATCTATAACGATGGCAAATTTCCAAAATCCTGTTACCCTTTCAAACCTTCCATCGTCAATAACAAATATTAAACAAAACAAAAAATGTGTACCTGTATTGAATTTTTTATTTGAAAGTGTTTTTAAACCTCTAAAAGTAAAGTAAATGTATTCCACAATCCGCTATTTTAGACTATAGTGTGCACATTGGGCAGTGAATTCAAAAGAAGACAAATGACTTTGGACCTTTTCATGTATCACTTACAATTTATGGTTCCCCAACATTCCATTAAGTGAGGTTTCCCTGTGCAGCTTTGTTTGCTTTGCTAGCAAAAATACGCGTGTTCATGCCCCGTTATTGTTAAACATAGGCTACTATGTGGTTTTTATATTCATTAATGCAAATATATTTTAAAACTATTATGTTATTAAAGATTAAATAATTTTATTTTAATCGATTGCATTAATTCAATTTTTTTCCTTATAGCCTATTTTTCTTTCCGAAAAGTTAAATAAAACGTATAGAATTATCTAAGATTTGTTCTTATTTATCTATATTTTCGATTCTAAAAAAAATATTTTCTACTCGACGTAGTCAAATTTTAACTTTAATTTGAAGAAGCTAAAAAAGTAGCTTTTAAAATGTATGCATTTGGGATAGTAGAACCATACTTTTTGTGATGAGTTAGTTAAATTTTTTTGTTTTCACATTAATTAAGCTATACTTTGAGAAAAAATTCTTAACAAAAAGTGGCGAGAATTATTTAGTCACCTTAACAGTTATTTAAGTATGTTATTTGATAACGGTATCAATTGAATACAATCAGTATGATCTTCAATAAAGAAAACCACAATAGAAGCCTTATTTATGTCACATATTTCTTAACCAGTTTGGGGTGATTGGGTGTGAACATATATTTCATTGGTCAAACGCGTAATATTTTAATGTGAAAGAAGCAATAAAACAAGTAGTCTCTATACTTATTCATGGTCGACCATCATAACTTCAAACAGACTGTTACTGTATTTGAACTTGAAATTTTGTTTTCTTGTTATCACTTGTTGACATGGGCACTCATAACAACAGTGTCATATTTTCAGTCTCAGTCACCGCACCTAAAATATAACAGGAGCATGAAATGAAAATTTTTAAAATAAAATTATGTTTTTTATGAGCGTAAAATGTTTCCAGTTTGTTCCGTTTAAAAATTATACACTATTCACTTCTTTTAATAGTGGGTAACTATTTTCTAAATTATGTTGTGAATTATGTTTAGAGCTGCAACCAGCATTTACATTTTTGTATCATATTCACATTCTTTTGGACATGAGCCATGGTGCGAGTAGGCTAGAATAAAAATAAAGAAAACAATTCGTAACTACGAAATTGGTTATTCCGTCTAACACAGATAGAGATAGAAATACAAAAACCTACACATAACCTTACTATACACTTAATAAAACGCTATATTCAATATTTCCTGTTCAAAATGGGTGGAAACATTTCTTACTCAATTAAACTCTTGAAGGCTTTCCATAACGAAACCAACATATCTCAAGGATTTCATTGTGTAAGCAATGTTTCGAAGTGGTGTGAACCGAAAAAACTTGTATGTTTGTTGTGACACGTAATAACTTCAACTGTTAAAACGCTGTTTGCGGGGAAAAACAAAAACCTAAATGAGACTTTTTATAGTACCATCATACTTAGACTTCTTACAACTAATTTTGTACGGATAAATTGTCTTAAGCTAAAAATAAGTAATGCAGTAATCTGGTTTAATTAAGGCTTAGAATCTATTGCTGAAGGTTGTCATTGAGCTCAGAGTAACAAAGCAGTTTATAATCGTAGGATTTACATAAATTAATCAGAACGTAATGAAGTAAGCCAAAAAAGGTAAAAAAATGAATAAAAATGTAGGAATGCTATTAAAAAGAAGGAGGAACTTTCTAAACTGTGAAGATTAGTATTGAGAATGATTTCATAGCATAACTTTGTGAAAGAGGTCATTTTCAGCATTTACGTTCATTAGAGGGATCAAAGACTTTTCCACACCAGTTCGACGATAACTGGTGAGTAAAATTACCATTAGTTTAAACGAAAAATCTAAAAATACATCGTATTAAGAAAGTTAAATATGTTTTGTACAAAAGAATATTTGTTATAAAATCAAATTACAACATGTTGTTTCACAGGATGACCACAATAACTCTTTAGAAAGTGTATATTTTAAATCATATTCTTTTACGTTTATGTACATTTTTAATTAGAACACGATGTGAGGTTTTGCGAGTATACATTACACTGGAACCCTGTATATGGCAATGACTTCTTAAAA
This sequence comes from Homalodisca vitripennis, assembly GCF_021130785.1. Lineage (NCBI taxonomy): Eukaryota > Metazoa > Arthropoda > Insecta > Hemiptera > Cicadellidae > Homalodisca > Homalodisca vitripennis. The sequence goes on along the minus strand of NC_060208.1, from coordinate 216,328,109 downwards.
CTATGCAGTACTCAATGTATATTACCTATTTTATATTAATTATTTACTTTTAAGAATATAGAGTACTTTGGAAAATCTGATAGGGAGCTTTTGGAATATTGTTAAGCCATGATAGCTTTTTTATCGACCATATATCGACAAATAATTGTTCATTCACAAGAATATTTTTTTCTAAAATCATGCAGTTTGAAGAAACCACTATGCATCTCTAGCTATCATCAAGAACACGCTGAAATATACCTAACGTTTAAAGTATGAAATATGGTTAACTACGCGTTAATTTTAAAGAAAATGAATTAAATTTTCCCATTTTAGAAAAAATCATTTCAGTGTAGTAGTAGTTTACTGTTCATTTAAATGATTATTAGAAGTGTATCTCCAAAAATAAACTCCCAGAAGTAGAACATAGGTGAAGTAGAAATCCAAGATACTATATTTCTCTATATTTGCCTCACAAAGTTTCAATAGGTTTAATTAATCACACTCGTGCAAAATAAATTAGTCCTTTACCTTGACAATACGGTTATGTATTAGTTAATGGTTTTTAAAGGGACTTTATCAGCCCTTTCAGTAGTCCGATATCCGCAGTGTCCCCTGGTCTGCCTGACAATTTAACAACGCTAAGCCACAACCTCGTGTGGTCTGTCTGCGGTTTACCTTCCACATCGCACAACCTCACTGTGGTCGTTCCTCATGTCACCCACTCACTCCATCGAGGTGTATTGTTCAACTGTGTAGAACTTAGATCACTGATGTCCAGATATACTTTTACTATCTGAAAGAATAGAAGGATTTCCGATAGTATTGACTAAAAAAAATACTACATTTTTAAGTTTTTTAAGATAACAAAATATGTAAAACATGCATTATCCATGGTATTAACTGTGTTTGATCAAAAGTATACAATTTTTCTATTGCCGACAAAGTAGTACAAGCTCTGGACTTAGGAACATATTACGAAACAGAATGACAGGTTTCGTTACGAGGCAAGTATAGTACTAAACAAATTCCACCTTCAAAACCCAATCTTAATATTAAGGATCTGGAGTAGTATCATTTTGGGAAAGATGATGCTCAATATTATACCATCCGACAATGAAAATACTTCTGTTATACTAGATGCTATCAAGAGATCCATTGAACTTTGGACGGAGGAAAAACACATACTATGTTAAATAAGAGTGGAAACAAGTCATTTGAGCATGAAGTGGCCAATGCTCTTTATAAAAATAAAAGCTTTTCCTAACAATTTCACATAAAAAATTGTTCCTAATGGCGCAGTGTAGCGAGTACAACGGTTATCACAAGATCAAGCAACGCCGAGCGTGGCTGCTGCTGGGATGGGTGACCGCTGAGCGATCCTGTCCTTGCAAGCGGCCCGCCTGCCCGGCCATTTGTAGTGGTTCAGAAGTGCCCTTTAAGCCGTTGATCCCAGGTTAAGAGTTAGAGAGAGTTTCTTATTCCTAACTTCGCCTGGTAAAATAAGGCATCTTTACTTTACTTTAGTTTCAAAACTGGTTTCTCGTCACTCCAAATTTAAGCACATGTATAATCTCGCAAAAATTTACAAAAAATGTAAATAACATTAGTTATACATTATTAGCAATACGTATATGCTTCATATCTAAATATCCCTACTCCTGTCTCTACATATTGTTAAAAGGTGGGTTATTTAAATGTAAAATGAAGAGCTTATAATTATTACAGTTTTTCATGAATAGTCAATAAAGAAAATATATGAACTAATATTCAAACCATATGATTCGGAGATCTATGATTATATTTGTGAAATCAAACCGTTTTAACCGCAGAGAATCAATATGATGAAATATAGTTCTGTGAGATTTCTGTGAAGACGGTATATTGTTCTCCCTGTAGTTTAATTGCTTTATAATTGACCTATTGATATCTATAACATAATATTAACACCATTTTAACCATATGACCTAAATTACGTACAGGAATGCTTGTCTTACAATTCGGAAAGGACAAATATTGTTCTAAAACCTTAGGTTTAAATTATGTTGTCCTCTACTCCCATCTGGCATTATAGACCCTGCAGGGATGTACAGCTTAGTACTTCTCTTTTGGTTTAATATTATTAATTATACAAATTGAAAAAGCGTAACCGAGTACTTTCGGATAGTATTCATGTTTATCATATGTGATAAATATTTCTAAATGACCCTTTTATAAAAATATAGAGAGATCTCTAAGCCTGAAAAGAGCAGTCTAATATGATTTGTTACTGTTGACAACCAAATAATAAATCCATTATATATTAAATTATTAAACTTCTATTTCATTACTTATCTGCAATAACCAAATTAAATGTAAATTCACTGTCATAGGACTCATAGGTAGTTTTCGGCTGTACATTTTAATTTAATTAAAGTGGCGTAGGCAACATTAAAATGAATTTAACCAATGACTTGATCAGAAATAATTCACTTACAGAAATGATTGTTAGTGTTTGTTGGCTTTTTTCGACGAAATTGGTTATATATGAAATCAAGTTTTTCCAATATCGAAACTCCCACAGTGTGTCATTCTGCAGTATTTCCTTACCAATATGTATAAACAAAAAGTAAGAAATGGAAAAAGTTGTTTCAATTTTTAAATGTTCATAACTATTTAAATGTTTTCTGTTAACTACATCCATTGGTTTTTATTTTATTACTGTGTTACGATAGGTTTTCTTAAATTACTATTAAAATGTTTCCGTAATATTCTAGATTAATTCAAATAAAATTATTATTAGTATCAAGAGATATCGGTGTACATTTTCTTTTCTACAATATGTATGAAAACAAACTTACAAAAGTCATCTAGGGTTTGAATATATTATATATTCTATTTGTATATTGATCAAGTAAGTGGAATAAATATTATGGTCAGTAATATTTCTCTAAAAGAAATGACAAATTTTTTCAGTTATAAGATTTTAGAATTTAGATAAATTTTTAAATCACATCAACCTTTGTATTTTTCAAGCTATATCCTTGAATATGAATACTTCTGAGGTGGATTTAATCCTTTTAAAAATGTGTTTTAGTTGACTATTCATTATACTAATATACAGATAACCACGTAGTGTTTATTTAATAACTTAACATTATTTAAATCTAAAACCAATATTAAATGTTGAAAAAATGAAATGGTGACTGTATGCAAGGTTAATTTTCAAAGTAAATTTTTCTTTAATATTATTTTCCTAACGGTCAGATCTGAAAACATTATCATCGTGGGAAATTTCTAGCTTTATATCTAACCCTCCGAGATTTTCTGATCACTCGAAGAGCAATGATGGAGTCCTTAGCTGGGTCTTTTTCAGACTGAGTAGCCAACAAATATAAATTTGGAAACTAATGGGCTATACATCCGAGGCATTCACATTTCCTGAGAAATATCTCAGTAACAAAAACAAACAACATATAAAATACTTAGATATCCGATCCTAGAATGCATGATTTGTACTTCCTTATCGATCAGAGACCAGTGATGAGGTTCTCGCTGTGAACATACCTCTATCATACAACTATATAAACTTTGTTACACCTCGTCAGCGAAATTCGCTTCTAACATTAAGTAGTTCTGTACACAAACCAGTTTTTAGCTCCAGGTCAATATTTTGGTTATATTTTACAGCTCTGTTTGTTTATGTTTATTATTTCAATCACACTGCAACTAATTTTTTCATATACGTGATCTTGTTTCACTTTGATCGCGCTTTTTTGTGTTGACCTTGTCTAGCCAAATGCTTCTATTTAAAAAGAAAAGTAAAAGTGTTATTTTTTTAATTTTCCCAAGCGAGGTTAGGGCTAAGAAGCCATCTCTAATATTTAACAAGGCCTAAAGTTGACTTCCGAAACCACCACATTTTACTATATGAGTAAGCTTAAATATCTCTGTACCCTGTGTTACTTACTAATTGGCCTGTATTAGGTGTAATCAATAAATACAAGCTAGCAAATACAATTATATAGTCCGATATTTTATTGCTTTATAATATTAACCAGAAAAAATTAATATAACTATCGGTGATAATATTCATAATAGTGATATAATGCAAACATTAAAATGTAAACAAGAAATTGATTGGTTTTTCAGTTTGTAAATACCTTATATGTGTCTGTGTTGTTAAACATAAATGGTCATAGCACTCGCAAAGTTTGACATTGAGTTGTGGTGTAATCAAACCCCTGGCAAGTCCTGGAACTGCGGCGCGGCACATCAGATATGCAAATTGTGTTACTAAGCTTCCTCAGCCTGTAATGGGGACGTTGTTACATGTAGTGGGATGAGGACGGAATGGGAGGAATGGAAATAGGAATGGGTATGGAATACTTTATCGCAACAACATGTGTAATCTATTAGATCAATGTAAGAACTAACATTAGGACATATTTATATCAATAGCTGATTCGACCCACTTTACTTTGTTAGTAATATTAAGTAATAATATAAAGTAATAATATATTAAGTAATAATATTAAATAATATTACTGATACTTTTACTTTCAATTTTAAAAATTTACTAATTATACTAGAATAATTCATATATTTATAATTATCAGTAGTTCAAAATAATGAGCAGTAAAGCATTATATACAGGATGAGTTTAAAAAATGTTCCTGTAATTTTTTACAAGAGCCAAAATTATTAATTAGTACTGACTAACTTTTGATGTAACTTAGACTACAACCTTCGTTGTCTCTTGATTTAACTGACTTATAATAAATAGTGTGAATTAAAAACTGCACCACTTTTATATGTTAAAATTGTTAATCTATAAACTTGTTAAGTCATATTTTAACTTATATAATCTGTACCAATCACATCAACCTATAATGAACAACACCATTATAATGAATTGCATGTTCATACATATGTTTGCGTTGAAACTACTATAAATAAAACAAGTCGCAAGCATGATTCAGTGTAATTAAATAAAAAATAACAGGATTTAAGTCACAAGATAATTTGTAAACAAAATACCCAAAAGCCACAAATCTGAAGCTCAGTTACTTTTTTATACGTAAACTGAAACTTAAAGCACAAAATTATATATATTTTTTACCAACCAACGTTTTTATGAAAATATCTTATAAACCTGTATCAAGTACCTTATAATGTTTAGTTCCGTGTCCAATGTCGGTTCAATAATTCTTGCATACGACAATTTTATGAAGAATAAATTAATAAATATCAGTATGGTGTTTAATCGTTTCAAGATTAAAAAAAGAAATTGACCTAATTACCTAGAACTAAAGACCTATTAAACTAATGAATATTTTACATTTTTTTATTTAAAAAAATACATTTTACCAATCTCTTACATAACACAAATTAATTTATAGTGAATGACTTTAGTACAAGGCAGATAAAAATAATATCAGTGCAAAGAATATTTAATAAACATGTTCCCATCCTAGCGTGTTCGGCCCTGTTACTTCTGCCTTTGTTGTCAAACGTTTATTGCATGCTTTTCAACTTGAGGTTTATAACATTGCAATTTCTTTCAGTGCTGGTTAAATATAGTAATTCTTACAATATACAGCGGGTACCTTGTTTTTCGTAAACTGCTGTGAAAACTAGTTCCAGATACTTACCCGATGTCTTACTTATATATTGCGTCTATTTGCGCAAGATGTCAGTCTTTATATTCTCGGCCGGCAATGCCTAATTAACTCCTTTTAACTTAAAATACTGTCTTTCAGCCTTCAGGGATGGGGACACTTTTGCTTTTCATTGTTGAATTTTTTCAACCGAAACCGCTCATCTCTTTATCTTAAACCGTATTCCCATTAGACACTGTCGTACTATAATTCCAACTGCTGAAAACAAAACCAGGCATTATTTAATTGTTTAGTGATCCCTAAACTATTTCTTAAGCCTAATTAATCCTATCAAACGAATGTTTACTTTGATAGTTATAATAATTTGCCAGTTTTAGATACTTAACAATAATTAATATTCAAAGTATCTATAATATTGGATTTTAATATTTGTACATTGTAATCTAAGTTATTTATTACCCCACAGAGGTATTATGAATTTCACAAAACTCAAAAAAGTAATTTTTAAAACTTTCTTCGGGTTAATTTTTATTTATTTTGTTAGTTTTAAGATTTTGAGAGGTTTTTATATAGAAAAGTCATAAATATTCTCCTAAATAAGTGTGATAATCAAAGGCGCAAGTATTTAAAAGTGTTTATTCAAAACTTGTATTTCCCTAAAATAACTGAATTTGGATGATTAAATGTGTCATGAACGTAGTGATCATCCAATGTTCATAAAGATGAATTTTAGTCTTAAAAAAAATTGACCAACCGTAAATAGCCTACACACAAAAGGTTTCTGCCATCTTTATACATTTAACGTGATCATTTAATCCACGCGGTAGATGTTTTTGGAAGTGTAGTGGCAACTGACAAACTCATATGAAAAGTACTCATCACAACCAATCTATTAGAGGACTGCTGATCAATAACTCAACGGCAGTACATTATTTACAGCGTCCGACGTGCGATGCTTTATATTGCATAAAATATGACATTGACAGAAATGATTTGATATTCTGTAACATCATTCAAATGCATCTATTGTTATTTCATGTTTCAATATTTCTCAGCTACAAATTGCATTGTATCTGTTATTTTAAATATTTATAAACTCGAATCTGTAAATACTTAATTTTGTTTGTCATAGTTTTTGTTATTAGAAAAATATTCATTTATTTACCCAGTTTTTATATAAAGTTACAATATTAAATTATTAAAGTGAGTAGAAGCAAATCTATAAATATCCAAAATGCAAAATTTCCCCACTGTTGTGTATTGTTTTAAACTCACTATAAAACATAATTTTATTACCTTTACATATTATGTAAATTATATTTTTTTTATTTGTTATGTACATAAATAATCAGAATAAAACTGAATTTAAAAGTGAATCTCACTTGTAGCCTTTGAAAGTGACACGTTAATTTTAGGCACGGTTGGTTTTATCATGGTAACGTGATAAAATAATATAATAATAATATACTTCCTCCCGAAAGTATATTATTATTTTCCCCAAAATAATAATACATACTTTGATCATTCTGAATATTTTTGGAAGAATATGACAGATCATTGAAAGTAATTTGGTTGTTGAAATATCTGAAAAACGCACCAAAATACATTTCTAGATTTTAATTATTAACTTTTTTTATGTGTATCTAATATGGGTATACGACACTAATTTTCAACTCAATTTTAGAGTAATTTCTACTATGGCAGACAAGTAAACCACTGTACCACTAGTAGAAACAAAAATGTATTGTTCGCACTAACTTCTTGAGTGGACTGTAATATTTTGTATATTTTAAAGGAGGACACTGTGTGTTAACCAAACCAACCAGTTATTGATGTAATTTAGAACTTTGAATTCCTACTCCAATACGTTACGTGCTATTCGAATAAGTACTTAATAAAATCATTCGAAATATGTGCGTTGCTCAGAGCACTCCTAGTTAATGTTAGATGAACTATTTATTATAAATCATTCCATCGATTTTATTGGGCTCTCTCTATAATTCATTGAATTATTTCCAGACACTGCGAATAACTATCCAATAACAGATATTCTCGTTATTTATTGGACCCTTTATGATATTTCATCCAAGCAAAATTGCATTAGGAGAATATGTGATGTCATTTATTTTCAGTTACTTTACTTTAAACAAGAAAAATAGTAATAAATGTGTCGAATAAAAATTACTTAACTCCAACTAATATTTATTTGTGTCATAAAAAATAATAATTTTAATCCTATTCGATAGTAACACTCCCTTCACAGGTATCTTTCACTTTTTTGTTGGTAGTAATCAGCTGTTTAAAAGATGCAATAAAATACTCTCATAATATTAACAATAGACATTTGGAAGCACGTATGATAGAACCTATAGTCAGATATATTTTAATTCCATAAAAGTAATATATCTGGAAACATATAAGAGCCTTCAACTGATAATATATAATTGATATAAGAAATATATAATATAAAATTTATAAATTATAATCATATAAATCAGGATAATATGATTTTATATATATATATATATATATATATATATATTTTTTCTAAAATCTTTTTTTATAAAGTAGTAAATTTTTCCTTCAAAGCCGCACATAAAAATTTAATAGTTACACATATTTAGTAACAGGAAATATAAATAACTCAATAATTGCTTTTATTAAGAGAGAAATAAACAAAGTTTTGGAGTATTCGAAATAAACACTTCATACTTAGTTCAAGTGGTTTAAACCCCAGTTCCATTAAATTATTATAAAATACTCGTTTATTAAATTATTCGAATTGTTTTTCAATTTACTGATATAGAACATGATTAGTGATTACTTTTTTCATACCCTATCATCAGTTTTGTATCCGCATGTAATAGAACGAAAGGCATGTGAGCCAGGATGCAATGAAAGAAGAGATCAGCACCTGAGGAATATATCAGATTTAATATCTTGAAACGTTATTGTGACAAATTTATTGTATCACTGATCGGTGCAGGAAGTTTCTTTGTAATGAAAGATACGCAGTGAAGCAACATACAGACGCTTAAAGAAACATTACCTACTATCTTGTCATGATCAGGAATGTACTTACCAAATAAAATGAAAGAGAATTTTTTATACCAAATGTACGAATTACTTTGTTTTTATGCCTTTAAATAGTTTTCATTGATTTTTCTCTCTCGATTTCCGTGTAACAAACATTCAATAGGGGAAAAACACTTTAAAACCACATAAAATCTTAAAAATGACATATATAAAATGATTTATAGGTTAATACTTCATTTCCCTGTAGGCGTAAAACAAGAAATTACACCGTAGGCTATCTATTTTACTTGCATCTGTTTCGGAACCCACAAGTCTGATTGATCGCTTTCAATCGGCAATGAAACGTGATGAATGTCCCAACATCTGTGTACAAATCTATATCTTCTCAGAAACCCGTTTATCTGACAATAGCTAACGTATGTCAATTTGATATCTTTCAAATGAAGCGGATGTCCAACCTACAAATCTAAATTAAACCGTTTATCTGTTGTCACGTGAATTTGATAGCTTTAAATCGGCAATTTTGCGGATGTCCCAATATCTGTGTACAATCTGCGCCGGAAATATAATTCACTCGAACCAGCAGTGTTTATAAACGTGCACTAGACTGCGTGGCAAAGCGGTTGATAAACTGCTAACAGTGCAGATACAAGAGACAATGCAGTCTAAAATATTGTTCTATACATTGAAATACACAACCTTTAACTTAGTTGTCTTTAGACAAAAGTAGGATTCTCAGAGATATATCATTTCTTGATTGGGAGGGAAGCTAATCAGCCTTGGAAACAAAAAACTACTGAGACGGGAGTAAATTAAATTGGACTATAAATATTCACTTTTTAACATTTTTTCTTGGTCCTGTTAAGAATTCAAACTCAATTTTCGCATCATAAATATAATTAATTCGTACCGGAAGTGCTCATACACGTGCAAAACATAACGAAATTGCGTGCGAAGCCGCGGATAACTGCTAGTAATAAATAAATCTGTTAATTAATAATTTGGTAATAATACTTATAAGTAAATTTTTTTAACAGGAAACGCAATTATAAACTGTTCATGAAATATGATGAGAAAAGGCACTGGGGTGTCCTTGTAATAAACTAATCAAACTGTTATAACATCCAGCCTAAATCTAAGTACATCTAAATCTAAAGAATTATTCTAGATAAATTACATCTGTATTTATGGGGCACACTACCAGTTGCAGTGATTAACTACCAGTGTGTCTCCCAGTGTGTACAACCAATAGTGGTATACATTTGTCCGCTCAAAACTTATGCTATATCTTTGATTGTACTCTAGTTTATAGTTTGTCAATACAAAATAACTAGTTTAGGTTTACAGGTAGTAAAGTATGAATTTAGTAAAATAATTGTATCTCAAGCAAATACACCTTCTATGGAGTCATAAGAATTCAATTTATAAACCTGTTTTAGAATGCCTGGTATTTTACATTAAATAAATTTATTCCAAAAATTCTTTGTTTCTAGCACAAAGTGCAAATAACATTCTGTTTCTAGTTATGTGCCATCACGATACTTTCCAATATTTGGCAGTTTGGGATAAAAGAATGTCAATAACATAAAATCATAATAATAAGAAATATATAAACTCAAAAATTATTCTGAGTGATAAACTTTAAGCTAACGCAAGAGTTTACTGTGGCTAAAATTTGCATGAACTTCTGGGTTGTAGTTGATGTAATGGAACGCGATACTGAAGTCATTATTTTCGTTTTAAAAATGGACCAGAACATTAAACTATTAATTAGATGTAATTCATGATATTGAAATTTATGTAAATAATCGAATAAAAATCTAATTATATTATGACCAAAATTTCATTGCATACAAAAAAAAGGTTCAAAAAACCAAAAAAATCTTTCGAACAATCGTAATTTTTACACAATTTGCTATTTGGGGAATAATAGAATACAGTTAAAAATAGATCTGTAACTCTGGTTTACTTGACGTTTATTTCTATAACGTTATAAACTGTTATTAAAATTAACTTTTTTAAAATCTCAAGAGTATTATACGGATAGTTATAATAATTGACCATTTTTAGCTTCTGTCTCACAAGAATTTTCTTTTTGTGAACGAATTATACCTGTCACCGACATACCATATTCAGACAAAAATAAAAGCGTGAGTATTAGTTATGAAGAGTGGCCACAATTCGTAAACATGCAGAAAATCAAATACCAATTCAAATACATTGAACGAGCCTTTTTTTTAGTCTGTCATCTGCTGGACAGATGGGTCATAAGAAATCTATCTCATCAACTTATATCGAAAAAAAAGATTATTTGAATATTATACTATTATTTACTATTATTAAGTTTCGTTGCTATGCTCGAAATCTAGTAAAGTTTCAAGATGAGTATTGTGCAAAATGTTGAGAATTATACAAAGATATTGCAGCAGTAGAATAGAATAACTACCCTAACTTTTAACTAGCTCCAAACAAACTTGACATGGAAACAGTAATGGCGTCTTGAAAATATTTACATTATAGCCTAAGTCAGTCTCATTCAGAAAATAGTTACATGATGACCGTACGCGTTGTAAAAATGTATCCCGTGTTACACGGCCAATATAAAATGTACAGGGTGTTTTGAAAAGAATAAGTAATTTTAAATATTTACCATTCATGTACCTTTTATACTATTTAAGATTTATACACTATCTCCATGTGATAATTTCAGACAGTTAAAAATATTCAAAAATAACCAACTGTTTCAAATATTACGAACTGGCGCTTCAAGTTAAAGGAACTTTCCTTAACTTATAAAACTAAAGAGTTAAAATAAAATGTAGCGAAAGTAGCACCTGGTGAACATTCTACCGTAGTTAGTTTCTTTCAACTGTTACAACAAACTCTTCTTTGCACTAAACTGTGTTAACGAAGGTTTCAAGATTCTCATCTTTTTTATTGCGTGCTAATTAAAAATTTCTGTTTTTAACTAAATGTTTAAATGATTTGTCTCCCGCGCCACTTCACTTACTCGAATATTCTGCAAAAACAGAACCAAAACTAAGAGAACCAGTACTTTGTTTTTATTTTTTTGCGAGACAAATTATCCAGTAGAACGGTTCCGTTTACTTTGCACATTTTACATGTTTTGTAGAAATATTTTTGGGTACTGCCAGTACCAAAAATTGTTCTTTACAATTTCTCTAAGTATGTGAGCAAATTTAAAGACTGTTTCAATACTTCTGGATTAATTTTATTAAAATTTAAAAACACTTAATCCTAGATAATACATGAATTCCATTAAGTAATGAATTAACATTAAACTAGATTTCGAACATAAAACTGTCTTATAAAAAAATACCTGAAAATTTTCTTCGAAATGCCTCTAAAATGTACTTAATAAGCATTTGATTTTTAATAAAACTGAATAAATTGCATATCTGTTCAAGATGTAAACTAAATCATATTATAATACTGAATTTTAAGTTATTGTATAACTCCAATCTTTTGAAATTGGTTTAACTTAAAATTATATTGTTTACTCCTCTAAAAAATATTCTGTTCTTGCAAGAATATTTATTTGTATTTTTTAAACTTTTTATAAACAGTATACTTGTTAATAAGTAAAATCCAAATTAAGTTCTTCCTTTGCATTAGGTTTTCAATTCCATGTGGGGTATTGTTATAATTTAACAATTGATAGATTATTCAGTTAGTAAACTAAACTCAAATATTCTCAAGTTTAATTTGACATGAATTATGCGTAGAATGGGTGTGGGTGACCTGTGTAGTTTTGTTTATCAGTTAAGAATTACTGATTTTTGGAGAGAGGATGTAATTATTGGCTAACAAAATAACCTTAGTTCCTTAGTTATGACCATACTGTGTTACTTGTCCTAATTCATTAGAAAATTTCAATCCTGTAAATACACCAGGAATTTGTTAGGCACGACTATACTGTCTTCTAGGGTGAAGTTCTAGGATATGCCTAGTCAGTGTGATACTTTAATAGTAATGTAACCTTAATTGTGTACCTAAAACTTTAAAAAATTTTGGGGGGGGGGTGGGGGGGGGGGGGGGTGGGGGGGGGGGGGGGTGGGGGGGGGGGGGGGTGGGGGGGGGGGGGGGTGGGGGGGGGGGGGGGTGGGGGGGGAATTCAATAATGTCGGTGATTGAATCCAAAACACAAACAGCTGCTATACAATGTAAAAGCAAGACTTGAATAACATGGCGAATATTACACCATATATCATACCACACAAAAAGCGTTACAAAAGATGACCGCTGGTAGGACTATTGTGGCGTGCCCGCACAGCGATAGCCTCTTGTGCAAAGTTGAATTACTGTATGGGGGGGGTTTACATCTGCTGTGGTTACACGGATATGCCAATTGTGAATTATAGAGCACTTAACAGATTACAGTTTGTTATATAGACTAGCTATAATTTTGTTTATATTTACATAAAATTGGACTTTAAGCGCGAGTAACACTTAGAAAACCAACATATTCCTTGGGGAAAACATTTTTAAATTTCTGTTATTAAAAAACCAGAAAGGCATAATAATACTTTGGTCGTGAAGTGATATCAAATTATTTATATTTTAAAATTGTAATATCATAATAAGTCATCGTCCAATGTTTATGACGTTTTTGTAATAAAAACCTAGATTTTTATGTTTGAATATATTGCATAAGAACCGTTAAACTATTTTGTAACAATAATCGTTATGTTTGGTGATAAAAGATATAAACTTTATTTAATGTCCCACGCTTACTTTAATTTACTTTGAGATATTTTAAAATTCATGTAGAATAGTTGATTAAATAACCCTGTTATAATGAAGCCCAGCAATATGAATTCAACAATCAAAACAACACCGGATCTGATGTTTGTCAATAAAAGAGGAAAAACCAGTTCCGTTGTCCTCATTGCTTAATGTAGACAGCACCGAGAGGGTATAACCAAATTAACTATCATAGAATACTACATTGTGGAGGATCACCTAGGATGATTAAACTAGTAATATTAAACCTAGATATAACACAAAGATCGAAGTAATGCTTTTAATATATTTTAAACGTATTAGTTAGCGTGTAGAAAGCTTTTCGAAATTAGTCACATTGTAGGAACACCTAGGTGCAGTATGTACGAATGATTACAAGCTATGTAGACACAGATTAATAGTTTGTAGTATCCATTCGGAGTATTTATAACAGTAGCGCACAAAAAGTGTTAAAATTGTAATATTAAATTGCAATATACGAAATACTCTAATTGTTAGCTGTAGTATCCCATTTGGAATGTAAATAGGTGTTATTTATTTTGTCCATTTGGATTAGAAGTAGTATACACTAGTTGGTGATCCTTTGTTTGAAATTTGTTTTTCACTATGGAAGTATTGTGAAAGAAAGAGGATTTTCTGGATATTTGCCATTTTTCAGTGATACAATACACTTATAACATCAAGTATTACTGAACGGGGTTGTAACCACTGAACAATGGTAGATATAGGAAAAAATCATGTTTCCTTCACTAGGAGTCAGATGTAATATCCATTGTAGTAATATACGTAATATAGTACATATTTATTTATATAATACTGATAGAAAAATGTATACTACAGCTTGCAAGTGTAGTACCTATTTGAAATGAAAAATTATATGTCGTTTTAACTTAGAAAGATAAAAAAAACAAATTTCTCTTGTGAATGCTGTCTTTGCTTTAATTTCTGTGCTACATGATGAATGGGACCTGTGCCAAAGAAAAGCAATTTTACATTTGCCTTGTTATTAAAACCGACGCCCATCAAGATGAAAAGTGTTCTTTAGACGATGTGACCACGGGATTCGGCCTCTGGGGACTTTCATGCTCAAAGAATCTCTCTAGATACTTGCTTCTTCAATCTTTTACAATATCAATCAATGTATTCCCTTTGTGGCTAGTATAAGAGAAAAGTTTGAGAGTTTATGAAGATATTTTAAGAGATTTTAAACGATTTTGTTCTGAAAAATGTGATGACGAATAGACCTATTAGAAAAACACCCATATTCCTTTAGCTCTTGACGAATTTTAGTGTACGAAATCGACTAAGACATTCTACAGTTTGTTCTAACGTTAAAATGTAAACCAAAACCGAGGTGGAATGAAGAGACACGTGTAAATTAAGAGACTATAGATAGGTTGCTCCACACTTTTATATTTTAACGAACATCTAATTTAAGTGTAAAAATTTTGACTCTAAACCGTATTACTGTGATTAGGGTGTATGTGCGAGTAGTCAGTCTTAATAAATCACGCGAGTGATCTGATTCCCCCCAGTGTGATCGCAAAATCGGTTTGAAAGTGCCTGGAATATACGTTTAAACAACGTAAGGCAGACATCAAGAATGTCGGCTCACTTCCATAGTCGTGTATAAAACCAAACTTCTCATGCATTCCAGACGAACCAACGTCCCGACACCACGCGACACGACGTGATAAATGAAACCGTCAATGTGAGCGCTCACTTCCATAGTCGTGTATAAAACCAAACTTCTCAGACATTCCAGACGAAACGCACGTTCCCGACACGACTGGCGACACGGACGTGATAAATTGAAACCGTCAATGTTGAGCGCTCACTTCCATAGTTCGCGTATAATAACCAAACTTCTCAGACATTCCAGACGAACGCACGTCCCGACACTACGCGACACGACGTGATTAAATGAAACACCGCCAATGTGAGCGCTCACTTGAAAGGACGCTAAGTGGTGGAGTGCTATTTGTATAAAAGCTCTGTTTACTATCCCAGGTTCCGTCGGAAAAACATAATTTATTTAAAAGGCCCAAAGCGGGAAAGAGTGAGCAGTAATTTTATTTCCAACAGAAGCTTACATTCACGGGCATCCATGAATTGCCTTCCTTTAATAAAACCACTCCCAAACTCATAGTCGTTATACGAGAGCGAAAAAATCCTACTTTGTATTTGAAACCTCCTTTAGCATGCGATTGTAAGCGATACACGAGTTGTTTTGCTCTTTGGTAAGTAATCATATATATATTAGATATTCCGTAATACATCAACCAATCGTGAATTCACAAGCTCTCCTGACAACAAAATAAGAAATATGATGAAATTGTAATATTTTTAGAAAACCTAATATAATAAATATTATTTAAACATATTGCTGTTTCTAAATAATTACCATTAATTGTAGTCTGTCGTGCCGTTTAAGGATAAATATTGTTTAAATAAAATATAGTTATTATTTATTTAACTCCGTATATTCTGTTTAGTTTATTTATAAATGACTTAATGTTGATAATTTATAACATGTAGATTACGAGGGTAAATAAAATATAAAAGGTAATTAAATTTTAACCTTTATTTGAAGACTTGTATAAACTTATTATTCATTTTATAGTTTTTTTCAAATATACTCTCCAGCGTGAATCAAACACACTTTTCCGCCAATTTGGAAGTTTCAGTATTTCCTGGCATAGAATAGTTTGAGGGCGCGAGCTGTTAGCCAATTGCGCACGTGCTTCTCGACTTCTCTCATTGCACTCTAATCGTTTTCCTCCTCCCAAAGCGGCTCTTTCATAAATCAAATCAAATCAAATCAAATATAGTTATTATTTTCCAAATTCAACAATAAGTTTGTACACATATAAGTATGAAAATAGACAGCACATAGAACGTGTCTGTGCGTGCTGCCCAGCCCCAATCTAGACGTGTACAAAAAAAAAAATGGATAAAAAACAAATACTGTATATAAAATGAAATAATAAAAGCATCTTGACATTACAGACACATACATAATATACACACACATATATTACACACATATACACAAATATATATACATACATACACATACAATATTTGCATATACAAATATTAAAATTCAAAAAAAAGGAAAAAAAAAAAGAGTAAAGAATAGAATTAAAGTACGACTTATGTTTTGTACAAGAAAAAATAACTACTATATTAACCATAAATTGAATAAAACACTTATCAATAAATATAGCAAGCGTTTAAATAAAACATCTTAATTTTTTAAAACATAATTAATAAATTATAAAGTTTCGAGAAACAGGTGTAGCGTAGACGTGTTTGTTATGATTGGAAGTAGTTAACTATAGTTGTTAGTGTTTAGAAGCGGTAATGAATTAGTAACGGTAAGTGGGGGTGAGGAGAAATTCAGCATTATCTGGCCCGATCATCGCGAAGCCAGGTCAGTAACCAGCCGCTTGAAGCCACTGACAGGCTCGTCCTGCAGGTCCCTTATCACAGAGGGCAATTGACTGTAAAGCGTGTTGGCGACGTAGTAGGCCATTCGTCAAGGTTAATAGACAGTTTAATGACAGGGACCTGCAACCCCACACTCACTGCGTTCCTGGTCGGGTAACCGTGAGCAATAGGGGTGAGGACGACATCTTTATGAGAGTAGGTGTAGACCAGTACATTCCTAATAAATAATTGCCTAATTGTAAAAATATCATTTTCCCCTAAATAACAAGGTTTGATGAATGTCATAGGGGGACAAGTGAGGGCTTATAATGAAGTGTGCTCAAGGGTATTTTCCAATCTATATTTCTAGGGTTTACCTTACCTAAACCACGTTTAAGGCCTGTCGTCCTCATGGAGGAGAATGACATAACTGATTGTCATGTCTTTTCTTTTGTTTTGTTCCATAGGCGGCTTTTCGCGCCGACCTTAACAACTGGCCAATAGTAGGCCCGCATTCACTGTACACTGAGAATTCAGAATATCGGCAAATAAAATTCGGCCTTTAGACTAAAAAAAAACGTTGCAACAGATTTTTACAACAGAAATTCAAACGGCAGGAGTATTGGAATCTGTAAGGCTCGTCCTTCGAAGGGTCGATCATAAATTTAGATTTAAAACCTGCTCTCGTCAACCCTTAAAATTCTCTTGCTCACATAAAACACACGATTCAGAGACAGTGTAACTTTTCCCCAAACTGTTTCAGCAAACGAGTTAAAACTTCAGGACGGTTTAACGCCTTCATTGGGTTTAAAATTATTATTTTATGATAATGCCGGTTACGCAACAGATGAAGGGACTTCTTGCTCGGTCATCGACTGTACTTGACGGCAATGTCGAACTGAAAACTAACCAAATCTACTCCACACAGCATTATCTACGAAGATAGGAACATTTTCTAAGAACGATAGAAATATTACTGTTTATATTTTATTTAGCCTCATACAATACACTAACTGTGGACTTAGAACTATCGTTTCTGAAATGTTATATCTTAGTGTGTAATCGAAAGTGAGAGATTTTATATCTGAAACGTTTACTATTCATTATTATTTCCAAAATCCTTTTACACCAGGCTTTGAATCGTGTATTTTTAATCAAAAATCATTAGCTAATAATAGTTTTTAATTCCTTTAATGCTGTCTTTGTGATGTAGAAAGACATGTTATATCTTAGTGTGTAATCGAAAGTGAGAGATTTTATATCTGGAAACGTTTACTTAATTATTATTTCCAAAATCCTTTTACCACCAGGCTTTGAATCGTGTATTTTTATCAAAAATCATTAGCTAATATAAGTTCTTAATCTTTAATGCTGTCTTTGTGATGTAGAAGACATGTTATATCTTAGTGTGTAAGTCGAAAGTGAGAGATTTTATATCTGACACGTTTTTTACTTCATTATTATTTCCAAAATCCTTTTACACCAGGCTTTGAGAATCGTGTATTTTTATCAAAAATCATTAGCTAATATGTTTTAATCTTTTAAAATGCTGTCTTTGTGATGTAGAAGACATGTATATATCTTAGTGTGTAATCGAAAGTGAGAGATTTTATATCTGAAACGTTTACTTCATTATAATTCCAAAAATCCGTTTACACCAGGCTTCTGAATCGTGTATTTTTATCAAAAATCATTAGCTAATATAGTTTTAATCTTTAATGCTGTCTTTGTGATGTAGAAGACATGTTATATCTTAGTGTGTAATCGAAAGTTGAGAGATTTTATATCTGAAACGTTTACTTAATTATTATTTCCAAAATCCTTTTACACCAGGCTTTGAATCGTGTATTTTTATCAAAAATCATTAGCTAATATAGTTTTAAATCTTTAATAGCTGTCTTTGTGAATGTAGAAGACATGTTATATCTTAGTGTGTAATTCGAAAGTGAGAGATTTTATATCTGAAACGTTTACTTCATTATTATTTCCAAAATCCTTTTACACCAGGCTAGAATCGTGTATTTTTTATCAAAAAAAATCATTAGCTAATATAGTTTTAATCTTTAATGCTGTCTTTGTGATGTAGAAGACATGTTTATATCTTAGTGTGTAATCGAAAGTGAGAGATTTTATATCTGAAACGTTTACTTAATTATTATTTCCAAAATCCTTTTAACACCCAGGCTTTGAATCGTGTATTTTTATCAAAAATCATTAGCTAATATAGTTTTAATCTTTAATGCGCCTTTGTGATGTAGAAGACCACAAATTTTTCCAACACAAAATATCTTAGTCAATGTATAGGATTTCTACTACTGCCTAAAAAATAATTTAGACGAAACATGTCTATGCGTTAAATAATTAAAATAATAAGTAATTATTTATACAAACCAATTCTTACCACTGTGCGTACTTTACTTTTCAGGACAGACGAAATGGCGATTTCTCTAGTCATAACCGGTTGCTCAAAAACAATGAGCCTATTCTGTGAGAATAACTCTGAACACAAGAGATACTACACCACGTCGAGCTAGGCTGCTGTTTTGGATGGATGATCGCTGAGCGATCCTGTCAAATGGGAATGGGTCCGCATGCCCGGCCAATGGAGGTGGTTCGGAAGTTATCTTTACGCCGTTTGGTCCTCAGATTAAGTTGTTAGAGGGGCTTCTTAGCCCTAAATTCGCCTGGGTAAAATAAGACATCCTTTCTTTACTTTTTACTTTACTACAGTTTGCCACCTTAATGTGTTTTATTTGGCACTTTAGAGAATCAGACCTGTCGATACATGATCTGCGAACCAGAATCTTTTAAAATATATTAAAAACTTAAAATATCTTTGTAACTCAGGAATTAAATCAGCATAAGTGAGCCTAAAATATTTGCAAAGTAAACATTTGTCATATAAAAGCACAAGAGATGAGTATTGATATTATCTAAAACTGTAAATTATATGAAGGTTTGTAGGAGCAAGTATCTTTGAGCACGAAAGTCCCCAGAGGCCGAAAGCCCGGGGTCACATTAGTTTAAAAACACTTTCAACTTGATGGCGGTTTTAATAACAAGGCCAAAATGTAAAATTACTTTTCTTTTCGCAGTTCCCATTTATCATGTAGCACAGGAAAATAAAAAAAATCAGTATTTACAAAGAGAGTTTTTGTGAGTAATTACAGTTTTTAATTCTCTATCTAAAACCATGTTACATTTTCATTTCAAATAGGTACTACAGTTACGAGCTGAGATTAGATCATATTCTATCAATATATATATATTAAAAATATATATATATATATATATATATATATATAATATATATATATATATATATTATACTATCTATGAAATACAGTATAATATATATATACTGTATTACAGATATTAGTATAATAGATATTATATCTAACACCTAGTGAAGGAAACAATGATGTCACTGATTGTATTGTTATCACTGAAAGATGGCAAATGTCCAGAACATTATAACACTTCGTTTTTAAAATACTTCTAATCCAAATGTATACTACAAATAACACCTGGAGTTTATGCTAATCCAAATCTATACTACAAGTCTCACCGTGTACGCAGTGTTAATACTCCGAATGGATACTACAACTACTACCTGGTGTCCTACTTGTAATCCTCGTACTTACCTGCACCTAGTGCACGTACAATGTGACTAATTGGGAAAGCTTCGTTCCCCCACACTCTAACTAATACACAACTTTGAGAAAGGGGGGTTACTTTTTCAACTTTGTAACTCCATTTCAACTTCAAGGAATGACTGCTATTAATAAAAATATTCTTAGTTTTCTATGTAAATCATGACGAACTTGTTGGTCAACATTTTCTTTTCTAAAGTGTCCTTTCTTAGAAATTTTGAAAACCAAAATTAGTTGACAATCCCATTTTCCAACCCCCTATAAGTGATTGATATGTATACAAGAGCTTTAGTTTTTCCTATATGTCATGGGGAATTATTGTACCAGTTTCTAACATTTCTGGATGTGGGAAGTTGGAGAATTAATGTAGGGTGAGTGAGTAAATAGTGGGAGCTTGTGCTGTTTCTTATAGAGATAAGTAAATTGTATATTATGTCAAAATAGAATAGATATACATATGATAGGCCAAGTAATTAAACAACCTTGTTTGTTAGGAATTATATATTTGGCCAAATATAAACATAAAATATTAAATAATACAGTTTAATTTATGAATTTGAGATTAGAATAATTATGTTTCTTCCTATTATTCCCTTTTAATTATTTATTATTTATAAGTTACTGATGGTTTTGGTTTGCAAATACGTGTTCCTTTTCAATTAGGAAAAAAGAGATTGAATAAGAAATTCTTGACGAGGTTGGCTGTACTGAAATTTCAAAAGAAGACAAAACGTCTCCAACCCTTTTCATGCACCGACTAAGATTTATCGCTCACATTACAATCTGCTAAGGCGCTTGCCTCCATCTCTCGTCTGTCACGACGAAAACATGAATAAATCTGTGCGCATTCTATATTCTTCGGACCCCAGTCAGCAGGAACACGCTAATTATTCATTTCGTAAAGACTAGTAATAAAACACATCTGATGTGACCTGTACAGTAAGAGATTAGGAATGTTTATTCTATCAGTGGGAGGAAGGCTAAAGGGAATGAGTAAATCTGCAAGTTTCAAGTGTAAGATCGCTTGATCTTTTGTACTTGCTTGCAGCTGCCAAAGAATATTGTTCTTGTTCCATGGCAACGTGCATGTTAGAGACGTGCAGTATATAACGTATTAGTGTCGGTAACACCGTATTCAGTGGTAACCTATTACCAGGTATAACGTGTTACCAGTAAGGCCCTGTAATTTCAGTAACATGCGGGCTGAATGATTTGTCGATCTCATAACGTCTTTCTGGTAATTAGGTATGTACAGTAACCTGTTTACTGAGTAACAGTATCATCGTGCAAAGCAATGAGGCCAGAAACGGACCATTCTGGTAACGCGTTTCTGGTATTACGTTACTGAGAAACCAATAACAAAGTGGAGTGATCTGGATGATGTGGGGGGGACAGGGTACAAAACAACAGATTGAAATAATATAAATAAAATTTATTTATCAAAATAGAAACGTAGATTGTTTTCTCTGGGGAAAAATTGACCTAACTCTTCCGTCATTCAGGGGTTCGTTTCTCAGTTATCATTAATGATAAGTAATATATTTAAAAATTAGGCGAACTAATTAAATATAACATTGTAGTGAGTTAGGTTAAGTTTTGTAATTACAAATTACAGAACTTACCAGTCTAAAATTTCATTGTTATCAAAATGTAAACATAAGACTTGTTTCTAGAAACAATTGAAAACAAACCTAACCTCTTTCGTCATTCAGGGTTCATTTTCGGTTACCATTAATGATAAGTAATCTATTTAAAAAATAGTCAACTAATTAAATGTAAAATTGTAGTGAGTTTAGTATAAGTTTTTGTATTGAACAAATTACAAACTTACCAGTCTAAAATTCCACTGCACTGATTAGTTAAGTGTTTGTATACAATGAATAAGTAGCCCCACATATGTAAGATTTAATCTGACTCAGTTTACTTACAAACGTAAAAACGTCAGTTCAGTAATAGCATGATGCTAATGACGAGCGTGGAACGTCTCGTAACGTAGAACTGTTTTCTGAAAAAATTGACCTAACTCTTCCGTCATTCATGGGTTCGTTCTCAGTTATCATTCATGATAAGTAATATATTTAAATTAGTCAACTAATTAAATATAACATGTAGTGAGTTAGTTAAGTTTTTGTATTACAAATTACAAACATACCAGTCTAAAAATTCCACTGCACTGATTAGTTAAGTGTTTGTATACAATGAATAAGTAGCACCACATATGTAGATTTAATCTGACTCAGTTTACTTACAACGTAATAACGTCAGTTCAGTAATAGCATGATACTAATGACGAGCGAGGGAGCGTCTCGTAACATGTGTTTACTAACGGTAACAGGTTACTGGTGCGTAATTACCCAACTAACCAACGCTATTATGGTAATAGATTATTGAAAAATAATGGTTTTTCCCATCTATAGTGCGTGCTTCCGTGGTTTATTCCTTGGTAGGTTATATAGAAAAAAAAACAGAAGCTCGAGGAGAGTACCATCACCGTGGTGAAAGGTTTTTTACTAAAAACAATCCGCTGCACAGTCGGTAACTGTTGTGTTTTAGTAAGTAACTTTTTTGCCTAGAAACTTGTTCAGGGCTGACACTGACATCTGATGAGAGCGAGCGATGATCCGAGAGAGCCCTAGCTTTATATATCCGGCAAACGATCCGAAGGACGATTTATCCACAAAATTGTATGAGTGCAATAGTATACATTTCAATTACTTCTGAAATGTGCATTGGAATGGCTTCTCCAAATAAAATAACATGCTTTTTAAAAATTTTAATAATCTCGTAGTTATTCATCAAATTGTTTTTGTTAATCGTCTTCACTTTTTCCAACCATGACTAAACTAGTAACGAGATTTTATTACCTGTCCAAAATCGAAGATATAATTAATTTTGGCTTAAAATCGATAATATTAATATTTATTATAATAAATCGCTGTTTTTCAAGGTTTCAAATGTTTAATACATGTGTAACCAAGAAATAAAGTAATAATGTACCTGTTATTAAGAACAGTAATTCCTTCAACTGGATCAACCTTTTTAAACTCCAGTTTGGGGTACTGTTTTCAGGTTCAACTAGACTTTAATAGTGTAATGCTTGAAAGATTAAAAGAAGTAATTTGTATACCACCATATTGCCAGTTACATTACTCACAGCAGGCAGGTAACAAAGGGTTATGGCGACCCCGCTTGTGTCTTGCGGTAAGTATACTATAATCGATCAGGCTCGCTTGTGCCGTGCGGTAAGTATCTATAATCATCCAGGCTCTCTGGACATAGTATTTAAACGGTGATATAATTACAGGAGTGTCTTGATTCATATTAAGCGCATGGTTCCGGCACATAATTTTATGAAATTTGAAATAAATCCACTAAGGAGCAGTGTTTATTACATTTTTACTGTCATTTCCAAACGTAAAATGATATAAAGTTTGACTTGAGCAATAACATTCTAGGCTTGCATTCGTTATGAAACTCTTGGCAATAAATAAACTTAGTTGCACAACTCGGGAACTTGTCAAATACTGAGCACAACTGGCGAGAACTTGACTTCATTAACTTCTTCAGTTGAATATCAACTCAGGACAAATTATTCGTGAATGTTTATAAAATAAAACAGTGCTAGCATATGAAACGCAATGTTTCCCCTATACTTTTATTTAAATTTGTTCAACCCTAATTGAATAAGTATGGAAATCGAATTTCTTCAGAAATTATAACTAATCCTCTTAATTACAAGGTAAGAGTTTGCGACATACGTTTCAAAAAAACTTCAAGTCTACAGCTACATGTGTTTTACTATAATACATTTAAAAATTTCATATGGTAATATTCATTGCGTTTACAAATATATTTACTATGCGGTTTTCTCATTGCCATTATGGTTTACCATTAAGACCAATATGACACCAAAGTGACACGATCCATAATCGTGTCTATGTTGCTTGTATAGCCATAAAGCTTCAGTGCAACATTGCAACTATATAGGTTAGTTCGATGTTCTCGAGTTATCATGCCAATTAAAGAGACAAATCAGCATAAATTAATTTTTTTCCAGATTGTATAGTGGTAGGCTTCGCTAACACTCAGTAATTAATCATTGTTTTATTATGATTAAAATTTTAACTGTTTCTGTGAATTAAAATCCTCCCAATCAACAAACTCAGTTAAGGTGTGTCAATTTAACTTTATCAATCCAATTGTATTTAAATGTATAAAAAAGTTATACAGAACATGTAAAAAAAAAAACAACAAAAAACGGTAATCACTAATCACATCTGTAAGTTTATCGACACAGGTTCACTTAGAAAACAAAAATGCTTAAATTGAAATTGACTTAAGACATTCCTAAACCTGCATTTAAGGAATAGACGAGTTTGTGCGAGACATAAATTAGACAAGAACGCTGCAGATTTAATCTCCATGAACACATTCCTGCTTCAGCATGTTTACCGGTCCTCAGAAGATTGGTGTATCCATCAAACTGGTATTTATTGCCTATGAGAAGATCCTCATTGCAAACATCCCATAGAAGGCAACAAGAGTCTTTACCGAACCGACTGTAACTTTCTCGGATTTTTATAACTTTGATACCCTTTGACCTTTTGATCCCCAATCTCAAAATAAATTTTCCTTGGACAAGAGGACCGCTGTGTAACTACTTCCAAGTCTCTAGTTTTTTTAAAGAATTATTCCTCAGCTGGAAATACGATATATGTTGTATACAACCTTTTCAATTGTTATATGTCACAAAGTGCATAACTCTAACGTTTAGATGATTGTAATCTACTTTCTTTCTCACGTATAAAAAACCTTATATACAAACATGTACTTAAAACCTACAAGATGCGGCAATAGTCTGCCATTTGAAAAATTCATCGTATTGAATTATACACAAACAGCTTGGAGTCCTGAGACATTTTTTTTAACAAAGAACAATGGTAAATTTTCAAAACTCTAATCCAAATCTTTACTAATCCAACTTAAACAGTTTTATAGGTGGAACAAAATGAATAACAGACTGGGTTCGTCTGTCTACACATCACATTTTTCCATAAGGTTGATTTAAAAAGAAATTATGGCTACTAGAAAATAAAAGGGTGATATATGAACAGTAAATGGTGTCCGGGCAATATTAGATACAACTTTAGTTTGAAGTCACAATGGTTGTAATATGTATCACGGTCGATTTCGTGTTAAAAGTTTTGTGTAAGAAATCGTGAGTACATCAGTTTAACCTCCACGTGGTAGGATGTTTTTAAACCACATAGGTCACGGTTCAATTTTATGGGGAGGCAGATTATAATTTCAGTATGGGTTTATACATTTTTTCCTTAGTAATGTTTAGAATAAACAATTAAAATGCCATTTGTGAAGTACCCTGAAATGTAAAGTTCTGATCCCATAGAGTACACTCGACAATAACGGACAAGAAGTGAGTGGATAACCAATGCAGAGATAAAGATATTGAGTTTTACCTGACCTAGTTTGTCACTATGCGTCTTTTTTCTTGTACTGGAAGGTTAAAAAAGGCACGGAAAGAAATAGCACGAGGTCAGGAACTCTTGCAGGTCTCTACTGTTTTGGGAACGGTCTTTGAGATAGTTTTGATAGAAATCAGTCTCTCTGCATACCTGGAATAAGAAAGACGAAATCAAAAGAACAGGTGGTGTGACCCATGAAAAAAGGCCGCAGTACTAGCATACTCCTCTGAGAATTTAGAAGGGTCCTATAGAGTTCTTATTGCAGGTGATCTTTTAATGGGTGTAATTTTCATTCAAATATACTCTATTTTAGCTCTGAAGGTTCATTAGCATTTCCTTACTGATGAAAAATATTGAGACTGACAATAATTTAAAAATTTATGTAGTACCGTTAGTGTTCTATCATTTATCGTGTACATGTCAGTGAATGTTAAAATGGTTTATTTATTCAACACTATAAGTATCCATTTGGTGATAATATCGACAACAAAGGCAAATGTCACAATGGTACATCATCAATAATTAATGTAAGGTGTATTATTCATCGCCATGGCAAATGTATGTAAATAGTGTACGCTAAAGGCTAATAATGAGTTCTCAGTGCATTATCCACTGGTTAATTGCAATTATCAAGTAATGTAATATGCATTTGTTAGTTTGATTTATCAAAACGCACGTTTACATAGAGTAATTTAATTGTTATGCATGATTTGTTAGCTGTAACATATTATACATGGCTTTTAGAAGAGCGGTTTAAAGTGTATTAATTAACAATAGGAAATTAACTGTACTGTTTAACGTTATATATCTTTATTGTTACTTACAGACAACATTTCGCAGCGCTTAAAACCTGCATGTGGTATATATTATTATAAATTGGATGTCACTCGTATAGATCAGTTGGTTGCAGTTTTATAAGATGGACGGTTTCAGAATCTAAATTACAAAAGAACAAGGAATTAGAGTTTCTCGGAAATTATAAACAAAACAAATGTTGTGTAATTACATTTTGTATGTCCCTCGATATTTCATATTCTTGAATTAAAAATAAATATAAATACATATTTACTGGTTTAAATTTAATACTGGATTCCTCTAGTCTATATTAGTAATAAATGCTCCCACGTATCTCTCGAATGTCTGATTTTTCAGTGTTAGCTAAACCAAAAATCAGTAAAACATTTTCTGTCTCAGAATAATACAGAAACGTGGGGACTAGAGTGCTGAGTCTTGCACAAAGAACTAATGTAGGTTAACTCATTAACTTTATTAAGAGAGTAATCACCCGTGGTAAGAGTTTGTATCTTGATAATCGAAACTCCGAAATCTTCAAATATTAGGTGCCCATGAGCACGGACAGAAAATTAGAATAACTAAAGTAAAAGTAAAGTAATGTAAATATTTCTTATTTCCACCAGTTGAAGTAAGGGTTAAGAAGCCCTCTCTAAAATTTTAACCTGCAACGAACGGCTTAAAATTGATTTCCGAACCATTACCAATGACGGGCAGGCGGACTGCTTGCAAAGACAGGATCGCCCATCCCAAGCAGCAGCCACGCTCGCAATTTTTTTGGTTTGGGTTATCTTACGATAACCGTGTACCCGCGACACTGCGCCATAGGCAAGAAGATGTAGGACAAGAACCATTCAAAAGGAGGAGATAGAAATGTTAATTTCATACCTTTTTACTCGCACCAACCTCATAATTGTGTCAGTTACTAATCTATGCACATAACGTTAATACTTGGAGATTTTCTACCCTATTTACAAGCACGAATCACTTTACTCTAAACTTGTTAATGACAACCTAAGACCGGTTTATAACGTCCCTCTTATCGGGATGGAAGAGCTCATGGAGTGCATCTGGTTAAGTGCTCTGTCTTTAATCAGCATCAGGTAAAGTATTAGAGGTTGGAGTAAGGTAGTTTTGTCATTATTAGTATGAAGTTTTTTCATTCTTAAATTATAATAATAGTCGTTGCTTTTTCATTCTTAAATGCATATACAATGCAGATTCTGGTTCTGGAATGGATTTTTTATTCTTATTAACAATATAATGGTAGTAGTAGGCTCGACAAGTTTGATAGCTGAAATACCTTGGAGATGAGTAAATGTGACGATACAGCTACCAGTCTTGTTGTTAGTTTAGCGCCATCCGGAGAGTACGTACAAGAGTACAACATACTTGCTGATGCTAAGTGTAATGGTAATCTTTTATATTACTACGTGAATATTTATTTTGTTCACCAAACTTAAAACTGAGTCACGTTATCTTGTTTAAATAACAATATTTTATAAAAATCTAACGTTTATTATATCAGATTGTTAGTATAAATAAATAATAAGTAGTATCTCTAGATATAATACACCTAAAATCAAGATTTATCCTTTTTAAACAAGTGTTATCAATCAAAATACTGAATTCAACTAACATATTATGCCTAAAATGCCCCTTTATATTTCATTGATTGGTTTCAAATCTGCGCAAACTTTTCGAATGAAAATATAATTTCACCAAACAAACTCATGTCAAGAAATGTCGAGGAAACTCATGAAGAAGAAAGTCAAGCGTGTAGACTCGGGAAGCATAAATATATAATTCTTTGCTCAAGTTGGTCGGAAAATTAGAACTTCTGTCACTTAATGTTATAGAGGAATGATTTATTAGAGGATTGGGCAATATAAATTATCTTTAGTCCAATAAAAAGTTTCATTTTTGAATAAATGTATTGACAAGTATGACCCGATCAATTCTTAATGGACTATTAAGAATATTTTTATAAAAATAATATGATATTTCTTCCGTAATACTGACAATCCCAGAAGGGAGTCGGAACAGTAAAGGGTGCTAGGACATACAAACAATACAAATTTCTTTTAATTTCACACAGTTCTCCGGTGTGATTTGGTATAAGAAGCTGAGACGTAATATCCAAAGTTTATCAAGGACCGGCCAGATTGAAGCAAGTTAACGTGCACGATAGAAAAATGTTATTAGAGTAAAGTTAATACTATTGAGACAATTTTATGATCACTAATTGTGTACAGCGACTATCAACCATTGCTGTAGTTTTAAAAAATCTGCCCAAGAATTTCCATTCATCATTTGAGCGTAAATAATACAAGTTAATTTTTTATTCCCTCCTTCTAATTCTTCGACATTTTTATTTTTAATAGCCAGTAGTGGATAATGTCGCAGCCACCATTTGTTTAGAACATCATGGAGATGTGAGCACAAAAGGGAAAATTACGTAAAGCCTAGCGATTTACGATGAATCGAAACTAGCCTTCTCTATATACCTTTTCCTGTAATACTGTAGTCACAACTTATTTATATCATAGGGGAAACACCACGTGGAGTTTATTCTGGTTGGGTGTTACATGGATACACAGCAACTAGCACTACAGCTCTTCCCAATAACCACTTCTTTTTTTCACTGTAATTCAAAACTTTCCTTGTAATCGAATCGACAAAAAGCAACGAAAGAGTGAGCGCGAGATGGGACAAACGGACGGATGACCTAATTTGGTAACCCTTAAAATCAGAGCTCTTCATTGGGCCAATACGAAAACAATGCACGAAGACCTTCTAAGACCTTTATCTATCAAGAGTTTTTGCACAGACGGGGACACGCACAGACAGACACAGAAAGGCCCTCATTATGATCTCAAACTTAATAATTTTTTCTACAAACGAAGAGAAATATTTTATACCAAACTTCAAGTCTTTAGGACCTTTCTATCAAGAGTTTCCTGCACAGATAGCAGACGAAAATACAGACACACTGTACCAAAAATCATTAGCGTTCTTCCATGAACCAGAGGCAATTATTAATATGAAGAAGATAAGCAGTTTTTTTTGTTTACGTTTTCAATATAGTGATATTTGTCTAAGTGCTTTGTTTTAAAATCTTATTCGCCCTTGTTTGAATTTGAATTTTTCAGCTAGTTGCCATTGTTTGTAATTTGAGGGACGAATAGGAGTGAACCAAGGTTTCACCTACCTGATAATTAACTCTATCTTTTTTATCATCTGACCGCACTGTCGTTTCTCTGTAAATATTCTAATTCATATTATGGTGAAATATAAAATACTAAAACACATATTATTATGTATCATCTTTAACTATATTGGTCTGCATATTATTACTAATTTCTACAGAATAATTTCAGTTTTGGTTTAATTTCCTCATTGGCTATAATACTCGTATATCCAAGCGTATGATTACATATCCGGCTTTCATCTCGACATTGCATCAAATAGGATTACAAGTTGGTGACGAGATTGACTCCTTTTCATGTCTGATAATCTCACCACATGAAAGCTTGCAAGCTTATACTGTGCCCTGATCTGTCCCAGTGTCGACTTGACTGTGTGAATGTTATGCTACACATTCACACGTAACTCTGCAGTTACAAACAAACTTTCTACCTTTCTTTTTTTAAGGTGAAAAATTAAAGGAAATTATCAATATAAAGAGAGGTAAAACCTATTCTAAATTTTCGTTCTGAACTCGAAAACGTTTGGGTTGCCTAAGTGGTCGTGTCCAGCATTAATTTTGACAAGCACATAGTTTCTAATTCTAGGGTCTAAACTCTTATTTTGTTTTAATCATTATTGGCTGAGCGTTAGCGAAAAACATTTAATGTTACATTACATAACCTAACTTAATCTAAACCGAAGCTAACCTTACCCAACATTTAATTTCGTCTGTCTTATAAAACGACCTCTTTGTATTGTTTCGATATCAAAGACACCTAACCTGCAAAATATTTTAACCTAGTTTTGAAATTATGTGTTAGGTTAGTTATTTACCTCAAGAAGAGATCAGATTGGAAATCTCGAAAACGCAATGTTACTGATCTTTTTTTTTTCAATGAACAATGGGCCAAAATGTCCGGAAAAAAATCATGTTTCCTTCAAAATCCAGACTGGTATTAACGTTTGTTTCGAAAGTTTCGAAATCTTTGTATTCCCTTTAACGCTTTTTGTCATATTAGTGCATTTACTTAAATTTGCAATTAAAAAAGTCCCATTGGAATTTTTTCAAGTGAATATTACCTTTATTGCTTGCTCAATTCCACTCATTAGTTTCTGTTTTTATTGTTGATCCGTGGACAAACAAAAACAGATGACGACGTTAGAAGAAACCTTGAAGGAGATGCATTCACTTATACCCTACCAAGAAGTTAAATATACTACACAGTTTAAATGTAGATTGAAACACATTCACATAAATAAACATCCTCACTTAAATGTTTAATTTAATCACTTAAGGCAAGACGTAGGCGTGTTTCCCCGATATCCCTCCGATTGTTGGAGCCCTGCCAATTCAATAAGACCTCTCTTCTGGTCTGCTCCTATTGTATGTGTTTGTTTGTGATTGTAATGTTTTATTGTAAGTAAAAAACGTTACCGCAGTGAGAAATATAAAATTGTAATAGTGAAGGGCGATCCAGTTTAAAAGGGACATACATTTAATGACCTTTTAAATTAAAAAGTGTTATTAAATGACTTTCATTATTTTGTAATACATTTATTTAACTTTTAACTTATTATATAACTTTATTGTGTTTATAATATGTAAAGGTTTATGATGATTCAAGGAATAAAAATGCAAATTTTACGGATTTATATTTATCGAAATAATTGTTTAAGAATCAAAATTATCATAATCAATATGAAGTACAGATGGAGACTTCAAAAAAAATTCACAGAAACCCGTAGTAGTTGTCACTTTCTGAGGAACTTTAGGGTAGACTAAATGGCAAAATTGAGAATATACCCCAAATTACATTACTTTCCCCTAATATAAAGCCACAAAGCATTGGAGGGCTGTACCCTCCTCCCCTGGGACCACCCCTCTAATATACTAGTATTACTTTACTTACCCACTCGGAAGTCATTAATCATCAAATACTAACTTTGTTGTATTGCAGTAGCAAAAGTAAATTCGATTATTTAACGTGTTTTTGAACAGCTGTAACCAAATACTATATATATGTATATATATATATTTTAAAAAGTATTTTAGTGTACATATTTAGAGATTTCTAGCTAAGTAAGAATAGAATAAGTAAAGTGAAAAAAGGTCACGAGTTTTACTACAGAAAATTCACTTAAAATTACTGATTTACTTTACTCGGTACTTTACTGATGTATTTCAAATATAACTATTGGTTTTGTTTAATACAATACTGAGAAATATGCCAAATATTTTTTTAAAGATGATTATCTCTAACTCCGGTTATTGATAAATAAAAATTGTGATGTACAGCTAGAGTGCTTTAGTGTCCAGTTGACATTAAAAAGATTAAAAGTAGCTTAACAATTCGTTAAAACTACTTAGCAGAATCTTCATGTAAAAATTTTAAGTCTGTAAGCCAATTCGTTTTCGAGATACCGTGCAAACAGACATATAGACAGAACAGAGATACAGGTAGACAGAAATGAAATTTTTTCCAGTTTCCACGACTAATAGACTTCGCTGACGCTCAGCCAGTAACGTATCAATATATTTACAATTCCCAAAAAATGTCCCCAATTTCAAAAACTACCCATTGTTGAGAATGTTTTAAAGTTAAAATTTATTTTATTGCGTCCTCTTGGGACAAACTTTGGGCATAAAAAAGAACAACTTACTGTACTTGGTATGATTACACAAAACTTACGGTATACCAGTAAACAGAGCATAGTGCAATGCACAGTGAACACATTTAGGCCATGGTATACAGTCGTGTGTTTGACACCGCCTGCCTTCTCGTCTGTCACGTCGCTGTTAGATTTCAAAACACACTAGATTTTCAACCCGATTTTCCGTGGTTACGTGAAAACCACATAATTGTCTGACACTGTTCATTGAGCGTAAAATTACAGTTTTAAATTTTTTACACTTGAATGCAATTCAGTTCGGACCGTCACACACTTTGCAAAAATCTTGCAATTTTCGTCCTGGTATAAAGAGATTTTATAACTTAAGTCCTTGTTTGTGTATTCCACAAAGGGTAGCTCACCCTGCCTTAAGTATAAGTGAAAGGATGAGATGATATAGAACTCTCTCCCTTCACTATCATATTACATCATCATTAATTACTCTATTATTATTAGAACCGGGAAACAGTTATACATGGCACTCAAATGGAGGGAAGAGAATTTATGTTTAATTGAAGAATTATAGAAGAACAACCTATTTAATTTTAAATGTGCTGGACAAGTAAAGATCTAAGATTTAGGTCTTAAAGGTATGATAATTAGGGTTTTGTAATCCAATATTCATGTATCCAAAGATTCAACTTTGTTTAAATAAATATAAAACAATAACAAAACAAAACATATGATAATTTACTAGCAAATAATGATATTTGAAATTGATGAGAATGATGCTTTAATTTCATTTTGGATGAAATTAAAATTGAAAAATCATACGTTACCTTAGTACCTTTGTGATTTGTTTTCCCTTAGTCAACCTTCGTGTTTCCAATTATTGTTATTGAAACATCGATTTATGTGTGTAGAGTTTATGATGTTACATGATGTCAAACACTACGTAATCTGCAACATCACATCTTACACCAACACGCCGAAAACCCGACACACAAAATCCGCTCATTGTTGTTACCTTTAGGTAAGACAATTCGATAAATTTCCCTACTAAGACAAAAACTGGCCTAAATATATTTACATGGAAAATCAATTTTTATTAGGAGTTATTTTCTTCTCTAACTGTCCTCTACATGAGAGATAAAATCGTGTAGATTCGGTTTAGGGGGACATCCTTAGTTTGTTGTATATTCACTGATGAGTTTATCCAGATAATAAAATTGGAAGTTTTAGTAAAAATACACATTTAACTGTAAAACTTTATAAAAATATTAAGTATGCAGAGCATGATCGGTAATGTAATGTAGATATTAAAGACAAAAGTACTATTTTACCTTTGATACAAATGTAGGGAATGTTATTTAGTTTTTTTACAAAACTAGGGATTTCAGTAGTATGTCTTTGATCGGTGCAGCAAAACAAACTCGACTATGGCACTACAAATATCTTAGACCTAAGTATATTACAATGGTTATAATTATATATTGTTATAGGGATGTACGCTTAGACCTACGTACATGTGTATTTTCTTGATCGGAAACAACAAGGCAAACGCAAGTTTGGCGTTGGAAATATAATTCATTCATACCCGAAATGCTCATTCAAGGTCAAATAAAAACCATACACAATTTCGCTTAATCAATCTAAAGCTCTTTTAAATATAAACACTGTAATAGTATGTACTGAAATATGCTTACTTCTTTTTTAAAAAATTACATAGAGCCCCATCATGTATTATTTCGTAAGAGCGTTCAATGAAAAGCAAAGTATTTGGATTTTAGAATTCCTCCACACTGGGTTATTATAGTTCAAATTTTGCTGAAATTGTTTGAGCTAATCAAAAGAAAAATCCTAGAATATTGGAGTGAATTTTGAATTATATCATGTGTACTTTTAAAAACCGTTTTTTAAGTATGCCAGAAGAGTTAAGAATGGCATTCAAAAGAAATATACCCACGATGTCCCTGTTTTAAGTGTGAAATTGAGTGCAAACTGCTAGTTTATTTATAAATGTTCATTACAAACTGTTTGACTCGAGTAGACAAGGAAGATGGAGTGAGAAACTCTTCAGATAATATATCAACTGTTATAAATATTTCACCACTACGGATAGACTTGAGCACTGTTTTCTCCAACTTGTTTTGAGTTCAAGGAATAATTTATTCACCTTCACTTTCACTTTTAAGTTTATTATCCTTATCTTTGTCCCTGAAAATTTTATCTGTGAAGACATAAACTTATAGGTTTATTACTGCATAAATATAATTTTTAAGTTTATTACTTCTAACAGTGATCCTGTAATAGTTATTTCTTTAAAGACTGAGTTCTTTAGCACTTTAAGTTAGATTGTACTACATCTACTCGTAATATATTATCCATGAATCCAAAGATTCTTATAAATAAGGTTAATTTTATAAACCTTATCTTAAATACTCTTTGATAGTGCCAAGTTTAATTTTTTTTCGATTTTGTTGAGAAGATTTTTATTATTTTAATTAATGGTGATCAAAGAGGGTCTTAAAAACATTTCTGAATTGAGAAAATCTAAAGCAATTTATTTACAAATTAATTTATATCTCATGTTGCCATCTTTGTAATGTACAAGAAGAATGGTTATGGTTCATTAAAACTCTAAACCCTATGGAGTGACATGCACCATTGTAGACTCGATGTTGTCTATATAGAAATTAAGCTTCATGCAAGATTTCCAGTCTATAGGTTAAGGCTAGGATGGCTGCAGACACAGCCAGTCAAATATTATTTTCATTACACTAACAAACTTTCTAAATCATAATTTATGTACACTTTTTATGTAATCAACAGAGGCGAACATTTCGTGACTTTTAGAATAAATATAATACATTTTTAGCATCTAGTATTGTCCGTCGATATAGGTCATAGTGTTTATGGGGTTACTGACAAGAGTTAAAGTAGTCTGAGTCATTAAGGACTCCATTAAAATACGGATACAGGTATAAACGTCACTCAAAGAATAACAGAAAATAATTGCGCTATAGAATTAAATCAATGAGCGAGATCGCTATTGCATGTCTGGACTCGGTTTATCTTCACTCACCCTCAGTCATTAAACTCCTGTAATTTTATCTGTCGTACAAGGAAGTTACATTTGACAGTCAGCTACTGCTCAATTGCACCTGATTTATATCGTTTCCTTGACGACCCTGTGTGGGATAACCTCATTCTCAACGTCGAACATTTATATCTGACATAATACATGTTTCAAAGACACAAATGTCCGTCTATTTGTGAACAAAACTGTTAATTCAGTATATTGCATCATTATTATTTTAAGGAAACGTAATTACATGTTTCATTGAAAATATATTTGGAAGTGTTTCATTTTTAAACCTTATATCAGATTGAGGAAGAAATGAAGACCATAGTATCTGTAGGCCTTTCCTCACAGGAAATATTCTTAGACTACTGGTTTGTTGTTTCAAACGATTTTTTAAAAAATTTAACGCCAGCCGATTCTTTTATGCTAAATAAACAATAATCGCAGCCAGGGAGACCGTGACTTTGTTCTCACGAGATTTGCTACTGCTAAGTTATATAGTAGTTTAAGAAATGCAATCTCTATAATCTACACTCACTTCCGGACGTATTCCAAAATGCGCTGTAATCGGGAATCCTTACGCTAACAAGTGTTTTCTTCCGAGCATCCTTGGGGCTATTGTTGAACTTGTGCCGTACAATCTAAAGCATCTAACTTTAGGCCTGACTTAGACAGCTATATTTTAAATTCAAATATTGTTTTATAGCAGTAGCACTTTGTACCAAAACTGTCAACCCTGAACTTGTGATTTGGAACAAAACAAAACGGAACTTGAGATGCGTCTGATATGCCATAGTAATGTACTAAAGGTCATATCCTTTTATGTATATCTTAGTACGGAAAGTTGCCTCGACTTGTACGCTACCATAACTCAGATTGTATGTTCCCATTCTTAGCATTTGTGGTATTTTATACCCGACTTCCTGCTGGAGAATTCCTGGTAGCGGAAAAAAATGTATGGGAAAGTCAATCTGTGTTGCCATTCTAGCAGGAACTGCTGATGGAAATATCGTCACGTGTCACTCTTCTAGTCTCATCTTCCTCTGCACTTTGGTTTTGTGTTCGTTGTTTTCCCTTTCAACATTTTTCATCCCACATTTTTCTTGCTGTCGCTAAATGTAATGTCGCTTAGCTGTATTTGATTTAAACAAATGTTATTAGAAATGGAAGTATATTTTTTAGTAACGATTGTTGTATGCAATTAAATGAACAAATCCCAATAACTAATTAGTACCAACATCAATGATAACAAATCGTTATAGATATCAGCTAACCTTAAAGTTATAACAGTTGAAATCCTTTTTCTAAACATTTAAGACTTACATTTTCCAGAAATAAATTCATATTATTTTGTGAGTTTTCTTAATGATATAATGCCAAGCAAATATATTGTAACATCCATTATTCGTTGGCAGTTTTGTATTTATATGCTAAAAGTTGAATTATTTGCACAACGATTTGAAATATTTTCTGTAAAATACATATTAAGCGAATGTATGTCAAACATCCTGAAGTGTTTTAGATAACGTAAAAATTTATATGGGTTTGAAAATTCCTTGAAGTTACTCCAGACTTAACAGATAAAAATGTAGAAATGAAATGAAATGAAACGTTTATTCTCTCTTCACAATCAATTAATTGTAACAAAACAACAACAATATTATACCTCTATACCTAGTGTCTGATCAAATAACGTGTTAACTAATTACGATGTGTTTTTCTATTATTGAAAACAAAATGTTATAATAGAAATTATTAAACAAAACAGAAATTTACGCTGATGCAGAACTGCTGAGAGAATTAAATACGCAAGAGAAGATCAATTCTTTCTGATTTTGCGTAGAGTCACCAGTAATTTTATATTTTAAAATTTGGAATTTTACTGTTTTATCCTGTTAACCTGGTCAAGCACACACGCAGACAAACACACGCACGCACGCACGCGTTATAGTGGTGTAAATCAAACTTTGTTGACTCGAAAATTCATTTTCTAGGTGTTTAAACTGTTTCTTACTAAATTTAACGCCACAACTTCAGATATACAATTTGCCTTTTAAAAGCTATAATTTATATAATGAAAAAGATGTCTTCCTTGTAGTCCAACTACAAAGAAACAGTTACCAAGCTAACTACCAACATAATAGGGAGGTTTTATTTACGCTCAACCACTAACAGCGAGCTAGAATAGTATTCACAAATTGCTAAAGGCCATATTCTCAACTGGGTTATTCACACTGATGCAGATTGATATACAAAGCTCTATCTCTTCTTCAATAATATCCTCTTAGGCAACAACTTCCGCCATTACAGTGCCGGGGTAGACTCAATTTTAGCGTGGCTGGGACAATTTGCATCTGCAATGTGCGGCAATACCGAGCCCGGGATCTGATTACTCCCCCTTTGATTGCATCAAAGCGACAGAGTGTGTTACGAGGAGCTGGAGTATTGCAGTCGCGTGGCGGGCGATAAGTATTGTAGGAGCTTACGATTTATTTCAGGTCGTGGAATACGGCAGTAAGAATATTACGGGTTACAGTGGTAGTGGTTGTATTGTGATTAGGCGTAATGCGAGAGGCATAAATAAGCAACTGCAAGAGCATTAGTGAGTGTCTATATGTTCAAAGTAGGCATTAAGCAGTAACACAGCCGCTCTGTACACTATAATGTACCGGTAGTGACATGATGTACGATAATGTCCAATCATGTGTTACTGCCTGCTGTAACACAAACTACGCATCTATAACGAATCTTCGCTTGAATATTTCTAATGAGTAGATAAAGATATGTTGAAATGTTTTTGATATGAGAGGTGACTTCAAGTATTGTAATACACTGTTTCCCTTCATCATCTAAATAATATTATTTTATTTAAGTTAAATCATAACTCACATTTTATAATAAATAAACAGAAAGGTGACTTTGAAGTTGTTTGTGGTAGTCCTCATAATAAGGCGTAAGTCCAAGAGGGTGAAATTTGTACCTAATCCTAACTTGCAGATCATGTTTGGTTGGGAGGGGGGTTTCAAAACACGATACACGGGTTTGAACGTGCATTATACACAGAAAAAAATTGAGGCAGTGTGTTTGCTCAAATTCAATATAATTGACGTTGATTAAATAGGATTAGTAAGCAGTGAAACCTTATTAGAGAAAGTGATTAATAAGCATTAATTTGCCTGTATGAATAAGAAACGAAATCGTAATATCGAGACATTAAAGGGAGTCGAACTAAATGTTTTTCGAGAAATATACAATTTTTTACTTTTTTGTTGTTTATTATGCATTGACATTTCCCCGTTTAAATGGTATATTACTTTTTGTTTTATCTCAATTGAAACTTATTAAGAAATGTGATATAAACTATGTGATAACTATTTTTCATAAACTCTCTCTCCCCCCTCACTCCCCCTCCCTCTCCGACAAAATATTTATAAATATTAAAATTAAATATTTAATTTTGTATTTATTTAAATAAAAACCAAATGCTCGTATTCAGTTAAATATTCCTCTGCTTCTTCGCCAAATTTGATAAGAATAATAAGAATGTATTAAATTATTTAATAGTATCGGTTTCAGTAAATTTAGCGATACAAATTTAAATACCAGTAAACAAACTAAATGCAATTCGAGTATATGTACATAAATAATAATACAAATAATGTGTTAAATTTATATTTTATATGACTCTGGTACCATGCTCAAGATTGGTTTTAATATAAAAACAACTCAAATATAGATGCGTATTCTCAATATTAAAAGTTTTGATTTAACAACAGTGATAAAAATTATATAATAATACATATATTATAGTCATATATATTATGTAATACTATAATAACATTTAATATTGA
The DNA here is from genome assembly GCF_021130785.1 of Homalodisca vitripennis. Lineage (NCBI taxonomy): Eukaryota > Metazoa > Arthropoda > Insecta > Hemiptera > Cicadellidae > Homalodisca > Homalodisca vitripennis. Next base: position 216,288,635 of record NC_060208.1, on the reverse strand, counting down.
ATCCTTTAAGAGAAGAATATAAAAATGTACGTTGATTAAATACTACATTTTGAACTCCTACATATATTTAATTTTTTTAATTTTGAAATTAACTGAAGGAACATTATGATGTGAATTAATCCAGTTATTCACACTCTATGAGGTATGCTAAAATTATAAGTTGTCAGGTAAACTGTATCAAGTAACAACCTGTACTATTAGATAAACGTCTTCCAAACCTGCAATAATCTCACGAAATAAAACCGTTATAGGTAATGTCAGCAAATACAACGAAACTCTCCACTAGAGGGGTGTAGGAACGTTCATACCCTTCCAATCAGATTTTGGAATGTTATATGACGTGACATTAAGTAGACCGCATGCGGCTACGGTGTGGTAAAGAGCAACCAGTGACCGCACTGTGACCACAAAGGGCTGTGGTGGAAGCTTTCCTCAGAAGTCAGACTGACAAACACAATCTCAGTACTCGTTACGTTAGTATTATAGACTTACTTAGGTAGAATAACAATCAATTGCGTATCTGGTAAATTGTTGACTAGAAAGAGATAAAATATAATGCTGTACACCAAAATGTACCGTGTTTAAGAGACGATTAGAGCACAATTTATAATGATAATATATTGTGGATAATAGGAAACCAAACTGGAGGGAAATGGTCGTCAAGTTACACGGGTTTTTAGTAAACCAAAACTTTTCGTCTTTCTTCGAATTTTAAAGTCTTCGAAATTCACCTACCTCAATACAAGATAAATGTAACTTTGTTACAGCATTTTCGGGACTTGCAATGTATTTTCCCCATATATAATAATGTTAATTAGTTAAAAATAAAAATGAAATAGAGAGTTAATTTCTTTTTCAGGATACGAATTAAGAAAGATCGTATGAATGCCACACAACTGTACGGGACTACCCGGTAAAACTGTTTACATAAGTTCATTTAAGTTCTAATTCAAAATACAAATATTTTTCTGATCTAGGCATAAGTTTTATAAAGTGTAGAAACCTGTAACAAATTGTTTTCAACAGGTATCATAAAAGAATAAAATAGAATATTAAGAATGTGTGTGGGATTTGGTTATTTACAGAATTTGTCTACTTAAGCTGGTTATTTACGGGATTTGCCGACTTAAGCTGATCATTTTCTTCTTAGTGGGAGGGATAAGGCGGGACAGATAGTTTTGGTTCAGATGTGTTTTTTGTACAGATTCGATCAGAGTACCGTAGTGCCGAGTCTGAAGAGAACCTAGCTTTGCAACTATTGAAATAATGTGATTTATTTATAAATATTTATTTATGTAAATATTTATTTATTTATTTTTGTGTGTGTGTGTGTGTGTGTATTTTATTCGTATTTCTGTTTTTAAATTTTGGTTTTTTTTATTAGTTCATGAACATAATGTATTTATTTAAATGTCGCAATAGGGAACTGTTATACATGGCCGCTACACTGAGCGGTATTGCCCTGTTCCAGATAATTACATTCGGAACAATGTTCAGATAACTTTTAATTTTATTCATATTGTACTAGTGCGAGAAATTTGCACACATGCATTTATCAGATAACGTGTAAATTGTTATTTAGTAAAGTTTTCAGCACTAAATGTCACAAAAGAGGTATAAGTTGCTTATGTGAGGCATTGACTCGAATTGCACTACAAATTACACCTTCAACTTGAGTATTAGAAGTTAATGATGTGTTAATTTCTCCACGGGCTGTATCGTTATAAAATAATTTGCTTACATTTCTTCCTCATTTTGACAAGAAAAATCCGGACGTTTGAATTTCTTGGTAAACCAGTTGGTTTCATGACACAGATCCTAATTACGTTTGGTAAATGGTACAGATTAGGTGTGGTAGTATGGGCTTAACTTTAACATTTTTATCAAGATTGCAGGAGACGCCAGATAGGATGAAAGGATAGAGTTTCTTTCAAATCTGATGTGTAAGCTGGATCTATATGTCTAAGCTGATGTGTGTTCCGTCTCGCCTTTTTATATAAGTCAATTTTACCAGACCTGTCAAGGTTATGTAATAATGTGTTTAACTCCTCATGCGGCGTATAACACGAACATGTTATACATCGTGATTTTTTCATCCTTTCTGAAGAACATTACAAAACAAAACTCAGTTAAAAGGCCACACAAACATACTTAGTTTGTGTTCTCATAAATTATCTTGTTCTAAGGTAATAAATGTAGATTTTCTTACCTGACATACATAATTAGAAGAAACTATTTTGGAAGTAACCGTTTAGTTTAGTTTTTCAGTTAAAATATCTCCATTGGGATTATTACGATTAAAAAAAAGTGTTTTATGAAAAATACCAATCCGTATGTGTGCACTAATGCCGGTCTAACAGCGGATGTGTGCAGTAATACCAGTCCAAGAGCGTAGCCTATGGGGCAGTAATGCCAGTCCAAGAGCGTATCTGTACAGTAATACCACTCCAAAAGCGGATGTGTGCAGTAATGCCAGTCCAAGAGCGTATGTGGCAGTAATGCCAGTCCAACATCGGATGTGTGCAGTAATGCCAGTCCAAGAGCGTAGCCTATGTGGCAGTAATGCTAGTCCAAGAGCGTATGTGTGCACTAATGCCAGTTCAACAGCGGATGTATGCAGTAATGCCAGTCCAAGAGCTTATGTGTACAGTAATACCAGTCCAAGAGCGTACGTGTACAGTAATACCAGTCCAACAGCGGATGTATGCAGTAATGCCAGTCCAAGAGCGTATGTGGCAGTAATGCCAGTCCAAGAGCGTATGTGTGCAGTAATGCTAGCCCAAGAGCGCATGTTTGTGTGTCCTAGTTCTAAAATAAGAAACTGGCCAATATCTGTTAGTTTGTCTAACACCTGTTAGTTTGTGTGAGATTATTAAATTTTACAATGTAGAATCCTTTTATTCCTACATATTTTACTTGATTAAATTCTTTTATCACTCCTATTTATATCCTTATAAAAACTAAAATTTAATTTATACTTGATGACACTTTCATGTTTTTAATTAATTGTTTAAGGCGTTGATCCAAATTATTGATAGACTGATAATGGAATCTAGAGGTATGATGTTAAATCTAATATGATAAAACTGAACTAGTTATTTATCATTGAGTGACATCATATTTATGAAACGTGGAGTACTTCTACTAAAGTATAAAGTAGCACTTTAGAATGTCTGCTACAAGTAGGCATGCTTCAGTGAGGCTTTACACTGCCTTCGATGAGCAGTAAATCATGTCTCCAGTGATTTGAGGCTTTCATTACCTCGACTGCCAACAACCTCGCACCTTCCCCTCCTGCCCCACGGACATGAAACATCCTTGTCAGCTGATTGCTCTAATCTTCAGCTGTATTCAGTTCATCACACTGCATTTTATATAGTTAGGAAAACTATGGCTAAATAATAACGACTTTATTAGTAAGAATAAATCTAAATTTTTGAATACGACCCACTGTTTATTTGTCGAATTGTTATAGGGTAAATGTGGTACAATATTGTATGTACGTTCGATGTAGTTTGAGGCCGGGAGGATAAAATGTGACTGAAAATAGGATCAAACCCTTCTCTCAAATTATCTTTCAGCTTCTCGTTAGAAGTTCACTTTTGATGATGAAAAGATTGTGAAATAAACAGGATTTTTACGGACATTTGCCATCGCTCAGTGGTACAAAAAATAAATAAAATCTTAATCACTGAACGATGGCAAATTTTCGGAAATTTCCTGTTTCTTTCACTATTGTTCATAATTTTTAATCGACAAAATATTACTATATTAGAAAACAATTAATAAATTTATTTTACAAATGCCTATTTTGTTTGAAAAATATTGTTTTATTTACAGTTAACCGTGTCATTAAAATACGAGCATTCACAAGAACATCTTTCTTTTTTTCATTAATTTATTAGCCATAAATATTTTTTCTTTTAAATATTAGTGATCAGCCTTATGGAAATTTTATACTTCACAAATAGGTACTCGTGAATTGTTTTTTGTTCGTCGCCGACAACGAGAGGCAGTACTACCTTCGGTGCTGTCACTGTCTGCGCTGATGATTGGAGAAATTATTTTTAGCTTTCCTTTAACGAGTTTTATTTTAATGTTTGGGCTTACCAAAACTTAAATGTTAGCACTAAGAGATAAAAATATTCTGAACTCAATTATAAACTAGCTTAAAATAACTAGGTAATTATGTATTAAGTTAGTTAATTACCTGATGAAGAGATCGGATTGCCGATCTCGAAACGTAGTGTTACTTATTTTTTGTTTTACTGAACTATGGCAAATGTCCGGAAAAATACTGCTTCCTTCACAATCCTTCCATCGTCAAAAATAAACGTCAAACAAAGAATATATAGGTAGCTATAACAAGTATGTCTTACAGTATTGTTTTAAATATTGGGTTTGCATTGTAGATCTAGTGAGAATTGGAGCGATAATGTATAAAGAATCCTATTAAAATGTACGCTCATTTAGTCCTTTACCTAATTTATAGTAATTTTACTCTTAATTTTTAACTCTGCGATCAGATGAAAATAAAAAAATGAGTGACGTAATCGATTTCTTATAAATAAACGGTATTTTAAACCCAATATTACTTGCAATAATATTTTCGCATTTTCGGTTGTCATTATCATGACAACCGTAGCTCGTTCCTGTTTTAACAGGTGGTGTGGACAAAAAATATTAAAAAAAAGTAAGCATAGGTCAGAGTGTACACAAATCTGAATATTATGGTGGGGCTACCAATATACGGAGAGACAATATTGTGAGAGTTGGTAGCCAAACTCTCTGCAGCGTTGACATTGTGGCTGGCAGAGATAGAACAGGTTGCTGTGCAGTCTGGACCAGAGCAGTATTTATCACACGTACTGTATCAACTCTGCATCTAACTCTGCTTATTAGTTCCTTTACCATATGCATGTCATGGAAAGTGTAACGTTGAAATATAAAGAGCAGCAACTGAAAAATTAGCTTGATTATATACAGGATAGGTTGTACGTCATTACTTTTTGCCGGATGTAAGAAATTAAACACAAAAAATACATGTGAAATCTAATGTGTAATAAGCCTTTTTTGATGCCACATGGGTTTTGAGCATAGTTTTCTTTTATTTAATGACACATTTTGATAACAAATAGCTTCTGTTGTTATCGATTCACTACCATGTTCTTGTTCGAAGTCAAAAGAAAAAATACTGAAACAAGTGTTACAGTGCGATCCGATTGCCAGACCTGGAACTATTGACGGTGTCTAATGAAGGACCGTGAATTAAATTATATTAACTTCTACTAGTTATTATACTAACTTGGGTACCCATGTATGTATTATCATAAAATTTTTCTTTTTTTTTCAGAAAGTCTCCTCTCCTAGGGTTATGTATGGGTTCGTACAGAATAGACTGTTTGTTTCTTTCACCACTAAAAAATCAATCTTTTCACTCAATGCTTGTGTAGTGCCAATAGATCAATTAATCAATGTGATGTTGAATGAAAGTTAACTTACGTAGTCGTAGACAATTTTAACCTTGGAACGATTCAGAGTTCCTTCATCTCCAGGAAATTCTCTGCACTCTACTTTTCCATTAAAGGTAAATATGAGATTCTTAACGGTTGTTACAGTCAGGTTGAGTTTCTGTATATCAATAATCACAGTTGCCTGCTTGTAACAGGTTATTTTGAAAGCTGGCTTATCACCCCAAGTATTATCTAAGTAGAAAATAATGCATGGGCATCCTCTTCGAATTCATTTACCAAATCCTGCAAAGGAGAGGATAATTGTGATTTAAAACACCATTTGGATATAAATCGATTCCACTTTCATGGTTTCTAAGATACGACTGTGACTAGGTATGTAAATTTTTATTTACTTTTGTGCACGAATCTTAGTTTAATGTTGTTATTGGTGATGAGTGATTTGAAAGTATACTAGGGAACGATATTAAGTACTGTTATCAGATGCATGGGCATCCTCTTCGAATTCATTTACCAGAATCCTGCAAAGGTGAGGCTAATTGTGATTTAAAACACCATTTGGATATAAATCGATTCCACTTTCATGGTTTCTAAGATACGACTGTGACTAGGTATGTAAATTTTTATTTACGTTTGTGCACGATTCTTAGTTATTGGTGATGAGTGATTTGAAAGTATACTAGGGAACGCTATTAAGTACTGTTATCAGAGGATAGTTTTACTAATATCCTGTTCGAGTAATCACCCACGGACAGATTTTACGGCTTTGAATAATCGTCTGTAAACCTTGTAAAACTGTTAAGCTTAGTTCACTACTTTGTAGTAATGGCATACATGATATGGTATAATCCGCTGCAAATCCAATTGTTGCAAAAGCTTTAGTAAATTGCAGAACTATTTGCACGTATGTAGAATAATGTTAAGTTTTCATTCCGCTAACTGAATATTAAATTATAACCCTTTTCCGGGTTTTATGCAATTGCTCTTTCTTTACAATATAAAAAGTTATAAAGTTAAAGATTTAATACTGACAAGTGAGCTAAATAAGATCTGTTTTATTTTTTATCTGCTTTGATTAACTTTAACAGTCTTTGTTCTAAATCACACAAATTTCAAATTAAATTGCCTTAATTTTTCCAATGGGTATTTATTTTGCACATTGCAGAATAATATAAAAATATATTTGATGGATCGGAATAAATACTTCAAAGAATACATTAAATTAAATCTATTTTCAAGTAGTTTAAAAAGACTTACTAACTCAATTAATACTAATTAGTTTTAATATGAAGGGATTTCCTTATTGCGATGGGTATTAATACATAGTACACGTTATTGGTAATTGTTAGTTTCTGATCAATTACATTAGATTTAAGTTTGCGATTAGAAATCGGAGGGAATAGAGATCAGTTTTTGAGCCCCTTCAATGTAGAGTTAACTTTAAAAAAATTTAGCATATAATGCGATAAACAACGCAAAGAAACATTAGAATGTAAATACTGCTATTTTTGAGGCGGCATTTAAAGAGCTTCTTTATCTCGTAACATGATGCTTCGCAAAGATAGCTCAGGGTGATGCTATCTTTAATGGAAGACAACATATTTCCGGAAAAGTTTGATAATTTTGTCATTTGACATAACAGGACCAACTCACCGCTTTTAAATACACATATTTATTAGTTTTTATAAAAGGCTAAGAACAACAAGGTGGCCTAAATTAGCAAGGATGCATAGTACTACTACATTTCTAAAAAAACAGTTTTACACCCATATTTTTTGGAATAAAATAATGAAATGCTTAATGAAATAATGACATGCTTACTCACAGTTTCTATCCAACCTTCCATAAATTCGCAGATTTATGGAAATGCGTCAAACTTTGTTGCATTTAATTTCTTAAACTTTCGTAAAGAATACAATTTAGAATGATTACTAAAAATGATCTGTAAAATTAGACATGTCTTATTAAAGCTACGACAAAAATATGGTCGTAAACCTGCGTGAGGTTTAACATTGTTTTTGTGGTGAAAATGTCAAGGTCATTTTAATAAAACCCGGCTCTAAAGTGATTCTAAAAGAAGGGGTCAAGTTTCTATCAGGATGTTATATTTATAGCCAGGATCTTGTTATAAACGCGTGGATCAAGTGAGAAATATGTAGAAGAGGTTTATCAGTTTGTAGGTGAATACCCAAGTCAAATCTAATTACATAATATGAATCGTCCCCATGAAAAATCACCAGTTAAAAGTTCCAAAAGTTTTCTATCCAACGACCTTTACATTATGCTGTACTATCTTTTAACATTTACTTTAATTTCTTGCTTCTCTATTTATTTTAATTGAATGGTTTGGGAAAATATGAGTATTGTAGATTGGAACTCAGATAAATTTTGATGTTATAACTATTAAATTTGAGAATAAATGAACTATTTGGATATACTTATGTATTTTTTTAAAAGTAATGTTGCCTAGTATTAAATTCGATAGCAGTAACATCAAAAACTTACTGACCAGCAAGGAGGAATGTCAATTTACTTTGACCCGGGTCCCGTAAAAACAGTTTATACTTCCCTCTTCCAACCACTTTACCTTAAATTACTGTTATCTCATATACTACCAGTCTCCATTGGGGAGGTGCGTCTTTGTGTATTTATGTTAGCACAGGTATTGTGTTCTAATTACTGCACACTCACAAAAACCAAACAAGATTCTACATGAGCCCTTACTCCCTGCTTGTGACAGGTGACACAAACTGGTCGTGAAGCTTACATCACTCGTCAATCTACATAGGATTTATAATACTTTACTAATCATAAGTTGTAATTCGTGTCGTACAAATAAAGAATACTAATAAATCTCTCTCTATATAAATTGGACTTGTAACGAGGTGACACGACGGGCAGAATATACCTAATCTCTGAATACGGAATAATTGCTTACTCAAAGTTATACATTTATATTGTAATTGGCTGAGCGTCAGTGAATCCTATCACTCAGCGGCTGAATAGGAATAATTGCTTACTCAAAGTTATACATTTATATTGTAATTGGCTGAGCGTCAGTGAATCCTATCACTCAGCGGCTGAATACGGAATAGTTGCTTACTCACCCTTATAGAGTAATTGGCTCGGCGTCAGTGAAATCGACGGGCTGATTTAAAGTAACATCTGAATTCGCAATTATAAATTTATATAGTGATTGGCTGAGCGTTAGTGAATCCTATCACTCGACGGCTGAATACGGAATAGTTGCTTACTCACCGTTATAGGGTAATTGGCTCGGCGTCAGTGAAATCTACGGGCTCATTAAAAGTAACATCTGAATACGAAATTATACATTTATATTGTAATTGGCTGAGCGTCAGTGAATCCTATCTTCCTATTGAATACGGAATAGTTACTTTTAATTAGATCGTCGATTTCACTGACGCCGAGCCAATTACTTTATAACGGTGAGTAAGCAACATCTGAATATTTATTATACATTTATATTGTAATTGGCTGCACGTTACTAACACCTATCACTCGAGGACTTGGAAAAATTTAGTTTATGTTTGTCTGCACGATAACTCGCAAATAAACTGACTTACAGACTACACAGCAGGCTGTCACAATATCTCTGTAGTTTGCAGGAGGATAAAAACATTTATTTTCTGTATGATTACATTTCTGTATATCTGCCTGCAAGACATGGCGAAATGTTAATATTGTAAAAAAATATAATTTCAATATATAGTATGACTAAGGACAATTAGATCACTTATTTTGATCACTTAGGACAAGATGCTGAGGAACCCCTCATTGCACTTTGACCCAAAAGGATCTTTGACGCTTGCATCCGAAGTGCCAGGATAATAAGGATGGGTAAGGTTGATGGCAAGGGCTGACTACCCTTGTTAGTCATGTTACCTTCGAAGAAGGACAGGCTAGTTTTGTTCCAGTTCACTTCCAGTTAAAGCGGGTATAGAACTCCCTCATGGTCGGACCCGCAGCAACCTTTATCACTAAGGGAAACTGTACCAACTCAAACAGTCATCTTCCGAAATAAACTAGATCTATATAGAAAATTTAAGTAATCTAAAATGTGTGAAAACTTACCGTTAATGATACGCTGCACCTGTGTATGCATGGAGTTTACCAGATGTAAGTGACACATCGGTGTTTGGTGTAATTTGGGTGTAAGTTCAACTGGAATGTATACATGAATGTTGAGTTTAGCTCCAGTCCACTTTCTGCTTACTGTAGCGTCTAAAATCTGACGCTGGAATCTGGAGTAATTTTTGTCTGAATAGATCCCATAAAACAAGATGGCATAAACCGTGGTGAAGGCAGTTTTGACATCAGAGACACGTAGACTACAAAATCAAAGTGAAGAGGTGATCTCATTGTCTCATCAGGTGCACACTGAAGTGGACTGCGATATTTAGGGCACGAACCCAAAGCACGAGGGAGCAACTGAGTTTTCTATACATAACGTAGCAACCTTGGGAAGGTTTGATGCAAGATGAATGTTAAGTTTAGCTCTAACTAACCTTCCGCTTAGTGCAGCGTATGGAATCTGACGCTGACACATTTCTAATCACTAAGCTTAAGGAACTGGAAGGTTATGTGTGGGAGGTATGACTAGCCAAAGTTCAATCCTAGAGAAATAAAGGTTTTTATTTGCGTAAAATATGCAAATATTAATACAAACCGATTATATTTACTACATTTATAACGTAGACGTCTCAGAACAATTAGTCAATAAACAAATAAATAGGTGAGGAATATAATTACAACTAAAGATAATTCGCTAAACCATTTCTTGTCACAGTAATGATCTAATTATTGCTGGACAGTTGAGGTTGAGAAGCATACGCAATACATACATCTTTAGCATAAAATATAGATAGACTTAAACTTTTTATTTTATAATTCAAACCAATCAAACAGTGCAAATATGGTTATTGAATGTATATTAGTAGATGCTAACAATATTGTTGAACGTTCAGTAATACTAATATAGCAGCTTGAGTACAAAGATAATTATTGAACGTATGATGGTAGATGGAAACATATTGTTGAAAGTGCGGTAATTCTATTATAGTAACTCGAGTACAAATATAATTATTGAATGTATGATGGTAGATGGAAACATATTGTTGAAAGTGCGGTAATTATATTATAGCAAACTCGAGTACAAATATAATTATTGAACGTATGATGGTAGATGGAAACATATTGTTGAAAGTGCGGTAATTATATTATAGCAACTCGAGTACAAAGATAATTATTGAACGTATGATGGTAGATGGAAACATATTTTTGAAAGTGCGGTAATTCTATTATAGCAACTCGAGTACAAAGATAATTATTGAACGTATGATGGTAGATGGAAACATATTGTTGAAAGTGCGGTAATTATATTATAGCAACTCGAGTACAAAGATAATTATATTGAACGTGTGATGGTAGATGGAAACATATTGTTGAAAGTGCGGTAATTCTATTATAGCAACTCGAGTACAAATATAATTATTGAATATTATGATGATGGTAGATGGAAACATATTGTTGAAAGTGCGGTAATTCTATTATAGTAACTCGAGTACAAATATAATTATTGAACGTGTGATGGTAGGTGGAAAACATATTGTTGAAAGTGCGGTAATTCTATTATAGCAACTCGAGTACAAAGATAATCTTATTGAACGTATGATGGTAGATGGAAACATATTGTTAAAAGTGCGGTAATTCTATTATAGCAACTCGAGTACAAATATAATTATTGATCCGGATATTGTTAAAAAATTAATTACTTTCAAACATTGCAAGTCTTAAATAAGATACTGAAGTGCTCTTTAGTTCCAAGCAGAAGAGGCTTTCTACTGAAACGAAAGCGTTGAATTGATTCACTAATTAGTTCTGAGACCTTTACTCCAGTTTTATTTACTACAAACCTGTGGTTCCTAAACTAATATTAGTTTATATAACCTGTAATATGATAATGTTACAGTCATAATGGTATGCAATAATTTAAAAATGCTCACATTTAATTTTGTACTTAAAGATAAGAAAATAAGTGATTCGTACAGGTACAGGAATTTAATGAGAATTAAATTTGTATATTTATTGTATTACACCCAAGGAACGTAAAATATAAAGTATGAAAAAAGGGAATTTTATCAGGTAAACATTTTAGTTACTAAAAAGTATTAGTACTTTTCCTTCTGTAAAACAAACATTTTCCACGAAAATTACGTTTCCATTAATATTAATTCAAATTCAAATTCTTTATTTATCTCACAGATTTTATGAACATTACAATAAAGACCATTGCACAAGAAGACCCCACCTGGCTTTAAGCCTGTGGTTAAAGGCCTGTGGGTTTAAGGCCGAGTTCACAGAAAATAATTGGGTTGGCACAGGTTTAAAAGATAACAATAAAAGTTAATTTATAAATACTATTTAAAATAAAACTATTGAATTATACGGAACATAAATTGTACTAAAACTACATTCTGCTAAGCGTGAGGATGACAAATCAAAAAGTGATGAAGATGATACAAATAAAGACAAATATATAATAAGGCTGTACAAACATACTAAAACAAAAATGAGCTGTGACGCAATGTACATGAGGAACGTAGTTTATTCTATCCGTTTTTTCTTGATTTTGTATTTTTGCTGTAGTTAAATGTTCGTAACACTAGTTCTTTCAAAAGTTCTCTCAAGAAGTTAAGAAATAAATGTTGTTATTTTAAAATGTATAATAATTACTCATATTTTCATATAATATTTCGAATTGAGATTGTTGTTACTATGGTCATTTATGTTATAATTACGACTATATGAAACGTGGTTCGCAAATTGGTGTCAGCGGAAGTTGGCCATAAACCGGATGCCGTAAAGTGGAAGTACCTGGCCTGTCGTGCATACATGTGAGGGGTGATATTGCGAGGGGGTAGGGTTGAGATTGTCGTGGGAGGGGGAGGGGGAGGGAGACTCCTGATAGCTGTTGCTTTATGATGCTACACTTATCACAGCTGTATGTGCACAACACCCATTACGCTATCACAGTAAAACAAACATCTACCATATCATACATGCACATATCATCGTTCAGTAAAACATAATTGGTTTTAATGAACAAATTATTTATTTTCACAACAATAGCTGAATATGCACAGTATATTTCATTTTTCCATGAAGGGAATCCTAAAAATTTTGCTTCGCTCATTGTGAAATTTTCGACTGTAATTTTCGAAATTATTAAATTTTATCTGGTCAAATCTAAGCGGTTTTAAAGTAGAACAAAGTGGCTAGTGAAGTGATAGGTAGAGATTATAAAAGAATGTCCACAATGATGAGTGTATTGGCACTAGTTTACACTTAACATTCTACTGGATGTGGGTGTAAAACTGACTATTACAAGTATTATAACATTTGTTTTATAGTCAACTCTAAAGACTATAAAACAAATGCGTTTGTTTTTTTGCGTTAAATATTGATGTCGTGTTTTTTAAAGATAGAAATAGGTCAGTCCGTCCAATGAGGTAACCCTTGATGAACAAGTTCTGGAGACTTTACACTTAAAAATAGATTCATTTTGTTCAAAGAAGAATTTTGCTTTTTGGTCAAAACTTCAAATACTAGACCGCCCGCCATTCTTTCATTCCGTCTCACCATCCGTGCAATAACTCTTGATAAAAATGTCATAGATACTGTAAACTTGGAACATAGGTCCCATCAGGTAATAGAATCCTTTCGATTTTGGTGCCAAATGACAAAGGTATTTTTTCCGTCTGTCTGTCTTCTGACTGTCCGTGCAATAACTCTTGATAGTGTCATAGACTGTAAACTTGGAACGTAGTTTCAATTAGGTCTAATGTTCCTATCGATTTTGGTGCCAAATGACAAAGGGTATGCCGTCTTCTGTCTGTCTTTTGACTGTCCGTGCAATAACTCTTGATAAAAAATGTCATAGATACTGTAAACTTGGAACATAGATTCAATTAGGTCTAATGTATAATCCTATCGATTTTGGTGCCAAATAACAAAGGGTATGCCGTCTGTCTGTCTGTCTTCTGACTGTCCGTGCAATAACTCTTGATAAAAATGTCATAGAGACTTCAAACTTAGAACATAGGTTTCATTAGGTCTAATATTGAATCCTTTCGATTTTGGTGCCAAATGACAAAGGGTATGCCGTCTGTCTGTCTGTCTTCTGACTGTCCGTGCAATAACTCCTGATAGAATGTCATAGAGACTGTAAACTTAGAACATAGGTTTCAATTAGGTCTAATGTAGAATCCTATCGATTTTGGTGCCAAATGACAAAGGGTATTCCGTCCGTCTGCCTGTCTTTCCGCCGACCGTCCGTGCAATAACTCTTTATAGAAATGTCATAGAGACTTCAACCTTGGAACATAGGCTTCATTTGGTCTAATGTAGAATCCTACCGGTTTTTGCGTCAAAAAGTCAAAGGGCAATCCGTCAGTCTGTCTCTCTGTGAAATCACCAGTGATAGAAAAGTCCTAATGAATTGAAACTAACTTTGATACTTAGATTCCCATTGAGATAATTTGATCAAAGAGCAAGTGCGTATGTTGCCCTATTACATACTGCACTTCCGTGCGGCAAATGTTGATAAACCGGTTCTAAAGGCTTGGAAACTTAGTTCATAGTGAAGGGACCAGGATTTTCCAATGATCAGTATTATAACAAACAACCAGTAACACTACGTTTTAAGATATTCAATCTGATCTCTTCTTCAGGTGATTAAAAAATACAATATAGGTTAAAATAAACAAATCATACCATAGCCTTGTGACACGCATGAGTCAGGAATAGCAACAACCATATTGCATGTCAATTCTAAAACATGCACTAAATAAAAAAAACACAATTATTAAAACACAACTAAGGAATACAGGTCACAATAGGTCTGCACTAACCAATCAGTTCTCCGTTGTTGCACTTTGCAACCCAAAATCACTAGCGTTCCTCGTATGACCAAGGACCCACGTACAAAGTTAGAAGTCTCCAGGACATTTACACCAAGAGTTATCTTACAGGCGGATGGACAACGTCACAGGGTTGATTATTTCAATACGACCTTGTTTGATTAGTGTAAAAAATACATGTTCTACACACAGTATTTAAAAGTATGTAAATGACTAAAATCTCTGATACTTTTCCCATCTGGATAAAGTGTGTATGTAACAATAATTATTATAGACATTTTAGTGGCAGCAGATTCGCTTGCGGTTAGTCAATGGCATAACATTTAAAAGTTACGTAAACTGTATTGTTTAGAAAAGGATTGATAGCTACATCTGTAAATTATTAGGTGTGAAATAGGTTTTTATAACAATAAATTAGGTTTAGTGGAACAACCGTCAATCTCTAACTTTACGCTTGCTACAGAGGTCATAATTGTTTTGATAGTTATAATAAAAATATAGTTTTTGAATTAAAACAACTACTCTCTCCACCTTTAAAAATTACAAAAAACGTTTTAATAATTTAAGAATATGGAAATTTAATTGAGTTTCAGTAATGAAGCATTTGACATCTCAAAGATAGCTGTTATAAACTAAGCGTGCTTGACTTGACATGTTCAACAGGTAAATGCCAACTTATTCCATTAAAACTTTTCTTGCTGTTATTTATGGAAATATAAATAGATTATTCCTCTTCATTTAATTTTATTTCATACTGTTATTAAATAATTATAAAATTAAAATGAGGAAACTTTGATTGCTTAATTATAACTAAAATTAACTGTTGTTTAAAAGGAAACAGTACAGTTGGAACAATTTAAAATTTTGCTTGCATTGTTGTTGTAAATAGACAGCGTCACAATTAATCTTCAATCAGAATGCAGAATGGTACTCACACCTTTGCACTATATATATCAGGTTGAAAGTTAACCACAAACAAATTAGTGGCCTTCCTATAATGTGAGTTAAGTATACGTTGATATAAATCTGACTATTAAAAAACAACATCTTCTGGTTTTTATGTTAACAACAATGAAAAAAGCACCGGGTTTTGACGTTTTTCATCTGAACAGCAACTTTAACTTGAACTTCATCATACGCGATAGTTTTAAGAATACCGTTTTTTTATGAAATTTTGGAATCGATAAAAAGGTATTTGTTATTAAATTAAACATCTTAATTTTTAATCTTTACCTGGTGGTCATAAAATTCGCGCGATTAGCCTCGTTTTAGAGCTCTTGAAGCCATTATTAAGTGTGTGTAATTTCGTAAACCAACATTTAAAAAGTTAACCAATATTTAACACCAAATTAATTGAGCAGATTTGTTAATTTACCACGGTCGGTGGCGTCCACTCGTTTTAACGCGCAAACCAACAGATTGCACAGGACGGTGTCGCTTCGTTTTAACGCGCAAACCAACAGATTGCACAGGACGGTGTCGCTTCGTTGGAACGCGCAAACCAACAGATTGCACAGGACGGTGTGGCCTCGTTGGAACGCGCAAACCGGCAGATTGCACATGGCGGTGTGAAGGCGCAAACTGACAGATTGCACAGGACGCTGTCGCTTCGTAGGAACGCGCAAACTAACACATTTGCACAGGGCGGTGTCACCTCGTTGCGGATTTGTTGTAACTATTAATTGTTGGTGTTTAATATAATGAGATTTTATCTTTAAACCCTTACAGTATAATAACAGTTTTGTAAGATTATTTTATACGAAAATCGATTTTTCCATATGTATTAAAAAGCCTAAAATATAGTTTTATTCGAATGGCCTTGGTTACATTTCTTAATTTTACTGAATTTATTAGGTAATGCTTTAAAAATACGAGTATTTTCTAAATATTAAATTAAATTTACGTTTAGTGCCTTACAGGTAATAACAAGTAACATATAATTTGCGAGTATGATTAAATTCTTCGACTCATTTCTAATCTGTTGGATGATGTTTAAGTAAATTCCAACGTATTTAAATTTGAATCTACGTGCATGCTGCAATTCTGAACAGATCTTAAGGAAAACCCGGATCGAACACTCTACAAGTAAAACTACGTCTTCGAGTCTTTGCAGCCAATCGCAGCGAATGAAGCCCTAGTGACATTACACTTTCTACAGAACGAGTGCAGTACTACTACTCTGGATACCTTGAGGTTGGATGGATTTTAACCAGAACTATTGCGCAGAAGCGTTTTATGGAATAATATGGATAGTCCACGAATCTATTAGTACCGACACACTATGAAAGAAATCCTTTGTAACAAATCTATTGGAAGAAATAAAAGAGAAAGATTCTTACCGAAAACCTCATCTTCACCACTTTTTATGGAACAAATATTACTCAAGGATAGCTCGTAAGCGCCTTGACTCCTCATCGTCAAAACATAGTTCTACTCTTTTCCTGTTTAGTTAATCCTATAAGTTCGTGCTAGGAACCGATATACTTATAATAAACAATATGTGGGATTAATTAGAACCCAGGGGAATTGTGTAGTGACCTGCAGATCGAAGGGCACAAATCAGAGGTTCTTCAATATCCAATTGTATAGCTATCATGTTTCATGAGCTAAATCTCACATTTTAAATATTAAATATTTCTTTTCATCATCGTTCTAGTTAAATAATAGTTAAAAACACACGAATGATTGATTATCATAACAACTAGATTTTTAAACCACTTTAATTTTCTACTAAACATTACTGGTGTAATTATGTAACCTTGTATTATAAAACAGTTATATAATTGAAAGAGTATTTTAGTGTGTTAAATCAGAATGTTCTTCATTGTTAAAAATACATTTGTAGTATAAATAACCAAAAAGGAAACATATTTTTACAAAATGTTTAGCATAATATTTAGATTTTTCAATTGAACCAAATACTAATCTAGTTTGTAGTTAGTACTATTATAATTCATAACATTACATTTACAACATAATACACGTCAATTAATATCATATAACATTTGGAAACTTTCCATTAAATAAAAACTTAGATCAATATTAGTACAAGGTACTTAGGCAGAACTAAGAAATAAGAATTGTAAGCTTACAATGATATTCCAGTTGGTAGTTATGCAATGTTCCACAATGGATACAAACAAATAAATTGTGAATCAATATTAGTTACTGAGTATTTCCAGTACACGATTGGGGGGTTTCAATACTCTACGGATTAGTTTGTCTCCAAGCTTGCAGAGGTGTACCGCTTGCCGAGCTCTGGCAGCAGATTTATTACCCACAAGGCGCTCTCCTGCGGCTGCCAAGTCTTTACTCTTCTCCCCAACTCTAGTCCTCATCAGATCCGCCCTTCTCTCATCACTTTCACACCCTCTCAGTACAAATCCGGGAGGCTTAACAAAAGTAATTGGTCGGCCTGAAGCTGTCTGAACTGAAAACTCTTTTTATCTCTAACTTTCTTATAGTATATATGTACGTCTATGGGTGCAACATTCAGTGAGTGGAAAGTTACATGATAATAGTGTTAAGTAAAACATAATTTGTTGAATAACTTGATAAGATGCCATAAAAAACGTGGACTTTGCCCATAAAATACGCAATGTAAGTTTTTCGGTCTTTTTATACTGAACTATTAGATATACATTGTACTAGTCAAACAATAGTTATGAGTACCCCACACACCTTTTATAAACTATCTCTATTACCAAAAAACGCAAATCTTCGATCTATATTCTTAGTTGAATTGAAAACTAAATTATTGTTAACTTTATGCCAATAAAAAATTAGGCTACTTTTACAAACTTTAGTACACTTCACAGATCAAATTTTGCCTTTAATAAGGGGTTACAAGAATATGCTTGTATTTCTTTCTATCAAAATATTATACCTTCCGGTAAATGAAAAAACTCCAAAAGAAGAGCCACTTTACATATGCCTTGCTGTTACAGCCACCACGTAGATTAAAGTGTTCTTAGTAAGTAAGCAGAGAACTTTTCATGTTGAAAGAAGTCTCTTAGCCTTTACTTAACTTCACAGTTTCAACAGAGCTTATTATTGAACATGAATGTTTAATTTAAGTGTTTGTTTGAGAATAGCTCTGTCACAAAATAATTTTGGTTAACTGCAACATTATGTATACTTTTACTCTTGTACTATTTTCAAAATGCTTATACGTTTTTTAACAGTATTCACAAACGAATAGCCAAGTTTTAATTTTTTTCTGAAATTGTTGTTACAATAGTTGTATTTAAAAAATCATATACATGATTTAATTTCATTGCTATAACGTAAGAGTTATTGAAGTTTTATTTTGTTTCCATTACTTTTAAATCATATAAAATCATGTATATTTACTTCGAAACACAACATTTTTTATTTATTTTTCAATACTTTTCTCGGAATTGAATTAAACAGCGAACCCTCTATTAATGTTAGCTATGTATCCCTACAATATAAGGGTTGAATACTCCTGTGATCCAGTTCCTGAATAGAACCTATAGCCTATTAGTTGACAATACAGTAAAATTTTATACTGCCATGTAACTCATAATGATGATGCAAACATCATTTAGAAGTAATACTGTACGTAACAAATAAAACCAAACATCAGTATAAATATCTAACTGGTAAATCGCACAAGTTTCGTCGTCCGTGACCAACTTTTATACCAAGTTTTCCTTCTCCGTCAGAAATATAGAATGTTCCTGACTTCTGAGAGAGTTTTACAATAATAAATACTAGAACGATGTGTACAATTGCAATCCATACTATACTTCCTGCCTAGAATGTGTTCAATATTCAAATACAAATAAATGAATTACCAATCATTTGATAACTTTGCGGTAGCATTATTACATTGCTAATCATTTCCTCAGCTTTGTTATTCTATTGAAATAATTTGATAACTTAGTTTTTATTAGAAAACCTTTAAGTTTATAGAAGATCTTTGTATATAATTTGAGAATATCGCCGGTTTAGCATATTATTACTTATTTAAAATCTTCGTAAGTGTATTATGGTCGTTTTAAATTATATATTTTTGTAGTTGTATAACCTAATACATAAATGAAAAATTGTACACCCGTTTTAAGATACCATGTTTATGTTATTGTATAGACCGTTAAGAGAAATGAAACAAAATATAAGGACTTTAAGATATGTGGAAATACGCTGATCTGTTACACAAACCAAGAAGTCAAAGCCCAGACAGTGACCGTGCACCGAACCGTGTAATGTTTACAGCAGAACGAGATGACGTCACCCAGATTGCTGGCAGAAACTTTACGAGCGAGTGACGTATGTACTATTAATGTACAACATACGGAATGAGATTATTATAGTTTAGTGATAGCGTTAGTGTTCCACCTCCACCGTTACAACAGAACCAGAGGACGTCGACCCAGATTGCTGGCAGAACTTCACGAGCGATTGACGTATGTACTAATGATGTACAAGTACGGAATGAGATTATTATAGTTTTAGTGATAGCGTTAGTGTTCCACCTCCACCGTTACAACAGAACCGGAGGACGTCGACCCAGATTGCTGGCAGGAACTTCACGAGCGAGTGACGTATGTACTAATGATGTACAAGATACGGAATGAGATTATTATAGTTTAGTGTGATAGCGTTAGTGTTCACCTCCACTGTTATCACATAACCAGATGACGTCGACCCAGATTGCTGGCGGGAACTTCACGAGCGAGTTAAGTATTGTACTAATGCTGTACAAGATACGGAATGAGATTATTATATAGTTTAGTGATAGCGTTAGTTTTCCACCTCCACCGTTACAACAGAACCAGACGACGTCGACCCAGATTGCTGTCAGGAACTTCACGAGCGAGTGACGTATGTACTAATGATGTACAAGATACGGAATGAGATTTATTATAGTTTAGTGATAGCGTTAGTGTTCCACCTCCACCGTTACAAACAGAACCAGAGGACGTCGACCCAGATTGCTGGCAGGAACTTCACGAGCGAGTGACGTATGTACTAATGTGATGTACAAGATACAGAATGAGATTATTATAGTTTAGAGATAGCGTTAGTGTTCCACCTCCACCGTTACAACAGAACCAGAGGACGTCGACCCAGATTGCTGGCAGGAACTTCACGAGCGAGTGACGTATGTACTAATGATGTACAAGATACGGAATGAGATTATTATAGTTTAGTGATAGCGTTAGTTTTCCACCCCACCGTTACAACAGAACCAGAGGACGTCGACCCAGATTGCTGTCAGGAACTTCACGAGCGAGTGACGTATGTACTAATACTGTACAAGATACGGAATGAGATTATTATAGTTTAGTGATAGCGTTAGTGTTCCACCTCCACCGTTACAACAGAACCAGAGGACGTCGACCCAGATTGCTGGCAGGAACTTCACGAGCGAGTGACGTATGTACTAATAATGTAACAAGATACGGAATGAGATTATTATAGTTTAGTGATAGCGTTAGTGTTCCACCTCCACCGTTACAACAGAACCAGAGGACGTCGACCCAGATTGCTGGTAGGAACTTCACGAGCGAGTGACGTATGTACTAATAATTTACAAGATACGGAATGAGATTATTATAGTTTAGTGATAGCGTTAGTGTTCCACCTCCACCGTTACAACAGAACCAGAGGACGTCGACCCAGATTGCTGGTAGGAACTTCACGAGCGAGTGACGTATGTACTAATAATGTAAAAGATACGGAATGAGATTATTATAGTTTAGTGATAGCGTTAGTGTTCCACCTCCACCGTTACAACAGAACCAGATGACGTCGACCCAGATTGCTGGCAGGAACTTCACGAGCGAGTGACGTATGTACTAATGATGTATAAGATACGGAATGAGATTATTATAGTTTAGTGATAGCGTTAGTGTTCACCTCCACTGTTATCACATAACCAGATGACGTCGACCCAGATTGCTGGCGGGAACTTCACGAGCGAGTTACGTATGTACTAATGATGTACAAGATACGGAATGAGATTATTATAGTTTAGTGATAGCGTTAGTGTTTCCATCCGTTCTCTCCAGAACCAGATGACGTCGACCCAGATTACAACAGACCCACGTCGACCCAGATTGCTGACGCAGATGTACAAGATACGGAATTCACACGAGAACCAGATGACGTGACGTATGTACGTAATGATGTACAAGATACGGAATGAGATTATTATAGTTTAGTGATAGCGTTAGTTTTCCACCTCCACCGTTACAACAGAACCAGAGGACGTCGACCCAGATTGCTGGCAGGAACTTCACGAGCGAGTGACGTATGTACTAATACTGTACAAGATACGGAATGAGATTATTATAGTTTAGTGATAGCGTTAGTGTTCCACCTCCATTGTTACAACAGAACCAGAGGACGTCGACCCAGATTGCTGGCAGGAACTTCACGAGCCGAGTGATGTATGTACTAATAATGTACAAGATACGGAATGAGATTATTATAGTTTAGTGATAGCGTTAGTGTTCCACCTCCACCGTTACAACAGAACCAGAGGACGTCGACCCAGATTGCTGGTAGGAACTTCACGAGCGAGTGACGTATGTACTAATAATGTACAAGATACGGAATGAGATTATTATAGTTTAGTGATAGCGTTAGTGTTCCACCTCCACCGTTACAACAGAACCAGATGACGTCACCCAGATTGCTGGCAGGAACTTCACGAGCGAGTGACGTATGTACTAATGATGTAAAAGATACGGAATGAGATTATTATAGTTTAGTGATAGCGTTAGTGTTCACCTCCACTGTTATCACATAACCAGATGACGTCGACCCAGATTGCTGGCGGGAACTTCACGAGCGAGTTACGTATGTACCTATTGTGTGAGATACGGAATACTAACAGAGGTTATTAAGCTGATATTGCGTAGAACAGTGCGTTTTTTTTAAATATCAGTATATCCAATATATATACTAATATTAAAAAAAAACTAACTAACTAGTTACCACGTAGGTCAGTAATAGCTGGAGCACATTTAGTTTTGAAATGAATGATTTTTGTACGTAATGCGTGGTAATGGATTATTCTATTTCCCATTAAGTTATTAATACATAATTATAGTAACAATGTTAAATTTTGTACTACATGTAAATAACGAAACATGAATGATTAAAATCAAATCAAATATTTACACAATGTTCATTAGCCCTCTAACAGTTGTTCATCAAAATTTTGATGAATACAACCCATTTTGGATTGTTGTTCGTCAAAATTTTGATGAACAAACATTCCCTTGCATAATCACTCATTACAGTATATTCCGCCTACGTATCGATTCGATTCATGCACCATTGGAATTCGGGAAAAAAAGCCTAAGGAATACTATAGTTTTATTCCTCTTTGTATTGTTGTTGAAACGTACCAAGTTCGTAGTTTGAACTTAAAAGAAGATGATTGCAATTTATTGTGACCGCCATGTTGTCGATGCCGTCTGAGTTGTTGATGTGACGAGTCGTGTTTATTAGTAAGTTTTAGTAGATTTATTTGTGTTTTAGTGTTGTGTTTAGTGTGTGGTGAATTGTTAAATATTGAAGTAGTGCAAATAAATATATTTTAGAATAAATAAATTTCTCGAAAATTTTTCGCAAAAGTTTTGAGTAATGACAAAATGAAACTTTTTCGACTCTTCAAAAAAAAAAGTTATGGAATTTATTTTACTACTGCTGTATATTTTACTTCATTCTGAGTAATAAAATATGAAATATAAAATGTATTGAAGTAAAACTGTATTAGTAAAACTTTTATTATCAAACACTTACATATACACCCTATTTTCACAATTTATGCGCATCGCTGCTTTTTGTTATATATTGTTATTATAGTTTCATAAATTTGTATAATGCTTATGTGTTTCTGAAACTAGAATAAATTTGACACAAAATGGCTATCTCACTTTTATAGTTTTCTTACTATAACTTGGTTTGCAAGGTATGGTCCTCCCAAATTAAAAAAAAAAAAAATGTAAAGTTTGAATTTCATGGAAAAAATTTTTTAGTAAACATTTTTTTTAAGGCCAAATTTAAATACTAATATTATGAATATGTTTAATTCTGAACACAAAAATATATACTTCTATATATATTACTTTTAATATATATTTTTAATAAATGTTTTAAAAAACCCTTGCACGAGGCTCCAAAACATGCCGCCACTACAGGAAAAAATGACCGCCAGTTGGAGGGTTAGATACAGGTTTCTATTGCGACGTCAAACATGTAATTCTCCAAATACAAAAAAAAATAATAAAGTCGTTACAGTTTACATAAAAAATTCATATATAATCCTTATATGAAATAACGGTCTTTTACGTTCTGTAATATAAATTATTAGTTAAAATTATATAATCGTCGTAATATTGAAGTGTAAGAATAATGTAATGTAGTAAACAAATTTCTAGAAATAACCATTATACGAATAAACATGATAAAATACTATTAAATATTTTCTTGCCTGAAATTGTGACGTAATACTATTGTTTAAACAGCAGAGAATAAAATTATTTAAATTTCTACTATTTTTGTTTGAACAGAATTAAACACATTTTTAAGCAAAATTTAATTTATTTCTTCAATATATTTTGTATGATAAGTAACAAGATTGTGGTTTTTATTTGTAAATATAACACTTTGGAAAAATTAATGTTGCTTAATAAAGTTATTCCATTACGTTTTGTCAAACTATCATTAATCTACACTGAATAAAACTAAGCGTGAATATGAATATTCAGCTTAATAATATCAACACTTAATTCGCTACATTATTATTAAAAGAAAAAGATATTTTAAACGGCGTGAAGTTTACTTTTTTGTGTTCTAATTTCGTAAAAACCGAAAAGTTTTGTTAACTTTTCAAATGATCTTTAAAACCTAATTCCGGGAACAAATTAAAAAAAAAACACAATATTATTTTAAATACAAGGTTTTAGTTCAATAATCATTGTAATATACTGTTATTCCGATGTTATTTTGTCATTAAAATAAAATTTTAAAGCATAGGAGTTACTTTATTCCACCTTTACACTTATTAAGGCAATAAAACTTTACATTCCTTGTATATTCCTATATTAAAATAAAAATATTCAAGAGTACTACTGTACTTATAATTTTATTTCATATGATTTGAAGTTAAAGCGAAATGAATAAAACAGTAAATGTTTTATATTACGATCTGAGAGGCTGAACAATATAAGGCAGTTATTTATTTAAAAAGTTACGTTTGCAATTTCCGGTTTTCCTTTAACATATATCTAAAGGCAAAGCGGAAAAAGAGTTTACAGGATTTATTCTAATCGAATTCCCACAAATTCAAGCACCATTTGAATAGCATGAATTAAAAATTAAAATTATTTTAATATTAGAACTGATACCGGTACTTGCAATTCCTTATTGCATTTGTAAAGGAGTCAATTAATAACAATTAAATGGCAAGGTCATAGTGAACTAGTACTATAATATAAAACAATGTGTAATATGTATGTCCTAGTGAAGAACAGATAATAAGATTAATACAATTAGCTATGATCGGTTTAGTTTTTATTACTTAATACGAAAACTTTTAATTATTTACAATTTTGTAAATAACTTCCATTTTATCTTTCTGCAATAAACTCACAAAACGAGTAGGATTATTTCAATACCAGAGCATTCTTCTACAAATCATTACCTGGTTTGTGTTACCTGGGCTTTACTGACAAGCAAAGCATTATGAATTTTTGTTACTGTTTATAAATGAATGTTTGTTACTCAGCCGGGCGAGCTTACTTATTCATTTTACACTAACCTTTGATGTCCAGGGAATGAATGTACTGGGCTGCACGAAAGAAGTACCTGCCTCCGGTCCGTAGTAAAATCAATGATATCTATGAAATACTACACGTTGTAGTTTCTGAAATCGGAAGCGCGGTGTATTGACTATTGAAAATTTTAAGAAAAACTTCATTAGATCGCTTTTTTTTAGTGCTGCTGATGAAAAAATTGATAATCTTAAAGGCAGTTCCTGGTAGAAGTTTAAGTATTCTCCTCGTTTTCCTAATTCTGCTGAATATTATGGTTCTTTGTAAATTTATCACTTAAGATATAGACCAATATTTGGACTTCTTTGCTCAATTCACTCATTGGTCAAAAAATAAGTGCCCTCCTATTAGTAACAAATAGTTCGTTTCAGAATGGTTAATCAATATACACTGCCTTGTCGACTCTACACTATATATAATGGTATAAATTTAAATCACTTCTCCACCAGTGCCGCCAGTATTTCCATAGTGCGCTTCCAGATTTACGACGTTCCACCATCAAATTCGTAACTCCCCTCCCTCACAATCCACTACCGGAACGGACCACCGATCAGACAATATGGTCGAAAATACGCTGTCCGGAGCAGGTCTTGACACTTCAAACTCCAAACTAGACATCGGAGAGTATTCAAGACACAGGAGCGGAGAGAAATTTTCGCCTCCTGGTTTATAAAAAATCCAAAATCTGCCCAAGGTCTCGATGATTTTTTGTTGAGTGAGGAAGAATGCAGGGAAGATATGTCTATGACTCCAAATTTCTGAACTGTAGAGAGTCCATGGGAATTTTCTATGCCTCAAGAAGTTTCCGATACTAATTCGTTATTAGTAGTAAGCAGCTGCTGCTTGGATGGGTGACCACTGAGCTATCCTTGCAAGCACACCGCCTGCCCGGAAAATTGGTGGTGGTTTGGTAGTCACCTTTAAGCTTTCTAGATTAAGTGTTTAAAAGGGCTCCGTGCCCTTAGCTTCGCCTGGTAAAGTAAGCCATTCTTTACTTTACTTTCAAAAGATTATATCCTCTAAAAGTTTTAGAAGCGACTAGAAGCCATAACAAATTAACTTCAGATCAAAGATAATCAATATTGTTTGCGCTACTGCAAAATTATTGTTTACTAGATGAGGTAGGTTTACTTTAGGCCACATGTCGCTTTAGAGGCTTATCTTAAGTTCGATGTTACATTTAAGTCTATACTCCATTCCATTCTCCAGAAGTACTTTGGAGAAACAGACAATCGGACCGAAAATTTTTTGCACCGTCCAGGCAGATAGAAAAGAAATATTTACAGCCTACTCAGATGTATACTTCAATGACGCCCCTATAAATAGTACATCATCGACTTGATTATTGTCTATGTATAAATGGGATTCCAGGTCAATTTAAATTTACAGATGAAATCGTTGTCAGGGTATCCAGCGGTTTATAACGCTGAGTAAATGTTCCAGAAAACCCATAGATGTAAAAAAACCTCATAAATGAAGTTCTATGCAAAGATTAAAGTTCTCCAAATCTCAATTCTTTATTGATACAAATAGCGGAAAAAAGCTCACACAGGCAGAAAGACAGAAGACGAATTATGCTGCAGATCTTAGTGATATCTAAGCAAAATATACAAGCCGATGCAACGCAGGATTGAAATACCTGACAAAACATAACGTAAGGCAAGCAGTCTACTACTGGGTCATTACTTACTATGTTACTATGTGAATATTCAAACGATTGTATTCGGTTGGCTTAATTATTGGTAAAAATGTTTCACTAAAGCTCAGCCAAATTCCTTGCAATGAAATCCAACTTCATCGAACTCTATGTTGTCTAATTAGAAATGAAATTTGTATAGACTTTTCGTTCTCTCTAGACATCGTGTGGATAGACAGGAAGACAGACATTAATAATTTCCACCCTCTCGATTATTAATTTACCATTCCCAATGAAAACAATTTGGTTTATCTTCAATTTATTTTGGCCATACGGATGGAAATACAGTTCAAGTATCATATACCAATCAACAAGAACATATAAAACAAGATTCATGAGCTGCAAACCAATAAAGACTTACAGTAAGATTACTTGTACTTGATTGCCATAATGCTATAAGAGATAAAGTACCCTGACAGCTTTCCGTTATTGAGGTAATCAAAGGGGGTGTAAGGGAGCTCTCCAGAACTGTGCACATTACAGATGCAAATTGTGTCACAAAGCTCCTCTACCCTGTAATAGCAAAGTTGTTACATGGCGTGGGGTGGTTAACAAGGGGGGGGAGTTATAAGATGGGATGAGGAGATAGGGATTGGAGTTCTGAAATGTTATGTGTTGGGGCTGCCTGAATTCGTTACAATATATTCCTTTGTAATCTTGACATTATTAATTATAGTTATTAATTTGTTAGCCCCTTATAATATTGAAGTTATTAATTAAAAGATTGACATTAACCTCACGTGTAACACATAATAAATCTGCTCCTCGAATCAAGCGTCAATAATGTTTGTGTATTTCCCATTGTGATATAAAATAATATTTTTAACAAAAGAAAAGTGTAATGTACCAACACAATTTTTTCAGGAAGAATTTCGACGATATAATTTTAATGCATGATAACAATATAAAAATATTGTGAGGTTATTGAATATTCTTGTGTGGTAAATATTATGAAAACATGTTTTATGTATGCATACGTGACTTCTTGGTATGGTCGTTGTTCGATCAATGAAACTACTATGAATATCGGCTTAAAATGTCTCTAAAATATTCCAGTGTTACTGGAAACTACCAAACTACCAAATATAACATCTGAATGTCAAGTAACACTTTCATTTACCCGCATAATTGTGAGTGTATTGGTGAAAACGTTCCCTGAGATACAAATGGTAGGGTAAAGATAGCCTTAATTATAAAATACGGCAGCCGAAATGAGCGACGAACACGAAAATGTTTCTTCAGTGTGATTCAAGGCCATAAAGCTCGGCGATTGACTGTTATGACGTAAAGAAGACTAAACATGCGATCTTCGTCGTTTATATCAATTTCCTTCTGCGAATACTCAAGATTATTGATCAAGAGATATGATTAATATTATTTAAAATTGATTGGGAGTGCCGATGACCGAGTGGTCTAAGACGTTGGACTTTGAGTTTGAGTTACAGATAGCGCAGGTTCGAATCCTGTCTGAGACCGTTGCATTTTTTATAAGTACTATCAAACCTTGTACTGTATCGACTCTGTATCCCCTTATTCTGTTTGATAAGTCCTCGCACAGGCCAGTGGCCCATGAGGACGGGCAGAATAAGGATTAAAAGTGGATGGGCATCTCTTTAAAAAAAAAGAAAAGAAATTTCGTTAATGCCCAGTGAATCAATCAATCATGATACCAATTTTACATTTCAATATATTGTAGCTTTTATTGTTTTAGGGATAAAAACAACTTTAAAAGGGGACATTGTAAAGGGCAACGTGCACATTCATTCTCTAACAAATGAGATTCGCTTCGCTAATATATAAACCTCACGTTGGAGTGGGTTTCAAGAGAATCTTTATAAGAATTACTGTATTCCATTTTATTATTAATATAAGAACTCAATGTCGTAATCATTAAAGAAAAGACCACAGTACTTCGATTTTTGCATTGAGATGAAAATGAAGTAATGTTTTAAAGATTTTATAAAAGTATCAATGTTTTAGACAGGTGTAATTTACGTTGTGTGGACAATTTTAAAAACATATTCCACAATTTTATCTTGAATTACCATGTTTTTTATAATTAAAATCTTCTCTATAACTTGTATTGTGTCCATGTTCATCTTGAATTTTCATGATGGATGGAAAACATAGTTGAATCCTGACAGTGGGTATCAACTTGGAGAGGTTTTGAAGATTTTGAGGGATATTGGAATAATAGGAAAGTGTTAGACAACACGGATTGCAAACGATTCTAGTAATTATTATGTAAATTTGCTTATTATGTGATTCTTGATGCTTTGCATAGTTTATTAGTATTCTCTTGCAAGTTGTTGGACCAGTAAAAATAAAAAGTGGGACAGATAAGTTGCATGTTGTTGTAGAAGGTCCAAAAATAACCAAATAACTGCAACAGAAAAGACTCTATAGTCATGTTCACATTAAATACGGATTTATTGTTAAAACCCGTTGTTATTTACCACAGCGCGTTACTTGCAGTGTTGTTTTAAGTAATGATGCCATGTGGACTAGAGATTTGAATCGCTACATTACTAGAACTAAGTTTATGTGTATGAAAAACTAGAAAGGTGTTAAAGAAACTGCAATGAATTTAACGAATTTAATAACCTTGTTTCACGGCATTTGGTATAGCCTTAAAGATTAAATTGGACATTATGTTACAGATTACTATTAATTAATTATCAACTGATTACCTACCGGACAGACAGTTAGCAAGTTAAGTAGGCATTAGATCCATTTAAAATCTATGTGGATGTACTTACTGACCACATTCAGTAACAGGCAGGCTACGTAAAATGTGATTCCCAAAAATTGCGGAATTACAAAATGTGTATGTTAAAGGCTCATGGTTGAGTTAATTCCCTTTTTATTTGCCAATTGCTTTTGACACTGCAACGTTGGTGATAAAATTTACATCCAGATACCTATGTGAGTCTAAATTTTCAAAATTGGCTTTTCAAAGTAAAAAAGGGGCCATTAATATCTTTTGTTATATGAAAATGATTTCAAAATCGCAAACATTTCCCACATATCAACTCGATATTTCTGGCCGTGATAGAAATATGCGTAAGAAACAATTAGTCCATTTACGGTTGACTACTAGATTTTTGCCTAAGATAAGGTAAATCACGACAAGAATCCTCCAAGACAGCCATATATGCGATTATATTTCGTTAGCTTATAACAGATATCTGATAAATAAGCTGACACAATTCAAATTATCAGTGCGTAAACCTAAAGAGTTTAGTTATTTCATTAGAAGTAAATGCAAAAAACATAGATGTTTTTGAAATGTAAATTTGGTAGTATTAATGTATTGAGTTACTACGTAATAAAAAGTTTTAATTTTGTTTCATGTATGATAAAAACCATTGCTCACTACACGAAGGTTAAGCAGGTGCTTAACCGTATTAACGACCTTCGCCGCAATCGTAAAATACAAGGCTCAACTAAAACAACCTCTAGATCCTAGTATTGAAAAGCAATATTTTGAGTTTTTTTTTAAATAACTTGACAGTTATTTACTAGGTGTTTGGTTGGAAAAAATAAAACTGTCTGAAAAAATGCATTCGGAGGTTTAAAAAAATCGTTGGAACGAACACTAATGGAACAAATGTTTGAGTTAGAAGCTAGCCTCTTTACCGCCAAGAACGGTATAAGACCCACTTATGCAAAGAGGCCTAGATGAATAGACTTACCTAGTGAGGCAAATGCCCAGACAATGGCAACACCGGCTTCATGGAAACCACCACATCTTTGAAGCAGGAAATTGTGACAAGAGAATAATGCAAGCATGAGAAAGATTTTATGTTCTGGAAATTTAATAAAAACTCAGTATTGCAATATTATATCGTAAACATTATAAAGTATAGAAATAGTTAAAAGTCCATGATTACTAAGCACCATTTTAGATTTACTCCTAACTACAAAGAAAAAAAATTAGTTGCAAATTTTAAAATATAGAGTAGTTATATTTTTGAGGCGCAGTTTGTTTATTGAGAAAAATTACAGCGTTTAAAACGCAGAGAAGTAATGCTTATTAATCATATTCTTTAAGTCAGTGAAGAATAAAAGAGAATCTAGACAGATTCTTGATGAGGCAATTAAAACCTTCATTAAACGTACAGTGAGTTCATTAACATGCTGATATTGCAGCTCTCACTAATTTGTAGTTAATGAAGATGTTCCTTATGAATATTTAGTGTTATAATTAGACAGCCAGAACTGATAGACAGCAATGGATCAAATTTATGCAAGATTTAACTGTAATCTCTCAGGAATATAAACCAGAGATACGAGGCTGGTAATTTACTTGTTTTTAATTATGGTATGCCAGAATAATCACTACATCTTGCATAACTGAGATAAGTGATTATTAAATCTCTGTACCACTCTTAGTTAAACTTATATGTCAGAGGAGGGTCTGAAGTTAAAAAGGAAAACCCGACGGTGAGCAGTCTCAGGAAGCAGGTACTTTATGCCCGATGTTGGGAACGCCAATGCCTCCGCATAAAAATGTCACTGCCTGGTAAATGCAATCCAATTCCGAGCACTTATTTAGTCGCTAAACCCGGTTAGTTACACTTATCTGCATTTCTCGTTAGAAATGGGCTTATGTCACTTCCATTTAGTATATGACTTAAAATAATTTTATGGTTTTCGTGTTTGTTTTATAACATGTTGAAAATGCCTATCGTATTCTAAACATAATAAAATTATGATTGATAATGTATCATGAGCAGCTTCAACAGCGGTGTAAAAAGAGAGGCTGAATCTGATTAATGATTATGGAACTTGAAAAATAACATGTATTAATTTAATATCCATTTATTCAAAATCTTTTTATCGGAAAGAAGAACAATCCACAGCATTTGCTCATATGTCTCTCCGAGTAAACACGTAACTATTTAGTTTCACTTTTGAATTGTAGTTGATAGCAAAACAAGCCCCAGAACTGGTGTGAAGAGTCGATGAATCCCTAAGTCAATGATAGTCACCAATGTGAGAAATCTCCATCTTCGCATCCTAGCCAAAACGATTTAGGCCCAAATAACAAAACATGGAAGCCTCACCATAGAAGAAGATGTGCAGTAGGTGAAGAACGATAAAGCGAGAAAAATCCTGAATTATAACTTTAACTGGATAGCCTTTAGCAAATTAGTGAAGTCTTTCAACGCAGGTACACTTTTGTTAGATATTGCTGGTATTAGGAGGATTCATCACCACCTAGTCATAAGTTTTGGTAAATGTACAAAAGTGTCTTCTTCGTTTAGTATCACAGTGACTTTAACTGTGTAAATCGGTAGCGCGCAAATGAGAAACTTGAGTTTGAATATAATCAAAAGAAAAGTGGTCATAGTTCAAATCCTTGTGGTACGCCTTCGGTGATATGTATCAACTCAAAGAATTAAAAGAATTACTCACTCTTGATAATCGGAGAGACAATAGGCCTGCAGTTGTAGGGTTTGGAAACTAAAAGTCTACAAGACCTGAGTTTTGTCCATAGCGGCTTTACGTATTCATAATCTCTGAAACATTCAGGACATTCTCAACTTTAATAAACCGAAACAACGGAGTATCGAATAATCTTACAGGATATATCGAGTTGTCACCAGTCGGACGACGACACAATTAAAAGAGGTCACTGTCGGATCCTCAACAATTAGAGACTCAGAAGAAACTTTTAAAGAACACTTAGTAGTGGCCGTTGAGTCCAGACCTGTTGTGACTATGTATCTTTAGTTCGCTTTAAATATTTATTGTATCGTTTTTATTAATGTTTTATTTCTGATGTTAGTTATGTTTTAAAGATGGTGTTCATGGAGTTGATATGAAATATATTTATTATATTTGACAAATTCGCATTCCGATACTCTGGTATGGTTTGTTTACTTTAAACTAGATTTTAGTCATATTTTAGATTAGTTATCCACCTGAGGAACATATTATACTGCAAATCTCGAAACTAGCGTTATACTGATTTCTCATATCACTGATAGATGGCAACTGTAGGGAACAAAATCCTGTTTCTTTCACTATCCATCTATTAGAAAAAATGAAGTTTAAATTAAGTATTTAGAACTAGCAATACAACTTACTGCAATCTAAACTTTATACTACATGTGCAATGGAACCATTTAAAATTCAACCTTGTTTATATAATCGCTTATCACATCGTTTTTCTGTTCATATAATCTATTATACGATCTATTATATCATTATATCATATTTTATTTATATATCTATTATATCATTATTATATCTCGCATTCTTCTTACAACTGAATTGTAAAATTGTATTCTTGACTGTATTTTGGTTTCCAATAAAAGGTCTATGAAAACGGAAAAAAATCCAACCACTTTTTAATTTGATAAAGCGTAATTTGACAACACTTTAATAGCATTCAAAAGCTTTAAAACTTTCAAAACAATCTTTAAAATCTCATATAGTTCTGACTTTTTTCAACTTTTGCAGAAGGAATAAGGTTGTCAAGTGCTTAATATACTTTAAAAAACTATACGTGTTTTAGTACAAAATACATATAAACAAATTAAATATTATACTGTAGTGGTATACATATTTTCTTACTTCGTAATAAATTTTGAATTTTAAGTGTAACTGTCATCAAGTAATTAATATTACAATATTTTACTAATATGATAAACGAAATTGTTCAGGTTTAACAACATCAAAGGCAGGAATGTTGGAGATGGAGCTTGTATTTAAAACTTTTATTTTTGTGAGGCCTTTCGATAGCAAGGCTATCTTCGTCAGACACATCATTTTTAAATGTAATTAAATCAAAGGCAAGGCAGTCTCTCGAGTCGTGAATGTGTGAGAATTCGATTAGAATAAATTCTGTGAGTTCCCTTTTCCGCTTTGCCTTTAAATATGTGTTCAAGGAAAACCGGAAATTGCAAACGTAGCTTTTTAAATACATCTATATTTCATATTGTTGGGCTCCTGTTCTTGTAAACACATTTGCAGTCTTATATATTACACTTTAAATCGTCTAATCTTACATAAAGGAAACATGAGCTTTATTAGCAATTATTTTGCCGACGTGATGTTTTTAGCAGATTAAAGTTTTATTTGAAACTGAGTTTTGTATGGAATTAAGCTGAATTTGTTGTTGTTTATACTATAAGGTAGAAGTAAACTACACCACGTGTCGTAACAGGTTTCGCTTAGATTACATTCAAATTGTCATAGCTCATTTCATTCTATTGGTTTCCTGCGAGCAGAAGATAGAAAAACAACCATACTACAAAAAGATAGACACGAAAGTGACTTATCATTGAACTTAAAGTTCCTCATATAGACTTGAAGCTTCATTTGAGATATCGTGCTGACAGACAGACAGATAAACCGACATAAATTAAATTTTCCAGCCCAACGAGTGATAGGTTTCCCTAAAGTTCAGTCAATTATTGATAAATAGTAGAATTTCGCGCAATTGCTATCGTTATATGTCAACACAAATTTAATTTGTGTACGGAATTAGAACCAGTAAACAAATCAAAGACCTTGAGAGCTTGTTTATAGAGTTAGTGAAGTTGACAAACAACATGGTGGTTGTGATTCCTGACTTAGGCGTGCCACAACGCTTTGGTAAGATTTTGTTTATTTTAACCTAGTTTGTAATTATGTATGAGGTTAGTTCTTTACCTGAAGAAGAGATCAGATTGCAGATCTCGAAACGTAGTGTTACTGATTTCTTGTTTCACTGAACGATGGCAAATGTCCGGAAAAATCCTGTTTCCTTCACAAATTTAATACTAATTTTAGTGGATTGAAACCTAACCTCCTCTCCAGGTATAAATAACTCTTAATACATGAAAAGGCTTATAAATTATTCATTTATACCTTTGAGAGCAGTGTGCACTTTTTACTTTGAAGTTTGTTATTTATTAGGGTTCTTTACATCTGATGAAGAGGGTAGATTTCAATCATTGAAACGTAGTATTATAATTTTTGTAACATATAACAATGACAAATGTCAGATAACCTACAATCCTTTTAAACCGTCCATCGTCAATAAAACACTTTTAATAGAAATATATTTGGTGAACACAATATGGGTCTTACTTTGTGACCATTGTAGCTCACTATTGACCATTTTTGAAAGAAGGAAAAAAACTTCGTATAAAAATTATAATATACACTCCATCACAAACGGGTTATTATAATAAATGTTTTACTATTTTTAAAGTGGAGTAGGGGGATGTTTTTGTCTTTGCCACTTGTTAAAAAGTGATATTTTCACTGAAGTGTTGTAAATCAATTATTTAAAGGGAAGATATTGAAATAAAACTAATGATCTAGTTTATATAGAATAATTATTATAAATTAAAAAACCAAATTTAATACACATACATTATTTAATGGAAAATATACTATTATACAGTTTATTAACTAAACAAAAAAGCTAAGATGAGCTAAGTGTCGTTTATATGTTCTTGTATTTGGGGAATTATAAAGAGGACGTTGGAATATTAAATTTGCCACTAGTTTCATTTTTGGAAAGAAAAAATATGTTAAATTTAAATCCGAAATGTGTATTGAAAATAAATATTTTAATTTTATGACTAAAGATTGCAAAGAGATCATGTTTCTACATTTTACAGATGTAGAAATGAAAATGTAATTGACTGAAACTCATCATGAGTTTACAAGGAGATATTGAAATTTAATATGACATTATTTTAAATAATGATACATTAAAAAACGGAATATGCTCTAGTTACATTACATGACAACTATAATACAACGTAGTAGTTGTTACTGAAAAATAACTTGAAGTGCAGTTGAATGAACAATGTCTTACATAAATCTAGTGAAACAAGCCGACAGTTTGAAGAAATTGGATTTACTGGAAGTAATGTAATTTTGTACGTAACGGTGGAGGTAAACACTAACGCTATCACTACCCTGTAATAATCACATTCCGTATCTTGTACCCAATTCGTAAATACGTCACTCGCCCGTAAAGTTCCCCAGCAATCTGGGTCGACGTCATCTGGTTCTGTTGTAACGGTGGAGGTGAACACTAACGTCATCACTAAACTGTAATAATCTCATTCCGTATCTTATACACAATTGGTACACACGTCACTCGCCCGTAAAGTTCCCGCCAGCAATCTGGGTCGATGTCATCTGGTTCTGTTGTAACGGTGGAGGTGAACACTAACGCTATCACTAAACTGTAATAATCTCATTCCGTATCTTGTAAACAATTGGTACACACGTCACTCGCCCGTAAAGTTTCCGCCAGCAATCTGGGTCGACGTCATCTGGTTCTGCTGTAACGGTGGAGGTGAACACTAACGCTATCAAGACAACTATTTTTCTATACATTTCCTCGATATGAAGGTTTTCAAAGATGTGTACAATTTAGAAAAATGAATGGTTATATTATATTAGTCATTAGGTATTATTATTAACAAAATAAGTGCTTTAGAATTCGCAGGTCATTTCATAATAACAATGTTTATTCCGACTAGATATTTGGTATTACCTGATGGTTTTGCAGAGAGCGAGCACAAAGTTTTAACTAGTATGCAACATTGCCGTATCAATTGTGAACACGATAACTACCTTGGTTTCTTAATAGATGGATACTAAATTTTGTACAGAGACAGCATTTGTGCATAGTTTAGATGATTTCGTTAGCTTGTATAAACCAATAAAACTGTTTAAGACTGAGGCCATTGACATTCGGGCATAAATTTAAAGTACAGTATTGCTTAAGATAACTCAAAAATTAACACGTGTCATAAATCTTTTAAATAATTCAAAGCAACATTTTATTCTCTTTCAATATCTTTTAACGATTAAAGATGGTGGTTATAGTTAAAGTTACATGACTATATAATAGAACGGTTATAATTGAATATGTTTACTTCAAACATTATTTCTGGTTAATTGTATGGCAAATAAACTCCATGTTTTTACAAAGAACCTTATATAATTATAATTATTATTGTTTCGTTAAGGATTTTATGTTATGGGTTACCGGTATCTAAATGTTCGAAAGTTGTACGATTATATCAACATGCCAACATAGGGTTATTGTCCCATCAGTGTTGTGCGAATCACACATTTAAAGTAATAATGCATCTTTCAGTTAAAACGTTTTCGAGATGACGGCCTTCATGTGGCATCTAACTTTTATCCAAGTGAGCCGGAAGGGACATTTTAGTGAGGAAATTGTAGCTAAATTGAAAAAACAGATCAAGCATAGAGATTCGCAAAATCTACCTCTTAACGGCCTGTAATTAAAAAAAGTTAGTACAAGTGATTCTTTCACACTACCGTTAGATCACCTTACCCTCTTTGTACGGTGTAGTTATGGACACATGAAAAGTCACAGATAAAAAAGAGTTTTCAGTTCAGACAGCTTCTGAAATTTCAGTTTAAGCTTATAGTACTGTCTACTCTTATTTTTCATCCAAACACAGGGAAGAACAGTCAGAACCATACTGGGGGGGGGGGGGTTGTTGTTACCCTGAG
Organism: Homalodisca vitripennis; assembly: GCF_021130785.1. NCBI lineage: Eukaryota > Metazoa > Arthropoda > Insecta > Hemiptera > Cicadellidae > Homalodisca > Homalodisca vitripennis. The sequence goes on along the minus strand of NC_060208.1, from coordinate 216,251,200 downwards.
GAAGGTGAAACCGAAAACGAAATGCAGAGTAATTCTACAGAAATCTCTTAAAAAACAAGGAGACTGGAAAAATTTTCAAAAGAAAAATTAATTAACGGTTTAAATATTTTTCATTAAAATATACTCGAGTGCAAATTTTTTACATTGGGATGATAAAAATACTTGCTAAATTGATGCTACGAATTTATTAATTAAAGAAAAATTATTATTATTATACGACGTTTCAATATTTTGTGACTTAGAAGAATGTCACCTCTTTGGACAGCTCCTAACGCAGGCATCACTGAATTTAAATTGAAGAACCATCTTGAAATACAACACATATTAACTTTAAAGTATGAAACTATCAACAGACGTAAAGAGGATTTAAAAAACATCTTGAAATTCCAACAATCAGATTACAGAGTGGGTTTGTATTTTCTTTACAATAAAGAAAAACTACATGATAACTAAGTTATTTTCATGAAAACTCATGCGCGGAAAATGATCCGGACCAAAAAATAAATGATTAATTGTTTGAAATGTTAATTTGAATAAATTAATTTTAAGAGGTAATATTTGTAAGATATTTGATTTGTGTGAAGTATAAAATAGACAATATTAAATATGGAAATTTCCATTTCTGGTCAAATTCCTGTACATATACATTTCTTGTGTTTGGAGTGAAATCCTTTTGTTTCTGCTTTTGCATGTCCTAAAAAAATACAGATTTTGAAGCAAGTAATAGATCTCAATTTCGACTAAAGCAATATCAACCTACAGAGATTCTCGGAACCACTGGTTTGTATGGCTTACAAAAATAAAGATGTTGATGCAGGTGACATATTTCATTCTAGACTAAAACAAAATCATGCTATACGAGATTCTCGGATCGACAGGTTTGTAGGTCTCACAAACTAAAACGTGTCGATGCAGGTAATATATTTAATTCTAGACTAAAACAAAATCATGCTATAGAGATTCTCGGATCGACAGGTTTGTAGGTCTCACAAACTAAACGTGTCGATGCAGGTAATATATTTAATTCTAGACTAAAACAAAATCATGCTATAGAGATTCTCGTATCGACAGGTTTGTAGGTCTCACACACTAAACGTGTCGATGCATCACGATGAGAATATATTTCATTCTCGACTGAAGCAATCTCGTGCTACAGAGATTCTCGGAACCACTGGTTTGCAATACAAAAATTGGAGCTAAGGACTCAGACCTAATTAGTGAATCAATTCAACGCTTTCATTCCAGCAGGAAGGCTCCTCTACTTGAAACTAAAGTACACTTCAGCAATTTATGTAAGACTTGAAACGTTTGGAGGTAATTAAGTTTTAGCAATACTTGTTCAATAATGATGTTCAAGTTGGTATAATATTGTTATTTTCAACAAAGGTTTCTCTCTTACAAACAAATACTTCCTGAGTTATTTTATAGTTAAAAATACGTCAGGTATACGAGCTATAGAAATGTATTTTGCTGTTAATACTAATTAAACTTATGCAATACATGTATATGCCATATCTACGCGTTTATAACTTGTCTATGATAATAATAATAGAATAATATAACCTGCTGTTTCGTTTTTTGAAAAAACCTTTTCTGGGATGTCAATATTATAAATGTATCTAATATTTATGGTTATATGTAAATCTTACTCGCTTAGCTATGTTTCTACATCTGGGAATCTTGTAAGCGGATCCAGGGAATTGGCAGCCAAACTATACAGGGTGTCCCGTAACTCTCTGGACAAAAGTATACCAAGTTATTGCTCAGGTCAAGACAAACATATTTCACCATATAAACATGTGTCTCCGATGCTTAGTTTCCCATCTGTTTGTCTATATGTGTTTTTTTATAAAAAAAATTAATATCTAAAAAAACCAATGAATTAAATTATACCAAATTTAGCTCAAATATTTGTCAGTTTTCTATTCGCTGAGAACCTCAATCTGTGCCATCTCTTGTCACAGTAAATTTGCTCCAAATCGGTTATTTATTATTCGATTTAATTAAATTTGGTGTCATTAGATTTTTGAAAATATTATCTAAAATCTGTTATGCTTGTTGTTCTTGAAAAAAATTGCTAGTATTTAAGATATTCAAAGTTTAAAAGTTCTCATGGTCGCCATTTTGAAAATACTAAAGATAATCTTACAAAACAAATACAAATACAAAACATTAATTTTCCAAAACCAGCATTAAACATTCTTTATTATTTATTTCACTATATGTTTTGATTGTTTGTAAACATAAATCCAAACTACGCAACGATTCAGGGTTTTATTAACTAACAGGTAATAACACTTACAACATGGCTTTTAGCGTTGCACAATTAAAAAAGTGACATCAGATGCATCGTAAGTTGAGCAAGGGAAAGGGAGGGGGCTAAAACTGCTGGAACCTGTCACAAGACTAATCACAAACGGAACCTTACACATCACACAATACTAGATACTAGCGGTGATTTATTGAATGCAAAATGTGTTAAATGTTGTAAACTTTAGACAAACAAATATTATCGGGATATTTTCTTACTTTAAATGTAACAACTTTTGCCCCGCCCTCCTCCTATGTGCGGTCCTTTATCTGATCCATTTATTTAGCTGTCACAATAGAGGAAATAGGCTATGTGGAAGAGGGTCAACATTGCAGATAACAATATCCTTGTTGTTTATTCTTTCCTTACTTGTTTCTATCAAATGTTCCTACTACTATTTTGTTTATGTGGCTAGAATGGAAAATTCCTATCAGCCTGAAATAATACTAGACGTACAGACGACGCTGCAAATGTCATAAATTTGTTTGTGATAATATTTTTTACATTATGTACAAAAGTAGTTTTTGTTCCTAGGAGAAAAATTAGTTATTTTTGGTGTGCAATCGTGTTTAAAAATGGGATAAAACCGATTTTGGGAATACTATTATGCGCCAAAAGTCTTTTTTGCTCCTTGCGATAAAAACTGTTTTTATTATTTGAAAAATGAAATGAAATTTAAAATGTTTTATTTAATTTTATTACATAATAAGAACACTTCAGATTTGAATGAGGTCAAAGCAGGTGTCCCACAAGAGTCAATTTTGGGACCGTTGCGTTTTATTATATATGTCAGTAAACTTTGAAATCATATTGAGCGTACCTTGTCCAGTACGCTAACGATCCTAGTGTTGTCTTGCATCCACGCTGTCTGGAATCCCTTCGAGAAATGTTACGAAGTACCTTGGGCCAACTTCAGTCATGGTTTTCAATAAATTACTTTCAATTAAATGTTGATAAGACTAATATTATACAATTTGACCTGGTGAATAGGTTCACGAGACATGTTTTACAATGGCCATTCTTTCGTACTTTCAGCACATGTCTCGTTCTTGGGCACTAAAATTGATTCTGACCTAAAGTAAAACTCTCAACTCTATCAAGCTTGCAATAGGATTGGAAGGGCGTTATATTGCCTTCGTTATCTATCTAGTTTCTTAAACAAAGAAATGTAATAAATTGTATATTTTGGAAAAATTTACCCTGTTCTCGGCTATGGAGTCACGTTGTGGGGGCGGCTTCTGAATCTTCTTTGCAGAGAAGTTTTGTGTTAAAAAAGGGGTGTTAGGATTAACTGCGACCTCAGACGAAGAGAAAGCTATAGAGGATACTTTCATCTAGAGATAATCCGAAATTTGACCTTCCTTTTTGTCAAATATATTTTTATTTTAGTTTTCAATAATAAAATCCTCAATATCCCCACCAGCATAGTAAAATAAACAAGAAACAAAAACAGTGGCATAACTCCTAAACATAGATTACAGCTCTTCCAAAAATCATTACTATATTTGGGACCAAAAATATTTAATTTCTTGCCTGACACCTAACGAACTGCCGTAACCTTCGTCCTTTTTTATCCGTGTAGGGTTCCTTTCTTCTCAATGGGAAATTATACATATTATCTGAATTTGTTAACTGTTCATGGTATATTATAAATTAACTAGTTGTGTTAAAAATAGCTTAAGAAACAGTATTTATTACAAGTTATGCCTATGTTGTAATATTGTAACATTGTAATATGTTTATGAGCAATAAAGTATTATATTCTATTAAATTGTATCAAACTATAGTAAAATGTAACGATAGAAAGCTAACAAACTAAAATTGAGTACCAGCTGGTTTTACAGATAAAAGAAAACAGACAAAATAAACACTTCATGTACTAACTTAGGTAGCATAAACAGCCTTTATTCGTGCAGAGTTTTATGTTGCTTAGTTTATTAATGGATCCCGTATAAGTCTGGTGTCGTTTTTATAGTAATTAATGCGTGCTGCATCATTTTCGTGGAAAATATTTACCATTTAAAAAAGGATATTTTTAATTCAGGCGGGAAGTTTAACAAAATCCGAGAGAACAAACCACGCAGAGAGTCACCGTTTATTTGTTCAGCCAGGCCAGCGTCCCGCCATCGGAGAATTTTGTGTCAGTCGAGCTTTATTGTAGACATTTATTTGATTTACATCGGTGGAACTGGCAAGGACTGTCCATACCAATGAATGTACGCTAATTTATTGACCAAAGCAACTGTTTGTTTTTAAGTAATAATACAATCATTTATTTGCTCAAATATATCATAATTTCATCTTTTTACCGTTACGCTTTCATATTACTTGGAGGTCAAACCTCTTCAAAATTGTCCATGAAAATTAAAAATTAAAAAAAAAATCAAGTACCCTTGAGGATATTTATTTATGGCATTACTGAATTAACGGTATTTAATTAGTGCTTATTATCAGCGTTGCAGATATTAGTGTAGGTAAAAGTATTGAATTTGTTTTTAATAAAAGAATAAATTAATACGAAGTCTTCAAGTTATCAATTATTGATTATGCAAAACGATTTATACTGCATATGCAATACCCTAAATCCGGATAATTGGATTGACCAATATACTTAATTGTAAGCAAATCACGGCTGATTTGGCTGATCACGTAAGTTTTGGTTAATTTTTTAATTGACTCCCTAAAAGCTTGTGATGTTCTGAGGTGCATATATGGCGAATAATGCCTCGGAAGCTAATTGGTAATTACGTGTGCCAATGGTGACCTCGGCCTACGATCTCTGTAAGGAGTTATTTTTTTGTATTGAATAATATTTGAAGCATATGAAGGTCATCAATGCATATAATAAATTCAAAAGTTCTAACCATCTACGTTTCAGGTGTATCAAATGTGAATTTTTCACGACTGAGGAAATAAAACTGATATGACATTAATGGTGGGGATTATGTACCTGTATACAAATTTGGTGACATTCAGACGGAATTACAGAAATGAAATTATGTTTCTTCATATAAAGAGTTAGTGGACATTAATGGAATACGTATTCTGTTATTTATTACAATTGTAATCAACGAGTTCCTATTTCATTTGTTTTTCCCTGTGGTTTAAACATTTTACATAGTGTATGTATTTACATCGTAAATAAACCTCCCGTTTAATTTTACTATCTCTGTGTTTTGTGTGTTTTACTTACTGTATACTGTGTCTGTGTACATTATTGTATATTTACATCATATGGTCTATTTATAGGAATTAATTATTATGGTTGTAATAAAATATTTTTTCCTGCTTAATTTTACCATCGATGTATTTTATTCATTTAAAATCGTGTATTTTGTGTTTATTTACATTAGTTTATATCTCCAATGTTGACAGTCCTACGGACTCGGAGGCTAGTTGTCAGTCACGTGGAAGTCATGTATAATAGTACGACCTCGGGTTGGAGTGTACCCCCCAACCCCCCCCCCCCGGGTTGGGGGGGGGGCTTGTCCCCTCGGCTACTTTAGCTGAAGCCTAGGATTGGGATGTCCTATAGTTTTTATACTTTGGCCTTCGGCCCCAGGTTGGTTTGGCTGACACCTCGGTCTGCAGGCTATGGTTGGTTTAGTCGAACCTCCGGTTTAGCTCACACTTTGTCAAATTTTACCATGGAATTACCCCTTGCTCATGTTATCCTTTATGAATAGTGAACAGGATATCTTGGAAACAAACTGACTATATCACATGTAGCTTCATTCCTTCATAGGCATCATCGATTTTATAACCAAGCATATCACTTGATAGGACTTAGATTAACGTTAGTGAATTTTTACATTGGCCTTATAGGTAACGACGATGGGAGGTAAAAAACTAAAAAAACCACAGAATAAAAAAGTATAAATAAAATAAGCACAATCATATTATTTGTCACATGTAACTTATTAACATATGTTGCACATATAATAAACGTATAGCTTTGCATGTAACCTCATGGAACGAAGGAATGTTATCGGTATTTAATGTATCATACTCTTACCTAGTAACTGCAAAAAATCTAACCTTTAGTTATCACAGTGGTAAAAGAAGTAAGAAAATAAATTAAACCCACTGTCGACTAAAACAGTGTGTCGTGAGGTAAGCGACCAGACATAGAGGTCCTTTACTTCACAACTTCGTTTCATATTCTTTTGAAATGCGGCAGTATCTCGTATGAAGCAATTTGGGTCTGAAACTCTGCTTTGAATTTTCTTATTATTCTTTCGCGAAGTTTGCTAGCGGATGCTTAAGTCTATGAACGCAATGATATTTATTTATTCATTTCAACGATAACCAATTTAAAAAAAGCTTTAAATACAATATTTACATGATTCAATAATAATAAAACATTTAGTATTGGCACTAATTATAACTGAATAAAGCAATACAGTTTTGTGACGTTTTTCATGTAACTTTTTGACGACTTCTGTTTGTACAGAGATTTTTATCTGCACCAAAAGTGCGCTAGGACCAGCATATTCATATCTACTACTAAGTACATATAAGAAAAATACGTTTAAATATCAATTAATATTTTAGGTGTTCCATTTGACATCGAGCACATACATTGTATAAATTGATCAGTAAACAACCTCTCTCTCTCTCTCCCCCCCCTCTGTCTCCCTCATCTCTCTCCCTCTCTCTCTCCCTCTCTCTCTCTCCCTCTCTCTCTCTCCCTCTCTCTCTCTCTCTCTCTCTGTCTGTCTCTCTCTCTCTCCCTCTCTCTCTCCAAGCCAGAGATAGACAGACTTGATCGCAAGGGTATTAGTTAATGCTCTCTTAAATCCTCATCATCAGCAGAGAAATCCATCAGCCACCAGTCTCAGGATCCGTGTCATTGCTCCTTTCCGCTGATATGATCTGCCAAGGTGTCGTCTAAGCGAATAGTTCCATTGAGCAAGTGCTATGACCAGTTCAGTTCTGATGCAGACCAACTGGAGAAGTTCCGAACAACGAATTTGCCAGTTGAGATATAATATTTATCAGATATAATAATATTTTGTTAATTGCGTCTATTTCACCCGTTACTGTCAGAATCGTTCTATTTTTGCATTATTCGTAATTTAATCCAACCCAGCTGGATTTTTAACTTAAGATGAGCAAGTTTGGACTAACTTTATACATTATACAGATAATAATAATGAATTCATAGGACTACCACATACATCTAACTAATCGATTAATATTCTGCCCGTAACGTTATTTAGTACTAAGCAGGAGTACACCACACCATGTGTCACGCAAACAGGCTTCGTTGATGTTACATGCATATGTCAAGTCTATAGCTCATTATATCGTTCTGATAGTTGCGCCACATATGTTACCATGTCACATGTTTGTGTAAAAATTTATTTATTGACAGATTTTAATCTTTGCCATCATGGTCATATAAGTCCAATATGAAAGTGTTTCACTCAGCCAAATCCCGTGGAATTTCGCGTATATAGGTCAACTTGTTTTCAAAACAGACAGACAGATAGATGCAAATGTAAATTTTTCAGTTCCTCGAGTGATAGGTTTAGCTAACGCTCAGCCAACAACCAATGAGTTACTGCCGACGTGACGTTGGTAACTACCACCCCATAATTTATGTACCAAGCCGTCCTAGGTGACAGGACGATTTCAAGGTTTTGACAAAGAATGGGGGGGGGGTGGGGGGGGGGGGGGGTGGGGGGGGGGGGGGGTGGGGGGGGGGGGGGGTGGGGGGGGGGGGGGGTGGGGGGGGGGGGGGGTGGGGGGGGAAGAAATTTGTGCAAAAAACCTTTCTGAAATTCATTAATTTGGTCAGATGGGTGCGGGTATCAGAATAGGTGCGAGAAGGTCTCAAATGCAAATGCACTACTTCACCTTTCAAATGTTAATAAAGCAAACAATATATCAAAAATACCTTGAAGTAGGACACACACAAATGGAAGTAGATTCGGTCCATAGTAAGATCGAGAAAAAAAAATTAAAGGAAAGGAGTTTTTACGTGCCCTTTGACTATGTCAGATCGATTCGAGAAGCAAGGAGCAAACCAACAGAGGTTTAATGTTGTAGTACTGAAGTACACTGATTTTATTGACTTTTCAAATGGCTACTACACTAGTGTGCGGCCTGGCATGAAGAAAGGTGATCCCATAGTCTCTGATGTGTGTGCGTTTCGCTATTTCAAAGGCTGCATTTACTTCAAGCTCGATTTGGAAGACAATTGGCAAACCCTTCCAAGACGACCCAAAACACATACTGCTTTTGAAAATTTTATGTAGTCTTTACAAGTCGCCAATAAAAATTACTACAAGAAAGTTTGAAGATTTGCAGTATTTAAAAAAAAGTTATTAATGAGGACTACCATAATTTTTATGATACACTTCCCCACGAGTGTAAACGATGACAAAAGCCAATGCAGACATGTTTTACTTGTAAAATAGCAATGTTTTAACTTGCAATAATTTTTTTAAGTAAATGTAATGCAAATCAAATTTGTAAATATGGCCAAAATACTAAACATTTCTCAACGTGTCCTATTCTATTTAATATTACGTTTGTTTGTGCATTTAAGTACTAATTCTAGAGTAGTAAGTATCGATAAAACTGTATTGTTCTTAAAACTATGTATCTGTTTTCTTTTTTAAACCTTAATAATTCACAAAATAATGTCTATGTTTCAAAGCAAAATGGCCTATGTTTCGTTTTAAGTCTGACTTAAGTCTACATTAAGTGCAAAATGTCCTATGTTGTAATGCAAAATACGTTATGTTAGCCCGAATAAATGATTTTAACTGCAAAAAGTCGTATGTTCACTTAAACTTAAGAAAAATGGTTATATTACATTTATATATATTTGAGCTTAACCAATATCATTTTAAACATACATTTATTTATTACAAACCACATAGTTATATTACGTTAAAAGTTATCATGTTTTTTTTGTTTCCTGAAAAGTACACTTTTTTACATACAACATTTTGCATGAACGGCAACGTTATACGGGATCCATTAATAAACTAAGCAACATAAAACACTGCACCAATAAAGACTGTTTATGCTACCTAAGTTAGTACATGAAGTGGCCGTTACGGTACTCACTATAAAAACGACACCAGACTTATACGGGATCCATTAATAAACTAAGCAACATAAAACACTGCACGAATAAAGGCTGTTTATGCTACCTAAGTTAGTACATGAAGTGGCTGTTTTGCCTGTTTTCTTTTATCTGTAAAACCAGCTGGTACTCAATTTTAGTTTCTTAGCGTTCTATCGTTACAATTTTACTATAGTTTGATACAGTTTAATAGAATATAATACTTTATTGCTCATAAACATATTACAATGTTACAATATTACAACATAGGCATAACTTGTAATAAATACTGTTTCATAAGCTATTTTTAACACAACTTGTTAATTTATAATATACCATGAACAATTAACAAATTCAGATAAGATATAAAATTTCCCATTGAGAAGAAAGGAATCCAACACGGGTAAAAAGGACGAAGGTTACGGCAGTTCTTAGGTGTCAGGCAAGAAATGAAATAACTTTGGTCCCAAAAGTAATGATTTTTGGAAGAGCTAAAATCTATGTTTACGCGTAATGCCACTGTTTTTATTTCTTGTATTATGCTGGTGGGAATATTCAGGATTTTATTATTGAAAACTAAAATAAAAATAGATTTGACAAAAAGGAAGGTAGAATTTAGGGATTATCACTAGATGAAAGTATCCTCTATAACTTACTCTTCGTTTGAGGTCGCCACAAAAACTAAACTCCCGCCAAAGAGGATTCAGAATCCAGCCCCCACAACTTGATACCATAACAGGGTAAATTTTTCCAAAATATACAATTTATTACATTTCTTTGTTTAAGACAGATAACGAAGGCAATATAACGCCCCTTGCAAGCCTATTGCAAACTTGATAGAGTTGAAAATTTTACTTTAGGTCAGAACTAATTTTAGTACCCAAGAACGAGACATGAGCTTAAAGTACGAGAGAATGGCCATTGTAAAACATGTCTCGTGAACCTATTCACCAGGTCAAATTTTATAATATTAGCCTTATCATCATTTAATTGAGGATAATTTATTGAAAACCATGAATGAAGTTAGTGTAAGATATTTCGTAACATTTCTGGAAGGGATTCCAGGCAGCGTGGATGCAAGACAACACTAGGATCGTCAGCGTACTTGACAATATACGCTGAAGATACTATTTCAAAGTTCACTGACATATATAGTAAAATGCAACGGTCCCAAAATCGACTCTTGTGGGACACCTGGTCTGAAACTCATTCAATCCTCAACAGTGTTTTGATACGAGAACTTCACAGAATGACTATTGTGAATTATTATGTAATACTGTTTTAATAACATTTCTATAAAACGTTTAATTTAATACCATGTGTCAAATAATAAAAGCAGTTTTTATCGAAAGGAGCAATAGGGACTTTTGACGCGTAATACAAGAATGTATATATAAAATATTTAAAATGTTTAGTGACAAAACATTTATGACATTCGCTGTATATAGACGCTATATAGCGTCTTCTCTACGTCTAGTATTTCAGGAAGATAGGATTTTCCATTCTAGCCACATAAACAAAATAGTAGTAGAAACATTGGATAGAAACAAGTAAGGAAAGAATAAACAACAAGGATAGTGTTATCTGCAATGTTTGACCAATGAGTGAATTGAGCAAAGAAGTCCAAATATTTGTTCTAATCTTAAGTGATAAATTTAAAAAATTAACACACAAAGACCCATAATATTCAGCAAAATTAGGAAAACGAGAAAAATACTTAAACTTCTACCAGGAACTGCCCTTAAGATTATCAATTTTTTCATCAGCAGCACTGTAAAAGCGATCTAACGAAGTTTTACTTAAAATTTTCAATAGTCAATACACCGCGCTTCCGATTTCAGAAACTCCTACGTGTAGTATTTCATAGATATTATTGATTTTACTACGGACCGGAGGCTGGTACTTCTTTTGTGCAGCCCAGTACATTCATTCCCTGGACGTCAAAAGTCAGTGTAAAATGAATGAAGTAAGCTCGCCCGGCTGAGTAACAAACATTCATTTATAAACAGCAACACAAATTAATAATGCTTTGCTTGTCAGTAAAGCCCAGGTAACACAAACCAGGTAATGATTAGTAGAAGAATGCCCTGGTATTGAAATAATTCTACTCGTTTTGTGAGTTTATTGCAGACAGATAAAATGGAAGTTATTTACAAAATTGTAAATAATTAAAAGTTTTCGTATTAATTAATAAAAACTAAACCGGTCATAGGTAATTGTATTACTCTTATTATCTGTTCTTCACTAGGACATACATATTACATTTTTTTATATTATAGTCCTAGTTCACTATGACTTTGCCATTTAATTCTTATTAATTGACTCCTTTACAAATGCAATAAGGAATTGCAAGTATCAGTTCTAATATTACAAACATTTTAATTTTTAATTCATGCTATTCAAATGATGCGTGAATTTGTGGGAATTCGATTAGAATAAATCCTGTAAACTATTTTCCGCTTTGCCTTTAGATATGTGTTCAAGGAAAACCGGAAATTGCAAACGTAGTTTTTTAAATAAATAACTGCCTTATATTGTTCAGCCTCTCAGATCGTGATATAAAACATTTGCTGTTTTATTCATTTCGCTTTAACTTCAAATCAAATGAAATAAAATTATAAGTACAGTAGTACTCTTGAATATTTTTATTTTAATATAGGAATATACAAGGAATGTAAAGTTTTACTGCCTTAATAAGTGTAAAGGTGGAATAAAGTAACTCCTATGCTTTTAAATTTTATTTTAATGACAAAATAACATCGGAATAACAGTATATTACGATGATTATTGAACTAAAAACCTTGTGTTTCAAATAATAATGTGTTTTTAAAATTTTTCCCCGGAATTAGGTTTTTAAAGATCATTTGAAAAGTTATCAAAATTTTTCGGAATAATGCAGCCAATTAAGTATTGAAATTTTTAAGTTTAATAATCATATTCGCGCTTAGTTTCATCCATTGTAGATTAATGATAGTTTGACAAAACGTAATGGAATAACTTTATTAAGCAACATCAAGTTTTTCTAAACTGTTATATTTACAAATGAAAACCACGATCTTGTTACTTATTATGCAAAACATAGTGAACAAATAAATTCAATTTTGCTTAAAAATGTTTAATTTTGTCCAAATAAAAATGTTTAATTTTGTCCAAATAAAAATGTTTAATTTTGTCCAAATAAAAATGTTAAGAAATTAAATAATTTTATTCTCTACTGTTTAAACAATAGTATTACGTCTAACTTTCAGGCAAGAAAAAAAATACTAGTATTTTAACACGTTTATTCGTATAATGGTTATTTCTAGAAATTTGTGTACTATATTTAATTATTCTTACTCTTCAATATTACGACGATTATATAATTTTAACTAATAATTTAAATTACAAAACTTAAAAGACCGTTATTTCATATAGGAATTATATATGCATTTTTGTGTAAACTGTAACGACTTTATTATTTATTTTTTTTTTTTATTTGGAGAATTACATGTTTAATGTCGCAATAGGAACCTTTAGACATCTAATGAACATTGTGTAAATATTTTATTTGATTTTAATCATGCATGATTCGTTATTTACATGTAGTACAAAATTTAACATTGTTGACGTTATCTGGTTCTGTTGTAACGGTAGAGGTGAACACTAACGCTATCAATAAACTGTAATAATCTCATTCCTTATCTTATACACAATAATTAGTACATAATTAACTCGCTCGTAAAGTTCCTTCCAGCAAATTGGGTCGACGTCATCTGGTTATGTTATAACGGTGGAGGTGAACACTAACGATATCACTAAACTATAATAATCTCATTCCGTATGTTGTACTTTAATAGTACATACGTCACTCGCTCGTAAAGTTCCTGCCAGCAATCTGGGTGACGTCATCTGGTTCCATTACACAGTTCGGTGCACGGTCACTGTCTTGGTTTTGACTTCTTGGTTTGTGTAACAGATCAGCGTATTTCCACGTATCTTAAAGTCCTTATATTTTGTTTCATTTCTCTTAACGGTCTATACAATAACATAAACATGGTGTCTTAAAACGGGTGTACAACTTTTCAGAAATTTATTTAGGTTATACAACTACAAAAATATCTAATTTAAAACGACCATAATATACTTACGAAGATTTGAAATAAGTAATAATATGCTAAAGCGGCGATATTTCTCAAATTATATACAACGATCTTCTATAAACTTAAAGGGTTTCTAATAAAAACTAAGTTATTAAATTATTTCAATGCAATAACAAAGTTAAGGAAATGATTATCAATGTAATAATGCTGCCGCAAAGTTATCAAATGGTTGGTAATTCATCTATTTGTATTTTAATATTGAACACATTCTAGGCAGGAAGTATAGTATGGATTGCTATTGTAAAGATCGTTATAGTATTTATTATTGTAAAACTCTCTCAGAAATCAGGAACATTCTATATTTCTGAGGGAGAAGGAAAACTTGGTATAAAAGTTGGTCATGGACGACGAAACTTGTGCGATTTACCAGTTAGATATTTATACTGATGTTTGGTTTTATTTGTTACGTACAATATTACTTCTAAATGATGTTTGCATCATCAGTATGAGTTACATGGCAGTAGAAATTTTACTGTATTGTCAACAAATAGGCTATAGGTTGTATTCATGAACTGGATCACAGGAGTATTCAACCCTTATATTGTAGGGATACATAGCTAACATGAATAGAGGGTTCGCTGTTCAATTTAGAGCAGTATTGAAAAATAAATAAAAATATTGTATTTCTAAGTAAATATACATGATTTTATATGATTTAAAAGTAATGTAAACAAAATAAAACTTCAATAACTCTTACGTTATAGCAATGAAATTAAATCATGTATATGATTTTAAAAATAAACTATTGTAACAACATTTTTAGAAAAAAATTAAAACTTCGGCTATTCGTTTGTAAATACTGTTAAAAAACGTATAAGCATTTTTAAAATAGTACAAGAGTAAAAGTATACATAATGTTGTAGTTAACCAAAATTATTTTGTGACAGAGCAAGTCTCAAAAAAACACTTAAATTAAACATTCATGTTCAATAATAAGCTCTGTTGAAACTGTGAAGTTAAGTAAAGGCTAAGAGAGTTCTTTCAACATGAAAAGTTCTCTGCTTACTTACTAAGAACACTTTAATCTACGTGGTGGCTGTAACAGCAAGGCATATGTAAAGTGGCTCTTCTTTTACCGGGAGGTATAATATTTTGATCAAAAGAAATACAAGCATATTCATGTAACCCCTTATTAAAGGCAAAATTTGATCTGTGAAGTGTACTAAAGTTTGTAAAAGTAGCCTAATTTGTATTGGCATAAAGTTAACAATAATTTAGCTTTCAATGCAACTAAGAATATAGATCGAAGATTTGCGTTTTTTGGTAATAGAGAAAGTTTATAAAAGGTGTGTGGGGTAATCATAAGTATTTTTTGACTAGTACAATGTATATCTAATAGTTCATTATAAAAAGACCGAAAAACTTACATTGCGTATTTTATGGGCAAAGTCCACGTTTTTTATGGCATCTTATCAAGTTAGTCAACAAATTATGTTTTATTTAACACTATTATCAGGTCACTTTCCACTCTCTGAATGTTGCACCCATAGACGTACATATATACTATAAGAAAGTTAGAGATAAAAAGAACGTTTTCAGTTCAGACAGCTTCAGGCCGACCAATTACTTTTGTTAAGCCTCCCGGATTTGTACTGAGAGGGTGTGAAAGTGATGAGAGAAGGGCGGATGTGATGAGGACTAGAGTTGGGGAGAAGAATAAAGACTTGGCAGCCGCAGGAGAGCGCCTTGTGGGTAATAAATCTGCTGCCAGAGCTCGGCAAGCGGTACACCTCTGCAAGCTTGGAGACAAACTAATCCGTAGAGTATTGAAACCCCCTAATCGTGTATTGGAAATACTCAGTAACTAATATTGATTCACAATTTATTTGTTTGTATCCATTGTGGAACATTGCATAACTACCAACTGGTATATCATTGTAAGCTTACGATTCTTATTTCTTAGTTCTGCCTAAGTACCTTGTACTAATATTGATCCACTACCTTTTTTATTTAACGGAAAGTTTCCAAATTTTATATAATATTTAATTGACGTGTATTATGTTGTAAATGTAATGTTATGAATTATAATGTTACTAACTACAAACTAGATTAGTATTTGGTTCAATTGAAAAATCTAATCATTATGCTAAACATTTTGTAAAAATATGTTTCCTTTTTGGTTATTTATACTACAAATTTATTATTTTCCCAATTAAGAACATACTGATTTAACACACTAAAATACTCTCTTAATCATATACCTGTTTTGTAATACAAGGTTACATAATTACACCAGTAACGTTTAGTAGGAATTAAAGTGGTTTAAAAATCTAGTTGTTATGATAATCAATCATTCATGTGTTTTTAACTATTATTCAAGTAGAACGATGACGAAAAGAAAAATTTAATATTTAAAATGTGAGATTTAGCTCATGAAACATGATAGCTATACAATTGGATATTGAAGCACCTCTGATTTGTGCACTTTGATCTGCAGGGCTATTGCAGGTCACTACACAATTCCCCTGGGTTCTAATTGATCCCATAGACTTTTTATTAAAAGTATATCGGTTCCTAGCACGAACTTATAGGATTAACTGAAACAGGGCCAGGATGGAGTAGAACTATGTTTTGACGATGAGGAGTCAAGTCGTTTACGAGCTATCCTTGGGTAATATTTGTTATATAAAAAGTGGTGAAGATGAGGATTTCGGTAAAAATCTTTCTCTTTGAAGTGCCTTCTATTACCTTCAATAGATTTGTTACAAAGGATTTCTTTCATAGTGTGTCGGTACTAATAGATTCGTGGACTATCCATATTATTCCCTAGAACGCTTCTGCACAATAGTTCTGGTTAAAATCCATCCAACCTCAAGGTATCCAGAGTAGTAGTACTGCACTCGTTCTTTAGAAAGTGTAATGTCACTAGGGCTTCATTCAATCGATGCGATTGGCTGCAAAGACTCGAAGACGTAGTTTTACTTGTAGAGTGTTCGATCCGGGTTTTCCTTAAGATCTGTTCAGAATTGCAGCATGCACGTAGATTCAAATTTAAATACGTTGGAATTTACTTAAACATCATCCAACAGATTAGAAATGAGTCTGAGAATTTAATTATACTCGTAAATTATATGTTACTTGTTATTACCTGTAAGGCATTAAACGTAAATTTAATTTAATATTTAGAAAATACTCGTATTTTTAAAGCATTACCTAATACATTCATTAAAATTAAGAAATGTAGCCAAGGCCATTCGAATAAAACTATATTTTAGGCTTTTTAATACATGTAGAAAAATCTATTTTAGTATAAAATAAACTTACAAAACTGTTAATATACTGTAAGAGTTTGAAGATAAAATATCATTATATTAAACACCAACAATATTCATAGTTACGACAAATCCGCAACGAGGCCACACCACCCTGTGCAATCTGTTGGTTTGCGCGTTCCAACGAGGCGACACCGTCCTGTGCAATCTGTCGGTTTGCGCGTTTAAAACGAAGCGACACCGTCCTGTGCTATCTGTCGGTTTGCGCGTTAAAACGAAGCGACACCGTCCTGTGCAATCTGTTGGTTTGTGCGTTCCAATGAAGCGACACCGTCCTGTGCAATCTGTTGGTTTGTGCATTCCAACGAAGCGACACCGTCCTGTGCAAACTGTTGGTTTGTGCGTTCCAACGAAGGGACACCGTCCTGTGCAATCTGTTGGTTTGTGCGTTTCCAACGAAGCGACACCGTCCTGTGCAATCTGTTGGTTTGTGCGTTCCAACGAAGCGACACCGTCCTGTGCAAACTGTTGGTTTGTGCGTTCCAACGAAGCGACACCGTTCTGTGAAATCTGTTGGTTTGTGCGTTTCCAACGAAGCGACACCGTCCTGTGCAATCTGTTGGTTTGTGCGTTCCAACGAAGCGACACCGTCCTGTGCAATCTGTTGGTTTGTGCGTTCCAACGAAGCGACACCGTTCTGTGCAATCTGTTGGTTTGTGCGTTCCAACGAAGCGACACCGTCCGGTGCAATCTGTTGGTTTGTGCGTTCCAACGAAGCAACATCGTCTTGTTCAATCTGTTGGTTTGCGCGTTAATACGAGTGGACGCCACCGACTGTGATCGTAAATTAACAAATCTGCTCAATTAATTTGGTGTCACATATTAGTAAACTTTTTAAATATTGTAACTTTTGTAACTTACACATTTAAGATAATAGCTTGAAGAAAAAAACGAGGCTAATCGCGAATTGTATGACTACCAGGTAAAGATTAAAAATTAAGAAGTAAATTTAATAACAAATACCTTTTATCGATTCCAAAATTTCATACTTAAAAACAGTATGCTTAAAACTATCTCGTATGATAGTCTTCAAGTTGCAGTTCAGATGAAAAACGTCAAAACCCGGTGCTTTTTCATTGCTGTTAACATAAAAACCAGAAGATGTTGTTTTTTAATAGTCAGATTTATATCAACATATACTTAACTAACATATAATAAGGCCACTAATTGGTTTTTTTGGTTAACTTTCAACCTGATTAGTATATATATAATATATATATATATATATATAAGATATATATAATCACAGACAATTAGACACACAAATCAAAGTTGTGATAAGATTCTGCATTCTGATTGAAGATTAATTGTGACGCTGTCTATTTACAACAACAATGCAAGCAATATTTTTTTTAAATACCTCCA
Organism: Homalodisca vitripennis; assembly: GCF_021130785.1. Classification (NCBI taxonomy): domain Eukaryota; kingdom Metazoa; phylum Arthropoda; class Insecta; order Hemiptera; family Cicadellidae; genus Homalodisca; species Homalodisca vitripennis. Next base: position 216,233,032 of record NC_060208.1, on the reverse strand, counting down.
ACTGTACTGTTTTCTTTTAAACAACAGTTAATTTTAGTTATAATTAAGCAATCAAAGTTTCCTCATTTTAATTTTATAATTATTTAATAACAGTCTGAAATAAAATTTAATTAAGAGGAATAATCTATTTATATTTCCATAAATAACAGCGAGAAAAGTTTTAATGGAATAAGTTGGCATTTACCTGTTGAACATGTCAAGTCAAGCACGCTTAGTTTATAACAGCTATCTTTGAGATTTCAAATGCCTCATTACTGAAACTCAATTAAATATCATATTCTTAAATTATTAAAATATTTTTGTAATTTTTAAAGGTGAAGAGAGTATCTGTTTTAATTCTAAACTACATTAGTATTATAAATATCAAAAAAATTATGACCTCTGTAGCAAGCGTAAAGTTAGAGATTGACGGTTGTTCCACTAAACCTAATTTATTGTTATAAAAAACCTATTTCACACCTAATAATTTACAGATGTAGCTATCAATCCTTTTCTAAACAATACAGTTTACGTAACTTTTAAATGTTATGCCATTGACTAACCGCAAGCGAATCTGCTGCCACTAAAATATCTATAATAATTATTGTTACATACACACTTTATCCAGATGGGAAAAGTATCAGAGATTTTAGTCATTTACATACTTTTAAATACTGTGTGTAGAACATGTATTTTTTACACTAATCAAACAAGGTCGTATTGAAATAATCAACCCTGTGTCGTTGTCCATCCGCCTGTAAGATAACTCTTGGTGTAAATGTCCTGGAGACTTCTAACTTTGTACGTGGGTCCTTGGTCATACGAGGAACGCTAGTGATTTTGGGTTGCAAAGTTCAACAACAGAGAACTGATTGGTTAGTGCAGACCTATTGTGACCTGTATTCCTTAGTTTGGTTTTAATAATTGTGTTTTTTTTATTTAGTGCATGTTTTAGAATTGACATGCAATATGGTTGTTGCTATTCCTGACTCATGCGTGTCACAAGGCTATGGTATGATTTGTTTATTTTAACCTATATTGTATTTTTTAATCACCTGAAGAAGAGATCAGATTGAATATCTTAAAACGTAGTGTTACTGATTGTTTTTTATATTACTGATCATTTGAAAATCCTGGTCCCTTCACTTTGAACTAAGTTCCAAGCCTTTAGAACCTGTTTATCAACAGTTGCCGCACGGAAGTGCAGTATGTAATAGGGCAACATACGCACTTGCTCTTTGATCAAATCATCTCAATGGGAATCTAAGTATCAACGTTAGTTTCATTTCATTAGGATTCTTCTATCACTGATGATTTCACAGAGAGACAAACTGACGGATTGCCTTTTGACTTTTTGTCGCAAAAATCGGTAGGATTCTACATTAGACCAAATGAAGCCTATTTTCCAAGTTTGAAGTCTCTATGACATTTCTATAAAGAGTTATTGCACGGACAGTCAGAAGATAGACAGACAGACAGTATACCCTTTGTCATTTGGCACCAAAATCGTATAGGATTCTACATTAGACCTAATTGAAACCTATGTTCTAAGTTTAAAGTCTCTATGACATTTCTGTCAGGAGTTATTGCACGGACAGTCAGAAGACAGACAGACAGACGGCATACCCTTTGTTATTTGGCACCAAAATCGATAGGATTCTACATTAGACCTAATGGAATCTATGTTCCAAGTTTACAGTATCTATGACATTTTTATCAGGAGTTATTGCACGGACAGTCAGAAGACAGACAGACAGACGGCATACCCTTTCGTTATTTGGCACCAAAATCGATAGGATTATACATTAGACCTAATTGAATCTATGTTCCAAGTTTACAGTATCTATGACATTTATATCAGGAGTTATTGCAATGACAGATAGAATACAGACAGACGGACGGCATAACCTTTCTTATTTGGCACCAAAATCGATAGGATTCTACAATAGACCTAATGGAATCTATGTTCCAAGTTTGGAGCTCTATGACATTTACATCAGGAGTTATTGCAATGACAGATAGAATACAGACAGACGGACGGCATAACCTTTCTTATTTGGCACCGAAATCGATAGGATTCTACAATAGACCTAATGGAATCTATGTTCCAGGTTTGGAGCTCTATGACATTTATATCAGGAGTTATTGCAATGACAGATAGAATACAGAGAGACGGACGGCATAACCTTTCTTATTTGGCACCAAAATCGATAGGATTCTACAATAGACCTAATGGAATCTATGTTCCAAGTTTGGAGCTCTATGACATTTATATCAGGAGTTATTGCAATGACAGATAGAATACAGACAGACAGACGGCATAACCTTTGTCATTTGGCACCAAAATCGATAGGATTGTACATTAGACCTAATTAAATAAATAAATGATTTATTTCCAGTTTTTTTTATATAATAATACAATACTTGTAAATCATTTGGAAATATTACTGGTCACTTTTACAAGTAATGTGACCAGCTATAATAAAAATAAAATACAACTGAATAACAAAACTAAAACGTTGAGTCTATCGTCTCAAGAAAAAATGCATGTCGCCTACAGCTGCAGTATCTGTATAAACTTACATCTATGGTTATTTATATAAAGTAATAAGCGAAAACTGATTATTTTTTATTCTATGTAGGCTTCTATATAAGGGAAAATCATGGACAGTAAAAGACAATAAAGACAACTAAGGACAATTACATAACATAAGCAAAAAAAGTAGAACAAAAGATGGCCATGAAGAGCAAATAATAAAATACTTAAATTATTCCTAGAAGTTACAGAAAGGATACATTTATGCAATAACGTTAAATAGGAAGTTAACATCATGAATAGAAGAAAGCCAGGTAATTGTATTCCTGCAGAATGCGCTTACGGAACAGCTATTCTTTACACTGGGTGGAAGTTGATTGTATAATTTAGGGCCTAAATAAAGAAAACAGTGACGAAAAATTGACTTATTTACCTTAGGAAGCAGAAAATTCTTATTTAAAACATATCGAGTGTTATAATACAAGTTATCAGTTCCCATATTTCCACTTCTGATAAAGAAAATCCTAAGAACTTTAAAAAATGAAAAGATGTTGAATTGGTAAAATGTGCAGTTGTTGAAAAAGGGGGAAGGAACTTTCTATTTTACGTTTGTTTAAAATTATTCTTAAGTAATAGTTTTGAGTTGTTCGTAATTTTTCTATTAAGTATTTATAAGTACCTCCCCAACATACCAGCCCATACTGCAGTCTTGAGTTTACCAGTGCAAAGTAAAGTGCTCTCAGAAGACCAATGCTACAGAAATTTCTTAAAAAATAAAACTTTCTAATTGAAAATCTTATTTTACTATGCAGATTTGTAATATGAGATTCAAATGTAAATTTTTCATCCAATATAATTCCTAAGTATTTAATATTGCTTACTTTTTCTAAAGGTTTACAGTTACAATTTAGTAAATTACAAAACCTTGAATGAAATTTTAAAGGAACAGGTATGTTAAAACCATAAAAATAAAAAAAATATGAATTGAAACTATGTTCCTAGTTTAAAGTCTTTGTGACATTTTTATCAAGAGTTATTGCACGGACAGTCAGAAGACAGACAGACGGAAAAAATAACCTTTGTCATTTGGCACCAAAATCGAAAGGATTCTACATTATACCTGATGGGACCTATGTTCCAAGTTTACAGTATCTATGACATTTTTATCAAGAGTTATTGCACGGATGGTGAGACGGAATGAAAGAATGGCGGGCGGTCTAGTATTTGAAGTTTTGACCAAAAAGCAAAATTCTTCTTTGAACAAAAGGAATCTATTTTTAAGTGTAAAGTCTCCAGAACTTGTTCATCAAGGGTTACCTCATTAGACGGACTGACCTATTTCTATCTTTAAAAAACACGACATCAATATTTAACGCAAAAACAAACGCATTTGTTTTATAGTCTTTACAGTTGACTATAAAACAAATGTTATAATACTTGTAATAGTCAGTTTTACACCCACATCCAGCCGAATGTTAAGTGTAAACTAGTGCCAATACATTCATCATTGTGGACATTCTTTTATAATCTCTACCTATCACTTCACTAGCCACTTTGTTCTACTTTAAAACCGCTTAGATTTGACCAGATAAAATTTACTAATTTTGAAAATTACAGTAAAAATTTCACAATGAGCGAAGCAAAATTGTTAGGATTCCCTTCATGGAAAAATGAAATATATTGTGCATATTCAGTTATTGTTGTGAAAATAAGTAATGTGTTCATTAAAACCAATTATTTTTTACTGAACGATGATATGTGCATGTATGATATGGTAGATGTTTGTTTTACTGTGATAGCGTAATGGGTGTTGTGCACATACAGCTGTGATAAGTGTAGCATCATAAAGCAACAGCTATCAGGAGTCTCCCCCTCCCCCTCCCACGACAATCTCAACCCTACCCCCTCGCAATATCACCCCTCACATGTATGCACGACAGGCCAGGTACTTCCACTTTACGGCATCCGGTTTATGGCCAACTTCCGCTGACACCAATTTGCGAACCATGTTTCATATAGCCGTAATTATAACATAAATGACCATAGTAACAACAGTCTCAATTCGAAATATTATATGAAAATATGAGTAATTATTATACATATTAAAATAACAACATTTATTTCTTAACTTCTTGAGAGAACTTTTGAAAGAACTAGTGTTACGAACATTTAACTACAGCAAAAATACAAAATCAAGAAAAAACGGATAGAATAAACTACGTTCCTCACGTAAATTGCGTCACAGCTCATTTTTGTTTTAGTATGTTTGTACAGCCTTATTATATATTTGTCTTTATTTGTATCATCTTCATCACTTTTTGATTTGTCATCCTCACGCTTAGCAGAATGTAGTTTTAGTACAATTTATGTTCCGTATAATTCAATAGTTTTATTTTAAATAGTATTTATAAATTAACTTTTATTGCTATCTTTTAAACCTGTGCCAACCCAATTATTTTCTGTGAACTCGGCCTTAACCACAGGCTTAAACCCAGGTGGGGTCTTCTTGTGCAATGGTCTTTATTGTAATGTTCATAAAATCTGTGAGATAAATAAAGAATTTGAATTTGAATTAATATTAATGGAAACGCATTTTCGTGGAAAATGTTTGTTTTACAGAAGGAAAGGTATTAATACTTTTTAGTAACTAAAATTTTTACCTGATAAAATTCCCTTTTTTCATACTTTATATTTTACTTTCTTTGGGTACAATACAATAAATATACAAATTTAATTCTCATTAAATTCCTGTACCTGTACGAATCACTTGTTTTCTTATCTTTAAGTACAAAATTAAATGTGAGCATTTTAAAATTATTGCATACCATTATGACTGTAACATTATCATATTACAGGTTATATAAACTAATATTAGTTTAGGAACCACTGGTTTGTAGTAAATAAAACTGGAGTAAAGGTCTCAGAACTAATTAGTGAATCAATTCAATGCTTTCGTTTCAGTAGAAAGCCTCTTCTGCTTGTAACTAAAGAACACTTCAGTATCTTATTTAAGACTTGCAATGTTTGAAAGTAATTAATTTTTAACAATATCCGGTCAATAATTATATTTGTACTCGAGTTGCTATAATAGAATTACCGCACTTTCAACAATATGTTTCCATCTACCATCATACGTTCAATAATTATCTTTGTACTCAATTTGCTATATTAATATTACTGAACGTTCAACAATATTGTTAGCATCTACTAATATACATTCAATAACCATATTTGCACTGTTTGATTGGTTTGAATTATAAAATAAAAAGTTTAAGTCTATCTATATTTTATGCTAAAGGTGTATGTATTGCGTATGCTTCTCAACCTCATCTGTCCAGCAATAATTAGATCACTGCTGTGACAAGAAATGGTTTAGAATTATCTTTAGTTGTAATTATATTTCCTCACCTATTTATTTGTTTATTGACTAGTTGTTCTGAGACGTCTACTTTATAAATGTAGTAAATATAATCGGTTTGTATTAATATTTGCATATTTTACGCAAATAAAAACCTTTATTTCTCTAGGATTGAACTTTGGCTAGTCATACCTCTCACACATAACCTTCCAGTTCCTTACGCTTCGTGATTATAAATGTGTCAGCGTCAGATTCCATACGCTACACTAAGCGGAAGGTTAGTTAGAGCTAAACTTAACATTCATCTTGCATCAAACCTTCCCAAGGTTGCTACGTTATGTTTAGAAAACTCAGTTGCTCCCTCGTGCTTTGGGTTCGTGCCTAAAACATCGCAGTCCACTTCAGTGTGCACCTGATGAGACAATGAGATCACCTCTTCACTTTGATTTTGTAGTCTACGTGTCTCTGATGTCAAAACTGCCTTCACCACGGTTTATGCCATCATGTTTTATGTGATCTATTCAGACGAAAATGACTCCAGATTCCAGCGTCAGATTTTAGACGCTACACTAAGCAGAAAGTGGACTGGACATGCTAACTGAACATTCATGTATACATTCCAGTTGAACCTACCTGGTACACCAAACACCGATGTGTCACTTACATCTGGGAAACTCCATGCATACACAGGTGCAGCGTATCATTTACCATAAGTTTTCAGACATTTTAGGTTACTTAAATTTCTTTATAGATCTAGTTTATTTCGGAAGATGACTGTTTGAGTAGGTACAGTTCCCTTAGTAATAAAGGTAGATGCGGGTCCGACCATGAGGGAGTTCCATACCAGCTTTAACTGGAAGTGAACTGGAACAAAACTAGCCTGTCCTTCTTCGAAGGTAACATAACTAACAAGGATAGTCAGCACCTGCCATTAACCTTGCCCATCCTTATTATCCTGGCACTTCGGATGCAAGCGTCAAAGATCCTTTTTGGTCAAAGTGCAATGAGGGGTTCCTCAGCATCTTGTCCTAAGTAATCAAAATAAGTCTACTTGTCCTTAGTCATACTATATATTGAAATTATATATTTTTTACAATATTAACATTTCGCCATGTCTTGCAGGCAGATATACAGAAATGTAATCATACAGAATAGAAATGTTTACATCCCCCTGCAAACTACAGAGATATTGTGACAGCCTCCTGTGTGGTCTGTAAGTCAGTTTATTAGCGAGTTATCGTGCAGACAGACAAACTAAATTTTTCCAAGCTGTCGAGTGATTAGAGTTAGTAACGTTCAGCCAATTACAATATAAATGTATAATTTCGTATTCAGATGTTACTTTTAATCAGCCCGTCGATTTCACTGACGCCGAGCCAATTACTCTATAAGGGTGAGTAAGCAACTATTCCGTATTCAGCCGTCGAGTGATAGGATTCACTGACGCTCAGCCAATTACAATATAAATGTATAACTGTGAGTAAGAACCTATTCCGTATTCAGATTATAGTTATATTAAGTCCGTCGTGTCATGTCACCTCGTTACAAGTCCAATTTATATAGAGAGAGATTTATTAGTATTCTTTATTTACACGACCCGAGTTACAACTTATGATTAGTAAAGTATTATAAATCCTATGTAGATTGACGAGTGATGTAAGCTTCACGACCAGTTTGTGTCACCTGTCACAAGCAGGGAGTAAGGGCTCATGTAGAATCTTGTTTGGTTTTTGTGAGTGTGCAGTAATTAGAACACAATACCTGTGCTAACATAAATACACAAAGACGCACCTCCCCAATGGAGCCTGGTAGTATATGAGATAACAGTAATTTAAGGTAAAGTGGTTGGAAGAGGGAAGTATAAACTGTTTTTACGGAACCCGGGTCAAAATAAATTGGTACTCCTCCTCGCTGGTCAGTAAGTTTTTGATGTTACTGCTATCGAATTTAATACTAGGCAACATTACTTTTTTTTAAATATATAAGTATATCCAAACAGTTAATTTATTCTCAAATTTCATAGTTGTAACATAAAAATGTATCTGAGTTCCAATCTACAATACTCATACATTCCCAAACCATTAAATTAAAATAAATAGACCAGCAAGAAATTAGAGTAAAGATTAAAGATAGTACAGCATAATGTAAAGGACGTTGGATAGAAACCTTTTCGAACTTTTAACTGGTGAATTGTCATGGGAACGATTCACATTATGTAATTAGATTTAACTTGGGTATTCACCTACAACTGATAAACCTCTTCTACATATTTCTCATTTGATCCACGCGTTGATAGCAAAATCCTGGCTATAAATAGAACATCCTGATAGAAACTTGACCCCTTCTTTAGAATCATTTAGAGCCGGGTTGTAGTAAAATGACGTTGAGATTTTCACCACAAAAACAATGTTAAATCTCATATAGGTTTACGACCATATTTTTATCGTAGCTTTAATAAGACATATGTAATTTTACAGACCCTTTTTAGTAATCATTCTAATTGTATTCTTTTCGAAAGTTGAAGATATTAAATGCAACAAAGTTTGACGCATTTCCATAAATCTGCGAATTTATGGAAGCTTGGATAGAAACTGTGAGTAAGCATGTCATTATTTCATTAAGCATTTCATTATTTTATTCCAAAAAATATAGGTATAAATCTGTTTTTTATAAATGTAGTAGTACTATGCATCCTTGCTAATTTAGGCCATCTTGTTGTTCATACCCTTTTATAAAAACTAATAAATATTTATAATTCAAAGCGGAGAGTTAGTCCTGAGATGTCAAATGACAAAATTATAAAACTTTACTTAAACTTGAAATAGATTGTCTTCCATTATTACCTGAGCTATCTTTGCGAAGCATCATGTTACGTGATAAAGAAGCTCTTTAAATGCCGTCTCATAAATATAATACTTACATTCTAATGTTTCTTTGCGTTGTTTAATGCATTATATGCTAAATTAAAAAAAGTTAACTTTACATTGAAGGGGCTCAAAAACTGATCTCTATTCCCTCCGATTTCTAATCGCAAACTTAAATCTAATGTAATTGATCAGAAACTAACAATTACCAATAACGTGTACTATGTATTAATACCCATCACAATAAGGAAATCCCTTCATATTGACACTAATTAAGTGTAATTGAGTTAGTAAGCTCTGTTTACACTACTTGAAAATAGGAATTAATTTAATGTATTCTTTGAAGTATTTATTCCGATCCATCAAATTTATTTTTATATTATTCTGCAATATGCAAAATAAATACCCATTGGAAAAATTAAGGCAATTTAATTTGGAATTTATGTGATATATAACAAACACTGTTAAAGTTAACTAAAGCAGATAAAAAATAATACAGATGTTATTTCGCTCACGTGTCATTATTAATTCTTTAACTTTATAATTTTTTATACTGTAAAGAAAGATCCATTTCATGAAACCAGGAAAAGGGTTATATTTAATATTCAGTTAGGGGAATGAAAACTTAACAATATTCTACATACATGGAAATATTTCTGCAATTTACTAAAGCTTTTCCAACAAATGGATTTGTAGCGGATTATACCATATCATGTATGCCATTACTACAAAGTAGTGAACTAAGCTTAAAAGTTTTACAAGGTTTACAGACGATTATTCAAAGCCGTAAAATCTGTCCGTGGGTGATTACTCGAACAGGATATTTGTAAAACTATCATCTGATAACCGTACTTAATAGCGTTCCCTAGTATACTTTCAAATCACTCATCACCAATAAAAAAACATTAAACTAAGAGTCGTGCACAAAAGTTAAATTAAAATTTACATACCTAGTCACAGTCGTATCTTATAAACCAAGTGGAATCGATTTATATCCAAATGATGTTTTAAATCACAATTAGCCTCACCTTTGCAGGATTCTGGTAAATGAATTCGGAGAGGATTTCCATGCATTATTTTCTACTAAGAATTGGGGTGATAAGCCAGCTTTCAAACTAACCTGTTAAAAGCAGGCAACTGTGATTATTGATATACAGAAACTCATCCAGACTGTAACAACCGTTAAGAATCTCATATTTACCTTTAATGGAAAAGTAGAGTGCAGAGAACTTCTTGGAGATTAAGGAACTCTGAATCGTTCCAAGGTTAAAAATTGTCTACGACTACGTAAGTTCACTTTCATTCAACACCACATTGATTAATTGATCGATTGGCACTACACAAGCATTGAGTGGAAAGATTTATTTTTTAGTGGCGAAAGAAACATTGAAATAAACAGTCTATTCTGTACGAACCCATACATTAATCCTAGGAGGGGAGACTCTCTGAAAAAAGAAAAAAAATTATGATAATACATACATGGGTACCCAACTTAGTATAATAACTAGTAGAAGTTAATATAATTAATTCACCGGTCCTTCATTAGACACCGTCAATAGTACCAGGTCTGGCAATCGGATCGCACTGTAACACTTGTTTCAGTATTTTTTCTTTTGACTTCGAACAAGAACATGGTAGTGAATCGATAACAACAGAAGCTATTTGTTATCAAAATGTGTCATTAAATAAAAGAAAACTATGCTCAAAACCCATGTGGCATCAAAAAAGGCTTATTACACATTAGATTTCACATGTATTTTTTGTGTTTAATTTCTTACATCCGGCAAAAAGTAATGACGTACAACCTATCCTGTATATAATCAAGCTAATTTTTCAGTTGCTGCTCTTTATATTTCAACGTTACACTTTCCATGACATACATATGGTAAAGGAACTAATAAGCAGAGTTAGATGCAGAGTTGATACAGTACGTGTGATAAATACTGCTCTGGTCCAGACTGCACAGCAACCTGTTCTATCTCTGCCAGCCACAATGTCAACGCTGCAGAGAGTTTGGCTACCAACTCTCACAATATTGTCTCTCCGTATATTGGTAGCCCCACCATAATATTCAGATTTGTGTAAACTCTGACCTATGCTTACTTTTTTTAATATTTTTGTCCACACTCCCTGTTAAAACAGGAACGAGCTACGGTTGTCATGATCATGACAACCGAAAATGCGAAAATATTATTGCAAGTAATATTTGGTTTAAAATACCGTTTATTTATAAGAAATCGATGACGTCACTCATTTTTTATTTTCATCTGATCGCAAAAGTTAAAAATTAAGAGTAAAATTACTTTAAATGAGGTAAAGGACTAAATGAGCGTACATTTTAAAAGGATTTTTTGTACATTTTCGCTCCAATTTTCACTAAAGCTAAAATGCAACCCAGTATGTAAAACAATACTGTAAGACATACTTATTATAGCTACCTATATATACTTTGTTTGAAGTTTATTTTTGACGATGGAAGGATTGTGAAGGAAACAGGATTTTTCCGGACATTTGCCATCGTTCAGTGAAAACAAAAAATAAGTAACACTACGTTTCGAGATCGGCAATCTGATCTCTTCGTCAGGTAATTAACTAACCTAATACATAATTACCTAGTTATTTTAAGCTAGTTTATAATTGAGTTTAGAATATTTTTATCTCTTAGTGCTAACATTTAAGTTTCGGTAAGCCCAAACATTAAAATAAAACTCGTAAAAGGAAAGCTAAAAATAATTTCTCCAATCATCAGCGCAGACAGTGACAGCACCGAAGGTAGTACTGCCTCTCGTTGTCGGCGACGAACAAAAAACAATTCACGAGTATCTATTAGTGAAGTATAAAATTCCATAAGGCTGATCACTAATATTTAAAAGAAAAAATATTTATGGCTAATTAATGAAAAAAATAAAGATGTTCTTGTGAATGCTCGTATTTTAAGGACACGGTTGACTGTAAATAAAACAATATTTTTCAACAAAAATAGGCATTTGTAAAATAAATTTATTAATTGTTTTCTAATATAGTAATATTTTGTCGATTAACAATTATGAAAAATAGTGAAGGAAACAGGAAATTTCCGAAAATTTGCCATCGTTCAGTGGTTTTTTTTATTTATTTTTTGTACCACTGAACGATGGCAAATGTCCGTAAAAATCCTGTTTATTTCACAATCTTTTCATCGTCAAAAGTGAACTTCAAACGAGAAGCTGAAAGATAATTTGAGAGAAGGGTTTGATCCTATTTTCAGTCACATTTTATCCTCCCGGCCTCAAACTACATCGAACGTACACACAATATTGTACCACATTTACCCTGTAACAATTTGACAAATAAACAGTGGGTCGTATTCCAAAATTTAGATTTATTCATACTAATAAAGACGTTATTATTTAGCCACAGTTTTCCTAACTATATAAAATGCAGTGTGATGAATTGAATACAGCTGAAGATTAGAGCAATCAGCTGACAAGGATGTTTCATGTCCGTGGGGCAGGAGGGGAAGGCGCGAGGTTGTTGGCAGTCGAGGTAATGAAAGCCACAAATCACTGGAGACATGATTTACTGCTCATCGAAGGCAGCGTAAAGCCTCACTGAAGCATGCCGACTTGTAGCAGACATTCTAAAGTGCTACTTTATACTTTAGTAGAAGTACTCCACGTTCATAAATATGATGCAAAGTTACAGTACAATTATCACAATACTGGCTACTCTGTGTTAGGTAAACCACACAATAATAAATTAACTAAGTTTTACAAGTTTAGATTTAATATAGCATTAAATTCCACTATCGATCTATCAATAATTTAGATCAACGACCTTCAACCATTAATTACAAACATGAAAGAGTCATCAAGGTCAAATCAAATTTATATTTTTTAAATCTGTTTCTGAAACTAAATATTCAGTAATTATTTTTTCAACGACCAACATAGAACACTTATAGCATGGGTCTTAGCACAGCAAACATTATTATTATGATTATTTTAGTTCGTCCTTAGATGTTTAATGAATTTATTCTGTATCTTTCACCCGTAGTCTACAGCTGGAGAGCCGGTTTTGGAACGTTCTAAAGCGTAGGGCTTTCTGTCTCAGTTACAGATAGCGCAGGTTCAAAAATTCTGCCTGTGACAGTAGAACTATTTATCAGTACTACCGACCTTGTGCTGCATAGTTTCTTCTTATTTCGTTTGATAAAACCCTCACACAGGCCAGTGTTGCACAAGGACGGACAAAATAAGGCTTAAAAAGAGGGGCGGCCTCTTCTTTTTTCTTAACACAAAACAAAACCTTTATGTGAATTTGAAAAAAATTCATGGCCTCTTCCTGCACCAACTTTTCTCAGCGCACTTTTTACCCATAACCTCTCTGTCTATAAATATACACTAATTACTATATTTTTCATCTTAAGGATATAAATAGGAGTGATGAAAGATTTAATCAAGTCAATATGTATGAGTATATGGCTTCTACATTGTACAATTTATTAATCTCACACAAACTAACACATGTTGCCCATTTTCTTATTTTAGAACAGGGCACGTAAGCGTCCTTGGATTTGCATTAGTGCACATATGCTCTCTTGGACTGGCATTAGTGTAAACATGCGCTCTTGGACTGGCATTAGTGTACACATGCGCTCTTAAACTGGCATTAGTGCACACATATGTTCTTCGACTGTCATTAGTGCACAGAAGCGCTCTTGGAATAGCATTAGTGCACATATGCGTTCTTGGACTGGCACTACTACATACATACGCTCTTAGACTGGCATTCCTGCACACATCCGCTGTTGGACTGGTATTACTGCACACATACGCTCTTAGACTGGCATTACTGCATACATACGCTCTAGGACTTGCATTTTTCATAAACCACTGATTAAGTAGATACAATCCCAATGGAGATATTTTCTCTGAAAAACTAAACTAAACTGTTACTTTAAAAATATTTTCTTCTAATATGTTTCTTAGGTAAGAAAATATACATTTACTATCTTAGAACAATTTAATTTAAGAGAACACAAACAAAGTATGTTTGTGTAAGGGTGGACCTTTCACTGAATTTTGTTTTTTAGTTTTTCGGGAAGTATGAAACAGCACGATCTATAATATGTACGTGTTATAGGCCTCACGAGGAGTTAACATATTACATAACCTTGACAGGTCTGGTAAAATTGACTTATATAAGAAGGCGAGATGGAACACACATCAGCTTAGACATATAGATCCAGCTTACACATCAGATGTGAAAGAAACTCAATCCTTTCATCCTATTTGGCGTCTCCTGCAATCTTGATAAAAATGTTAAAGTTAAGTCCCCTACTGCTACACCTAATCTGTACCATTTACAAACGTAATTAAGATCTGTCTCATGTACCAACTGGTTTGCCAAGGAATTCAAACTTCCGGATTTTTCTTGTCAATATTAGGAAGGAATTTAAGCAAATTATCTTATAACGATACAGCCTGTGGAGAAATTGACACATCATTAACTTCTATATTCAAGTTGAAGGTGTAATTTGTAGTGCAATTCGAGTCAATGACTTACATAAGCAACTTATAGCTCTTTTTTTAAATTTAGTGCTGAAAACTTTACTAAATAATAATTTACACGTTATCTTCTATATACGTGTGTGCAAATAATAATTAATAAAATTAAAAGTTATCTGAACTTTGTTCCGAATGTAATTGTCTGGAACAGGGCAATACCGCTCAGTGTAGCGGCCATGTATAACAGTTCCCTATTGCGACATTTAAATACATTATGTTCGTAAACTAATAAAAAAACAAAAATTTAAAAACAGAAATACGAATAAAATAAATCACATTATTTCAATAGTTGCAAGCTAGGTTCTCTTCAGACTCGGCACTACGGTACTCTGTATGATCGAATCTGTACAAAAAACACATCTGAACCAAAACTATCTGTCCCGCCTTATCCTCCCACTAAGAAGAAAATGATCAGCTTAAGTGGGCAAATCCCGCAAATAACCAAGCTTAAGTAGACAAATTCCGTAAAAACCAGCTTATGTGGGCAAATCCCACACACATTCTTAATATTCTATTTTATTCTTTTATGATACCTGTTGAAAAAAGTTTGTTACAGGTTTTGAAACTTTATAAAATTTATGCCTAGATCAGAAAAATATTTGTATTTTGAATTAGAACTTAAAGGAACTTATGTAAACAGTTTTACTGGGTAATCCCGTACAGTTGTGCGGCATTCATACGATCTGTCTTGATTCATATCCTGAAAAAGAAATTAACTCTATTTAATTTTTATTTTTAACTAATTAACATTATTATATGGGAAAATACATTGCAAGTCCCGAAAAGGCTGTAACAAAGTTACATTTATCTTGTATTGAGGTAGGTGATGAAACTTTAAAAAAAATGTGAAGAAAGACGAAAAGTTTTGGTTTACTAAAAATCGTGCAACTTGACGACCATTTCCCTCCAGTTGTGTTTCCTACTATAACCGCAATATATTATCATTATACACGGTGCTCTAATCGTCTCTTAAACACGGTACATTTGATGTACGGCATTATATTTTATCTCTTTCTAGTCAACAATTTACCAGGTACGACAATTGATTGTTATTCTACCTAAGTAAGACTATAATACTGATGTAACGTTTTGCTGAGATTGTGTTTGTCAGTCTGACCTCTGAGTAAAGCTCTACCACAGCCCTTTGTGGTCACAGTGTGGTCACTGGTTGCTCTTTACCACACCGTAGCCGCATGCGGTCTACTTAATGTCACGTCATATAACATTCCAAGATCTGATTGGAAGGGTATGAACGTTCCTACACCCCTCTAGTGCAGAGTTTCGTTGTATTTACTGATATTACCTATAACGGTTTTATTTACGTGAGATTATTGCAGGTTTGGAAGACGTTTATCTAATAGTACAGCTTGTTACTTGATACAGTTTACCTGACAACTTATAATTTTAGCATACCTCATAGAGTGTGAATAACTGGATTAATTCACATCATAATGTTCCTTCAGTTAATTTCAAAACTAAAAAAAATTAAATATATGTAGGAGTTCAAAATTTAGTATTTAATAAACGTACATTTTGATATTCTTCTCTTAAAGGATTCAATATTAAATGTTATTATAGTATTACATAATATATATGACTATAATATATGTATTATTATATAATATTTTATCACTGTTGTTAAATCAAAACTTTTAATATTTAGAATATGTACCTATATTTGAGTTGTTTTTATATTAAAACCAATCTTGAGCATGGTACCAAAGTCATATAAAATATAAATTTAACACATTATTTGTGTAATGTGTTTATGTACATACACTCGACTTGCATTTAGTTTGTTTACTGGTATTTAAATTTGTATCGCTAAATTTACTGAAACTGATACTATTAAATAATTTAATACATTCTTATTATTCTTATCAAATTTGGTGAAGAAGCAGAGGAATATGTAACTGAATACATTTGGTTTTTATTTAAATAAATACAAAATTACATATTTAATTTTAATATTTATAAATATTTTGTCACAGGGTGATAGTGAAGGAGGGGGAGTGAGTGGGGAGAGAGAGTTTATAAAAATAGTTATCACATAGTTTATAACACATTTTTTAATAAGTTTCAATTGAGATAAAACAAAAAGTAATATACCATTTAAACGGGGAAATGTCAATGCATAATAAACAACAAAAAAGTAAAAATTGTATATTTCTTGAAAAATTGTGAGTTCGACTCCCTTTAATGTCCCGATATTTCGATTTCGTTTCTTATTCACACAGCCAAATTAATGCTTATTAATCACTTTCTCTAATAAGGTTTCACTGCTTACTAATCCCATTTAATCAACGTCAATTATATTAAATTTGAGCAAACACTGCCTCAATTTTTTTCTGTGTATAATGCACGTTCAAACCGTGTATCGTGTTTTGAATCCCCCCCCTCCCAACCAAACATGATCTGGAGGTTTGGATTAGGTACAAATTTCACCCTCTTGGACTTACGCCTTATTATGAGGACTACCACAAACAACTTCAAAGGTTCACCTTTCTGTTTATTTATTATGAAATGTGAGTTATGATTTAACTTAAATAAAATAATATTATTTAGATGATCAAGGAACAGTGTATTACAATACTTGAAGTCACTTCGCATAGCAGATTGCTCAAAAACATTTCAAATCGATTTTAATCTACTGATTAGAAATTTTCAAGCGAGATTCGTTATAGATGCGTAGTTTGTGTTACAGCAGGCAGTAACAGATGATTGGACATTATCGTACATCATGTCACTACGGTACATTATAGTGTACAGAACGGCTGTGTTACTGCTTAATGCCTACTTTGAACATACTGACACTCACTAATGCTCTTGCAGTTGCTTATTTATGCCTCTCGCATTACGCCTAATCACAATACAACCACTACCACTGTAACCCGTAATATTCTTACTGCCGTATTCCACGACCTGAAATACATCGTAAGCTCCTACAATACTTATCGCCCGCCACGCGACTGCAATACTCCTGCTCCTCGTAACACTCTGTCGCTTTGATGCAATCAAAGGGGGAGTAATCAGATCCCGGGCTCGGTATTGCCGCACATTGCAGATGCAAATTGTCCCAGCCACGCTAAAATTGAGTCTACCCCGGCGCTGTAATGGCGGAAGTTGTTACCTAAGAGGATATTATTGAAGAAGAGATAGAGCTTTGTATATCAAACTGCAGTAGTGTGAATAACCCAGTTGAGAATATGGCTTTAGCAATTTGTGAATATTATTCTAGCTCGCTGTTATTGGCTGAGCGTGAATAAAACCTCCCTATTATGTTGGTAGTTAGCTTGGTAGACTGTTTCTTTGTATTTGGACTACAAAGAAGACATCTTTCCATTATGAAAACTATTGCTCACAAAAAGGAAAATTATATATCTGAAGTTGTGGCGTTAAATGTAATAACAGTTTAAACACCCAGAAAATGAATTTTCGCGTCAACAAAGTTTAATTTACACCACTATAACGCGTGCGTGCGTGCGTGTGTTTGTGTGCGTGTGTGCTTGACCAGGTTAACAGGATACAACAGTAAAATTCCAAATTTAAAATATAAAATACTGGTGACTCTACGCAAAATCAGAAGAATTTATCTTCTCTTGCGTATTTATTCTCTCAGCAGTTCTGCATCAGCGTAAATTTCTGTTTTGTTTAATAATTTCTATTATAACATTTTGTTTTCAATAATAGAAAAACACATCCTAATTAGTTAACACGTTATTTGATCAGACACTAGGTATAGAGGTATAATATTGTTGTTGTTTTGTTACAATTAATTGATTGTGAAGAGAGAATAAACGTTTCATTTCATTTCATTTCTATATTTTATATCTGTTAAGTCTGAGTAACTTCAAGGAATTTTCAAACCCATATAAAGTTTTTACATTATCTAAAACACTTCAGGATGTTTGACATACATACGCTTAATATGTATTTTACAGAAAATATTTCAAATCGTTTTGCTCATAATTCAACTTTTAGGATATACAGTAAATACAAAACTGCCAACGAATATTGGATGTTACAATATATTTGCTTGGCGTTATATCTCTATCATTAAGAAAACTCACAAAATAATATGAATTTATTTCTGGAAAATGTAAGTCTCAAATGTTTAGAAAAAGGATTTCAACTGTTATAATTGTAAGGTTAGCTGATATCTATAACGATTTGTTATCAATGATGTTGGTACTAACTAGTTATTGGGATTTGTTAATTTAATTGCGTACAACAATCGTTATTAAAAAATATACTTCCATTTCTAATAACATTTGTTTAAATCAAATTCAGCTAAGTAATTACATTAGCGACAACAAGAAAAATGTGGGATGAAAAATGTTGAAAGGGAAAACAACGAATACAAAACCAAAGTGCAGAGGAAGAGGAGACTAGAAGAGTGACACGTGACGATATGTCCATCAGCAGTCCTGCCAGAATGGCAACACAGAATTGACTTTCCCATACATTTTTCTGCTACCAGGAATTCTCCAGCAGGAAGTCGGGAATAAAATACCACAAATGCTAAGAATGGGATCATACAATCTGAGTTATGGTAGCGTACAAGTCGAGGCAACTTTCCGTACTAAGATACACATAAAGGATATCTCCTTTAGTACATTACTATGCCATATCAAACGCACCTCAAGTTCCGTTTTGTTTTGTTCCAAATCACAAGTTCAGGGTTGACAGTTTTGGTACAGAGTGCTACTGCTACAAACAATATTTGAATTTAAAATATAGCTGTCTAAGTCAGGCCTAAAGTTAGATGCTTTAGACTGTACGGCACTAGTTCAACAATAGCCCCAAGGATGCTCGGAAGAAACGCTTCGTTCGTGTAAGGATTCCCGATTACAGCGCATTTTGGAATACGTCCGGAAGTGAGTGTAGATTATAGAGATTGCATTTCTTAAACTACTATATAACTTAGCAGTAGCAGATCTCTTGAGAACAAAGTCACGGTCCCTGGCTGCGATTATGTTTATTTAGCATAAAAGAATCGGCTGGCGTTAAATTTTTAAAAAATCGTTGAAACAAACAAACCAGTAGTTTAAGAATATTTCCTGTGAGGAAAGGCCTACAGATACTATGGTTTTCATTTCTTCCTCAATCTGATATAAGGTTTCAAAATGAACACTTCCAAATATTTTCAAAGAAACATGTATTACATTTCCTTAAAATAATAATGATGCAATATACTGAATTAACAGTTTTGTTCACAAATAGACGGACATTTGTGTCTTTGAAACATGTATTATGTCAGATATAAATGTTCGACGTCGAGAATGAGGTTACTCCCACACAGGTCGTCAAGGAAACGATATAAATCAGGTGCAATGAGCAGTAGCTGACTGTCAAATATAACTCCCCTGTACGACAGATAAAATACAGAGTTAATGACTGAGGCTGAATGAAGATAAACCGAGTCCAGACATGCAATAGCGATCTCGCTCATTGATTTAATTCTATTGCGCAATTATTTTCTGTTATTCTTTGAGTTACGTTTATACCTGTATCCGTATTTTTATGGAGTCCTTAATGACTCAGACTACTTTAATTGTTGTCAGTAACCCCATAAACACTATGACCTATATCGACGGACTATACTAGATGCTAAAATGTATTATATTTATTCTAAAAGTCACGAAATGTTCGCCTGTGTTGATTACATAAAAAGTGTACATAATTATGATTTAGAAAGTTTGTTAGTGTAATGAAAATAATATTTGACTGGCTGTGTCTACAGCCATCTTAACCTTAACCTATAGACTGGAAATGTTGCATGAAGCTTCATTTCTATATAAACAACATCGAGTCTATAATGGTGCATGTCACTCCATAGGATTTGGCTGAGTTTTAATGAACCATAACCATTCTTCTTGTACATTACAAAGATGGCAACATGAGATATAAATTAATTTGTAAATAAATTGCTTTAGATTTTCTCAATTCAAAAATGTGTTAAAAACCTCGTTGAGCACCATTGACAAAAGTAATAAAAATCTTCTCAACAAAATCGAAATAAAAAATGAAACTTGGCACTATCAGAGAGTATTTAAGATAAGATTTATAAATTAAATCTTATTTATAAGAATCTTTGGATTTATGGATAATATATTATGAGTAGATGTAGTACAATCTAATTTAAACAGTGCTAAAGAACTCAGTCTTTAAAGAAATAACTATTACAGGATCACTCTTAGAAGTAGTAAACTTAAAAATTATATTTATGTAGTAATAAACCTATAAGTTTATGTCTTCACAGATAAAATGTTCAGGAGCAAAAGCGAGGATAATAAACTGAAAAGTGAAGGTGAAAGGTGAATAAATTATTCCTTGAACTCAAAACAAGTTGGAGAAAACAGTGCTCAAGTCTATCTGTAGTGGTGAAATATTTATAACAGTTGATATATTATCTGAAGAGTTTCTCACTCCATCTTCCTTGTCTACTCGAGTCAAACAGTTTGTAATGAACATTTATAAATAAACTAGCAGTTTGCACTCAATTTCATACTTAAAAACAGGGACATCGTGGGTATATTTCTTTTGAATGACATTCTTAACTCTTCTGGCATACTTAAAAACAGTTGTTTAAGTACCCGTGATATAACTCAAAATTCTCTCCAATATTCTAGGATTTTTCTTTTGATTAGCTCAAACAATTTCAGTAAAATTTGAACTATGATAACCCAGTGTGGAGGAATTCTAAAATCGAAATACTTTGCTTTTCATTGAACGCTCTTACGAAATAATAAATGGTGGGGCTCTATGTAATTTTAAAACAGAAGTAAGAATATTTCAGGTACATACTATTACAGTGTTTATGTTTAAAAGAGCTTTAGATTGATTAAGCGAAATTGTGTATGGTTTTTATTTCAGACCTTGAATGAGCATTTCGGGTATGAATGAATTATATTTCCAACGCCAAACTTGCGTTTGCCTTGTTGCCCCGATCAAGAAAATACACATGTACGTAGGTCTAAAAAGCGTACATCGGTATAACAATATATACTTATGGCCATTGTAATATACTTAGGTCTAAGATATTTTTAGTACCATAGTCGAGTTTGTTTTGCTGCACCGATCAAGGACATACTTACTACTGAAATCCCTAGTTTTGTCAAAAAACTAAATAACATTCCCCAAATTTGTATCAAAGGTAAAATAGTACTTTTGTCTTTAATATCTGCATTACATTACCAATCATGCTCTGCATACTTAATATTTTATAAATTTTACAGTTAAATGTGTATTTTTACTAAAACTTCCAATTTTATTATCTGGATAAACTCAACAGTGAATATAGAACAAACTAAGGATGTTCCCTAAACCGAATCTAAACCATGTTATACCTCCTGTAGAGGACAGTTAGAGAAGAAAATAACCCCTAATAAAAAGTGGTTTTCCATGTAAATATATTTAGGCCATTTTTTGTCTTAGTAGGGAAATTTATCGTATTGTCTTCCCTAAAGGTAACAACAATGAGCGGATGTTGAGTGTCGGGTTTCGGCGTGTTGGTCTTGGTTGTGATGGTGCAGATTACGTTGTGTTGACATCATGTTAAGATAAACTCTAATACGGATGTTTTATTATATTATAAGTACATTATATTATATCATAAACACTGCATACATACGATGTAGACAAAATGTATTAACACGTAAGTAGACTAGTGAAAACCAAATCACAAAAGTACTAAGTAATGAATGATTTTTCAATTTTAAGTTCATCCAAAATGAAAATAAAGCATCATTTTCGGCACGTATTGAATGTCAAAGATCTTTTAATTACTAAATTTATTATAATATATTTTTGTTTTGTTATTGTTTTATATTTATTAAATAAAGTTTTAATTTCAAATCTTTGGATTCATGAATATTGGATTACCAAACCGTAATACCGAAAATTGAGATCTTTTAGTTTTTCATCACATTTAAAATAAAATACCGATGTTCTTCCATAATTC
Organism: Homalodisca vitripennis; assembly: GCF_021130785.1. Taxonomy (NCBI): domain Eukaryota; kingdom Metazoa; phylum Arthropoda; class Insecta; order Hemiptera; family Cicadellidae; genus Homalodisca; species Homalodisca vitripennis. The sequence goes on along the minus strand of NC_060208.1, from coordinate 216,210,783 downwards.
TTCCATTAAACATACTTTTTCTCTTCTCCATTTGAGTGCCATGTATAACTGTTCCCCGGTTCTAAAAATAATAAGAGAGTAATGAATGATGATGTAATATTATAATAAGGAGAGAGAATTGTTTCACCTCATCCTTCACTTATACTTAAGGCAGGGTGAGCTACCCTCTGTGGTATATATAACACAAGGAAGTCATGATCGAAAAGAGGCTTCCGTATCTCCCCTTCAGTTATAAAATCTCTTTAGACCAGAACGAAATTGCAACATTTTTGCAAAGTGTGTGACGGTCCGAACTGAATTGCATCAAGTGTAAAAAATTTAAAAACTGTAATTTTACGCTCAATGAACAGTGTCAGACAATTTTGTGGTTTTCACGTAACCACGGAAAATCGGGTTGAAAATCTAGTGTGTTTTTAAATCTAACAGCGACGTGACAGACGATAAGGCAGGCGGTGTCAACAAACACACGACTGTATACCATGGCCTAAACGTGTTCACTGTGCATTGCACTGTGCACTGTTTACTGGTATACCGTAAGTTATGTGTAATCATACCAACTATAGCAGTTTTTCTTTTTATATGCCCCAAAGTTTGTCCCAAGAGGACGCAATAAAATAAATTTCAACTTTAAAACATTCCCAAAAATGGGTAGTTTTGGAAATTGGGGCATTTTTGGGAATTGTAAATGTATTGATACGTTACTGGCTGAGCTTTAGCGAAGCCTATTGCTCGTGGGACTGGAAAAAATTTCATTTCTGTCTATCTGTCTGTCTGTTCCGTCTATATATCAGTCTGTTTTCACGGTATCTCGAAAACGAATTGGCCTACAGACTTAAAATTTTACATGAAGATTTTGCTAAGTAGTTTAACGAATTTTTCAGCTACTTTTAATCTTTTTAATGTCAACGGGACGCTAAAGCACTCTAACTGTACATCACAATTTTATTTATCGATAACCGGAGTTAGAGATAATCATCTTTAAAAAAATATTTGGCATATGTCTCAGTATTATATTAAACAAAACCAATAGTTAAATTTAAAATACATCAGTAAAGTACCTTGTAAAGTACATCAGTAATTTTAAGTAAATTTTCTGTAGTAACACTCGTGACTTTTTCATTTATTCTATTCTACTTAGCTAGAATCTCTAAATATATACACTAAATACTTTAAATATATATACATATATAGTATTTGGTTACAGCTGTTCAAAATAAAGATACGTTATGTAATCTAATTTACTTTTGCTACTGCAATACAACAAAGTTAGTATTTGACTAATGACTTCCGAGTGGGTAAGTAAAGTAATACTAGTATATTGGAGGGGTGGTCCCATGGGAGGAGGGTACAGCCCTCCAATGCTTTGTGGCTTTATACTAGGGGAAAGTAATGTAATTTGGGGTATATTCTCAATTTTGCCATTTAGTCTACCCTAAAGTTCCCCAGAAAGTGACGACAACTACTACGGTTTCTGTGAATTTTTTTTTAGTAGTCTCCATCTGTACTTCATATTGATTATGATAATTTTGTTTCTAAACAGTTATTTCGATAAATATAAATCCGTAAAATTTGCATTTTTATTGCTTGAATCATCATAAATCTTTACATATTATAACACAATAAAGTTATATAATAAGTTAATAGTTAAATAAATGTATTACAAAATAATGAAAGTTATTTAATAAAACTTTTTAATTTAAGAGGTCAATAATGTATGTTCCTTTTAAACTGGATCGCCCATCACTAGTACAATTTTATATTTCTCACTGCGGTAACGTTTTTTACTTACAATAAAACATTACAATCACAAACAACATACAATAGGAGCAGACCAGAAGAGAGGTCTTATTGAATTGGCAGGGCTCCAACAATCGGAGGATATCGGGGAAACATGCTACGTCTTGCCTTAAGTGATTCAATTAAACTTTTAAGTGAGATGTTTATTTATGTGAATGTGTTTCAATCTACATTTAAACTGTGTAGTGTATTTAACTTCTTGGTAGGGTATAAGTGAAGCATCTCCTTCAAGGTTTCTTCTAACGTCGTCATCTGTTTTTGTTTGTCCACGAATCAACAATAAAACAGAACTGATGAGTGGATTGAGCAAACAATAAAGGTACTATTCACTTGAAAAAATTCCAATGGACTTTTTTAATTGCAGATTTAAGTAAATGCACTAATATGACAAAAAGCGTTTATGGGAATACAAAAATTTCAAAACTTTCGAAACAACGTTATTACCAGTCTGGATTTTGAAGGAAACATGATTTTTTTCCGGACATTTTGCCATCGTTCAGTGAAACAAAAGATCTGTAAGATTACGTTTCGAGATTTCCAATCTGATCTCTTCTTGAGGTAAATAACTAACCTAACACATAATTACAAACTAGGTTAAAATAATTATGTGTTAGGTTAGGTTATTTACCTGAAGAAGAGATCAGATTGCAGATATCGAAACGTAGTGTTACTGACTTTTTTTTCACTGAACGGTAGTAAATTCCATCTTCTACTCATGATGAACGAAATTTGGCAGATGTATTTATTCTCCCTACAGGACGGAGCCATTACATCATGCAATTTTTGAATAAGCATATGCAACAACTCAAAGAAAACAATCAAAACAGTTATAATAGAGCAACCGAATTTTCTACGCAATAATAGTCTTGCTCCACCTTACTTTTGGATCGTTTCAAAAACATCGCATTGTACTCAACTGTGCACCTGATGAGACAATGAGAAAACCTCTTCACCAAGATTCCACTATATTTTGTAGTTTAGGTGTCTTTGATATCAAAACAATACAAAGAGTTCGTTTTGAGCTTCTTCGTCGCTGACTTTTGTTGAATCTCCCAGACGAACATAACTCCCTATTCTAGGAGTCAAGTCTGCCACAGTGTCAGATTTCAGACGTTGCATGAAAGGTGGACTGGAGCTAAACTCAAATTTCACATTGAATCAACTCTTCCCATTATAGATACACATATTTTTACCTGTACATTAGCTTAGCTTTATTTAATGTATAAGTTAACACAATGTGTACGCAAAAGTGTAGAATATAGTAGTTTAGAAACAAAAATTGTAACTTACATGGTATTTTTATAACCAACTCTAATAATATGGTTGGAAAAGATAAAATAAAAATCAGATTGTACTAAATTTTGGGTTTGTTTAATCTGTAAATATACTAAAAACTGAAAATTTAATAAACTATTTTACTACATTTTTGTATTGTTTTATCTGTAAATATTCTGAAAACTGATAAAAAATTTAATGAACTGTTTTATTTATTTATATGTACTCACATTACAATTACCGCTCTCTAAACTCAGTAATATACTGGAACTCAATTCATACAGCTCGCCACACTACTTCAATCAAGGCTGAAATTTTATTATTTCTCCGATTTTTATCGATCCAATGTACATATTTTTGTTACAGCCTACCCTATAAGTAAATATAAAAATGGGTTGATAGGACCATCTGTTCAAATCCGTATTGCAGAATGATGTTCATCAAGGTTAAAAAACTATTTATTTTTTATACAAAGATACACCAATAGTTCAACACACAACGCTTCGCTGGGTTTGCTTTCAAAATTTCAAAACTTTAGCTTATTTCATTTTAGACATATATTACGAACAGATAGATATACGGAATATCATAAAAAATAATAATGTTTACATCCTCAGGCAGGCAAAGAGACATTGTGTCAGCATACTGAGTGATAGACTTCACTGACGCTCAGCCAAGTCCACAGCTGGTCACATACCATCACGGAACGTCTGCACATGCAATCTGTCTCGAAATACGCAAGATGATACACATGATACACTCCCATTCCTGTTCATTCCAGTTCCGAGAGAGAGCGCTAAAATCAAACTTTATCACCGACTTGTAATACTGACTTTCCACTTAATAATTATTCTTTTTACTCTATAAATAATAATGTTACAAGATAAAACCTCATATGATTGTGCTAAAATTGTTTACAAATTTATTTACTCTGCTATTTTCTCTTCGCCGTCATGGATACACATAAGACCAATTTAAAAATATTCAACTCATTTCTAACTCGTTGCCTTTATAAAAATTAAGTTCCATGCAAACTTAAGGTTTATAGGTCAGTTCTTTCTCGAGATATCGTGCAGACAGACGAAATTAAATGTTGGGTTAGGTTAGCTTCGGTTAGATTAAGTTAGGTTATGTAATGTAAAATTAAATGTTTTTCAGCCTCTAGACTGATAGGCTTCGCTAACACTCAGCCAATAATGATTAAGCAAAATAAGAGTTTAGACCCTAGAATTAGAAACTATGTGCTTGTCTAACAAATGCTGGACACGACACTTAGGCAACCAGGCGTTTTCGAGTTCAGAACGAAAATTTAGAATAGGTTTTACCTCTCTTTCTATTGATAATTTACTTTAATTTTCACCTACAGTGGTAGAAAGTTTATTTGTAACTGCAGAGTTACGTGTGAATGTGTAGCATAACATTCACAGAGGCAAGTCGACACTGGGACAGTTCAGGGCACAGTATAAGCTTGCAAGCTTTCATGTGGTGATGATATCAGACATGAAAAGGAGTCAATCTCGTCACCAACTTGTAATCCTATTTGATGCCATGTCGAGATGAAAGCCGGATATGTAATCATACGCTTGGATATACGAGTATTATAGCAATGAGGAAATAAACCAAAACTGAAATTATTCTGTAGAAATTAGTAATAATATGCAGACAATATAGTTAAAGATAATACATAATAATATGTGTTTTAGTATTGTATATTTCACCATAATGAATAAAAATATTTACAGAGAAACGACAGTGCGGTCAGATGGTAAAAAAGATAGAGTTAATTATCAGGTAGGGTGAACCTTGGTTCACTCCTATTCGTCCCTCAAATTACAAACAATGACAACTAGCTGAAAATTCAAATTCAAGCAACGGCGAATAAGATTTAAAACAAACCACTTAGACCAAATATCACTATATTGAAAACGTAAACAAAAAAACTGCTCATCTTCTTCATATTAATAATAAAGGTGCCTCTAGGTCCATGGAAGAACGCTAATGATTTTTGGTACAGTGTGTCTGTATTTTCGTCTGCTATCTGTGCGAAAACTCTTGATAGAAAGGTCCTAAAGACTTGAAGTTTGGTATAAATATTTCTCTTCGTTGTAGAAAAAATTATTAAGTTTGAGATCATAATGACGGCCTTTCTGTCTGTCTGTACGTGTCCCCGTCTGTGCAAAAACTCTTGGTAGAAAGGTCTTAGAAGGTCTTCGTGCATTGTTTCGTATTGGCCTAATGAAGAGCTCTATTGATGTTAGGGTTACCAAATTAGGTCATCCGTCCGTTTGTCCATCTCGCGCTCACTCTTTCGTTGCGTTTTGTCGATTCAATTACAAGGAAAATTTTTAATTACAGTGAAGAGAAGTGGTTATTGGGAAGAGCTGTAGTGCTAGTTGCTGTGTATTCATGTAACCCCACCAGAATAAAAACTCTCCACGTGGTGTTCACCTATGATATAAATAAGTTGTGGCTACAGTATTACAGGAAAAGGTATATAGAAGGGCAATTGTGCTAGTTTCGATTCATCGTAAATCGCTAGGCTTTACGTAACTTTCCCTTTTGGGCTCACATCTTCATGATGTTCTATACAAATGGTGGCTGCGACATTATCCACTACTGGCTATTAAAAATAAAATGTCGAAGAATTAGAAGAGGGATAAAAAAAAATAACGTGTATTATTTACGCTCAAATGATGAATGGAATTCTTGGGCAGATTTTTACAAGCTACAGCAATGGTTGATAGTCGCTGTAACAATTAGTGATGATAACATTGTCTCAAAAGTATTTACTTTACTCTAATAACATTGTTCTATCGTGCACGTTCACTTGCTTCAATCTGGCCGTTCTTGAGTGCGGCGTCCTTGATAAGTTTGGATATTACGTCTCAGCTTCTTATACAAATCACACCGGAGAACTGTGTGAAATTAAAAGAAATTTGTATTGTTTGTATGTCCCAGCACCCTTCACTGTTCCGACTCCCTTCTGGATTGTCAGTATTACGGAAGAAATATCATATTATTTTTATAAAATATTCTTAATAGTCCATTAAGAATTGATCGGGTCATACTTGTCAATACATTTATTCAAAAATGAAACTTTCTATTGAACTAAATATATTTATATTGCCCAATCCTCTAATAAATCATTCCTCTATAACGTCAAGTGACAGAAGTTCTAATTTTCCGACCAACTTGAGCAAAGAATTATATATTTATGCTCCCGAGTCCACACGCTTGACTTTCTTCTTCATGAGTTTCCTCGACATTTCTTGACATGAGTTTACTTGGTGAAATTATATTTTCATTCGAAAAGTTTGCGCAGATTTGAAAACCAATCAATCAAATATAAAGGGGCATTTTAGCATAATATTTTAGTGAATTCAGTATTTTGATTGATAACACTTGTTCAAAAGGATAAATCTTGATTTTAGGTGTATTAGATCTAGAGATACTACTTATTATTTATTTATACTAACAATCTGATATAATAAACGTTAGATTTTTATAAAATATTGTTATGTAAACAAGATATCGTGACTCAGTTTTAAGTTTGTGAACAAAATAATATTCACATAGTATATAAAAGAGTACCATTACACTTAGCATCCGCAAGTATGTTGTACTCTTGTACGTACTCTCCGGATGGCGCTAAAAGAACAACAAGACTGGTAGCTGGATCGTCACATTTGCTCATCTCCAAGGTATTTCAGCTATCAAACTTGTCGAGCCTACTACTACCATTATAATGTTAATAAGAATAAAAAAATCCATTCCAGAACCAGAATCTGCATTGTATATGCATTTAAGAATGAAAAAGCAACGACTATTATTATAATCTAAGAATGAAAAAACTTCATACTAATAATGACAAAACTACCTTACTCCAACCTCTAATACTTTACCTGATGCTGATAAAGACAGAGCACTTAACCAGATGCACTCCATGAGCTCTTTCATCCCGATGAGGGACGTTATAAACCGGTTTTAGGTGTCATTAACAAGTTTAGAGTAAAGTGATCGTGCTTGTAAATAGGGTAGAAAATCTCCAAGTATTAACGTTATGTGCATAGATATTAACTGACACAATTATGAGGTTGGTGCGAGTAAAAAGGTATGAAATTAACCTTTCTATCTCTCCTTTTGAATGGTTCTTGTCCTACATCTTCTTGCCTATGGCGCAGTGTAGCGGGTACAACGGTTATCGTAAGATAACCAGATCAAACAACGTCGAGCGTGGCTGCTGCTTGGATGGGCGATCCTGTCCTTGCAAGCAGTCCGCCTGCCCGGCCATTGGTAGTGGTTCGGAAGTCACTTTTAAGCCGTTCGTTGCAGGTTAAAATTTTAGAGAGGGCTTCTTAACCCCTACTTCGACTGGTGAAATAAGACATATTTACTTTACTTTACTTTTACTTTAGTTATTCTAATTTTCTGTCCGTGCTCATGGGCATCTAATATTGGAAGATTTCGGAGTTTCGATTATCAAGATACAAACTCTTACCACGGGTGATTACTCTCTTAATAAGTTAATGAGTAACCTACATTAGTTCTCTGTGCAAGACTCAGCACTCTAATCCCCACGTTTCTGGATTATTCTGAGACAGAAAATGTTTTACTGATTTCTGGTTTAGCTAACACTGAAAAATCAGACATCGAGAGATACATGGGAGCATTTATTACTAATATAGGCTAGAGGAAATCCAGTATTAAATTCAAACCAGTAAAGATGTATTCATATTTTTAATTCAAGAATATGAAATATCGAGGATGTAAAAAATGTAATTACACAAATTTTTTTTGTTAGTAATTTCCGAGAAAATCTTTCTAAGTTTTCTCGGAATTCCTTGCTATTTTATTATTTCGTTTCTGAAACCGTCCATCTTATAAAACTGCAACCAACTGATCTATACGAGTGACATCCAATTATAATAATATATACCACATGTATTTTTAAGCGCTGGACATTTTGTCTGTAAGTAACAATAAAGATATATAACGCTAAACAGTACAGTTTAATTTCCTATTGTTAGTTAATACACTTTAAACCGCTCTTCTAAAAGCCATGTATAATATGTTACAGCTAACAAATCATGCATAACAATTAATTACTCTATGTAAACGTGGGTTTTGATAAATCAAACTAACAAATGCATATTACATTACTTGATAATTGCAATAACCAGTGGATAATGCACTGAGAACTCATTATTAGCCTTTAGCGTACACTATTTACATACATTTGCCATGGCGATGAATAATACAGCTTACATTAATTATTGATGATTACCGTTGTGACATTTGCCTTTGTTGTCGATATCATCACCAAATGGATACTTTTAGTGTTGAATAATAAACCATTTTAACATTCACTGACTACACTTTGTTACTTAAACATACAATATGTACACGATAAATGATAGAACACTAACGGTACTACATTAGTTTTTAAATTATTGTCAGTCTCAATATTTTTCATCAGTAAGGAAATGCTAATGAACCTTCAGAGCTAAAATAGAGTATATTTGAATGAAAATTACACCCATTTAAAGTCCACCAGCACTAAGAACCCTATAAGACCCTTCTAATTTCTCAGAGGAGTATGCTAGTACTGCGGCCTTTTTCATGGGTCACACCACCTATCTTTTGATTTCGTCTTTCTTATTCCAGGTATGCAGGGAGACTGATTCTATCAAAACTATCAAAGACCGTTCCCAAACAGTAGAGTCCTGCGGGAGTTCCTGATCTCGTGCTATTTCTTTCCCGTGCCTTTTTTCACCTTCCAGTACAAGAAAAAGACGCATAGTGAGAAACTAGGTCAGGTAAAACTCAACGTCTTTTTTATCTGTGCAACTCAAATTTCCATATATCCAATAAATTGGTTATCCACTCACTTCTTGTCTGTTATTGCCAGTGTACTCTATGGGATCAGAACTTTACATTTCAGGGTACTTCACAAATGGCATTTTAATTGAATATTCTAAACATTACTAAGGAAAAAATGTATAAACCCATACGGAAATTATAATTTGCCTCCCCATAAATTGAACCCGTGACCTCTGTGGTTTGAAAACATCCTACCACGTGGAGGTTAAACTGATGAACTCACGATTTCTTACACAAAACTGTTAACACGAAATCGACCGTGATACATATACAACCATTGTGACTACAACGAAAGCTGTATCTAATATTGCCCGGAAACCATTCACTGTTCATATATCACCCTTTTTCTATTTCTAGTAGCCATAATTTGCCTTTTTAAATTGACCTCACATTGAAAAATGTGATGGGTAGACAGACTACCCAGTCTGCTATTCATCTTCAACCTATAAAACTGTTTAAGTTGGATTAGTGATGATTTGGATTGGATTTTTGACATTTACCATTGTTCTTTGTTAAAAAATGTCTGTTATTTTGTCCAGTCAGGACTCCAAACTGTTTGTGTATAATTCAATACGATACATTTTTCAAATGGCAGACTATTGCCGCATCTTGTAGGTTTTAAGTACATGTTTGTATATTAGGTTTTTATACATGAGGAAGAGAGTAGATTACAATCCTCTAAACGTAGTGTTATGCACTTTGTTACATATAACAATTGAAAAGGTTGTATACAACGTATATCGTATTTCCAGCTGAGGAATAATTCTTTAAAAAAAACTAGAGACTTGGAAGTAGTTACACAGCGTCCTCTTGGTCCAAGGAAAATTACTTTTGATTTGGGGTCAAAAGGTCAAAGGGTATCAAAGTTATAACAATCCGGGGAAAGTTACAGTCGGTTCGGTAAAGACTTTTGTTGCCTTCTATGGGATGTTTGCAATGAGGATCTTCTCATAGGCAATAAATCCCAGTTGATGGATACACCAATCTTCTGAGGACCGGTAAACATGCTGAAGCAGGATGTGTTCATGAGATTTAACCTGCAGCGTTCTTGTCTAATTCATGTCTCGCACCAGTCGTCTATTGCTTACTGCAGGTTTACGAATGTTTTAAGTCAATTTCAATTTAAACATTTTTGTTTTGTAAGTGGACCTGTGTCGATCAACTTACAGATGTGATTAGTGACTACCGTTTTTTTTTGTTTTTTTTTTACATGTTCTGTATACTTTTTTATACATTTAAATACAATTGGATTGATAAAGTTAAATTGACACACTTAACTGAGTTTGTTGATTGGGGGATTTTAATTCACAGAAACAGTTAAAATTTTAATCATAATAAAACAATGTTAATTACTGAGTGTTAGCGAAGCCTACCACTATAAAATCTGGAAAAAAATTAATTTATGCTGATTTGTCTCTCTAATTGCACGATAACTCGAGAACATCGAACTAACCTATATAGTTGCAATGTTGCATGAAGCTTTATGGCTATACAAGCAACATAGGCAGATTATGGATCGTGTCACTTTGGTGTCATATTGGTCTTATGGGTAACCATAATGGCAATGAGAATACCGTAGAGTAAATAGATTTGTAAACGCAATGAATATTACTATATGAAATTTTTAAATGTTTCATAGTAACACATGTAGCTGTAGACTTGAAGTTTTTTTGAAACGTATGTCGCGAACTCTTACCTTGTAATTAAGAGGATTAGTTATAATTTCTTGAGAAATTCGATTTCCATACTTATTTAATTAGGTGAACAAATATAAAATAAAATTCCTCCTAAGTATAGGGAAACATTGCGTTTCATATGCTAGCACTGTTTATTTTATAAACATTCACGAATAATTTGTCTGACTTGATATTCAACAGAAGAAGTTAATGAAGTCAAGTTCTCGCCAGTTGTGCTCAGTATTTGACAAGTTCCCGAGTTGTGCAACTAAGTTTATTTATTGCCAAGAGTTTCATAACGAATGCAAGCGCTAGAATGTTATTGCTGAAGTCAAACTTTATATCATTTTATGTTTGGAAATGACAGTAAAAATGTAATAAACACTGCTCCTTAGTGAAATTATTTCAAATTTAACAATTATGTGCCAGAACCATGCGCTTATTATGAATCAAGTCACTCCTGTAATTATACTACACCGTTACACTATGTCCAGAGAGCCTGATGATTATAGACACTTACCGCACGACACAGCGAGCCTGATGATTATAGATACTTACCGCAAGACACAGCGGGTCGCCATAACCCTTGTTACCTGCCTGCTGTGAGTAATGTAACTGGCAATATGGGGTACACAAATTACTTCTTTAATCTTTCAAGCATTACACTATTAAAGGTCTAGTTGAACTGAAAACAGTACCCCAAACTGGAGTTAAAAAGGTCGATCCAGTTCGAAGAAATTGCTGTTCTTGTAACAGGTACATTATTACTTATTTCTTGTTTACAATGTATTAAACATTATTGGAAAACTTGAAAAACAGCGATTTCTTATAATAAGTATTAGTATTAGCGATTTTAAGCCAAAATTAATTATATCTTCGATTTTGGACAGGTAATAAAATCTCGTTACTAATTTAGTCATGGTTGGAAAATTGAAGACGATTAACAAAACAATTTGATGAAGAACTACGTGTTTATTTAAATTTTTAAAAAGCATGTTATTTTATTTGGAGAAGCCATTCCAATGCACATTTCAGAAGTAATTGAATTATGCTATTGCACTCATACAATTTTGTGGATAAATCGTCCTTCGGATCGTTTGCTGGATGTACAGCCAGGGCTCTCTCGATCATCGCTCGCTCTCGTCAAATGTCAGATGTCAGCCCTGAACATGTTTCTAGGCAAAAAAGTTACTTGCAAAACCAACAATATCGACTGTGCGCAGCGGATTGTTTTAGTGACAACACTGTCACCATGGTGATGGTACGCTCCTCGACCTTCTGTTTTTTTTTCTATATAACCTACCAAGGAATAAACCACGGATGTTGAAGCACGCACTATAGATGGGAAAAACCATTATTTTTCAATAATCTATTACCAAAATAACGTTGTTAGTTGGTATTACGCACCAGTAACCTGTTACCGTAGTAACATGTTACGAGACGTCCCACGCTCGTCATTAGCATCATGCTGTTACTGAACTGACGTTATTAAGTTGTAAGTAAACTGAGTCAGATTAAATCTACATATGTGGGGCTACTTATTCATTGTATACAAACACTTAACTAATCAGTGCAATGGAATTTTAGACTGGTAAGTTTGTAATTTGTAATACAAAACTTAACTAACTCACTACAATGTTACATTTAATTAGTTGACTATTTTTAAATAGATTACTTATCATTAATGGTAACCGAAAATGAACCCCTGAATGACGAAAGAGTTAGGTTTGTTTTCATTGTTTCTAGAAACAAGTCTATGTTTACATTTTGATAACAATGAAATTTTAGACTGGTAAGTTTGTAATTTGTAATACAAAACTTAACTAACTCACTACAATGTTATATTTAATTAGTTGACTATTTTTAAATATATTACTTATCATTAATGATAACTGAGAACGAACCCCTGAATGACGGAAGAGTAGGTTTATTTTCAATTTTTCCAGAAAACAATCTACGTTTCTATTTTGATAAATAAATTTTATTTATTTATTTCAATCTGTTGTTTTGTACCCTGTCCCCCCACATCATCCAGATCACTCCACTACGTTATTGGTTTCTCAGTAACGTAATACCAGAAACGCGTTACCAGAACTGGTCCGTTTCTGGCCTCATTGCTTTGCACGATGATACTGTTACTCAGTAAACAGGTTACTGTACAACCTAATACCAGAAAGACGTTATGAGATCGCCAAATCATTCAGCCCGCATGTTACTGAAATAACAGGGTGTTACTGGTAACACGTTATCCTGGTAATAGGTTACCACTGAATAACGGTGTTACCGACACTAATACGTTATACACTGCACATCTCTAACATGCACGTTGCCATGGAACAAGATCAATATTCTTTGGCAGCTGCAAGCAAGTACAAAAGATCAAGCGATCTCACACTTGAACTTGCAGATTTACTCCTTCCTTTTAGCCTTCCACCCACTGACAGAATAAACCTAATCTCTTACTGTACAGGTCACATCAGATGTGTTTTATACTAGTCTTTACGAAATGAATAATTAGCGTGTTCCTGCTGACTGGGGTCCGAAGAATATAGAAAGCGCACAGATTTATTCATGTTTTCGCGTGACAGACGAGAGATGGAGGCAAGCGCCTTAGCAGATTGTTAAGTGAGCGATAAATCTTAGTCGGTGCATGAAAAGGGTTGGAGACGTTTGTCTTCTTTTGAAATTTCAGTACAGCCAACCACGTCAAGAATTTCTTATTCCATTCTCTTTTCTAATGAAAAGGAACACGTATTTGTAACCAAAACCATCAATAACTTACAAATAATAAATAATTAAAGGGCAAAATAGGAAGAAACATAATTATTCTAATCTCAAATTCATAAATTAAACTGTATTATTTTAATATTTTATGTTTATATTTGGCAAATATATAATTCCTAACAACAAGGTTGTTTAATACTTGGCCTATTATATGTATATCTATTCTATTTTGACATAATATACAATTTACTTATCTCTATAAGAAAAGCACAAGCTCCCACTATTTACTCACTCACATACATTAATTCTCCAACTTCTCGACATCCCAGAAAGTTAGAAACTGGTACAAGAATGCCTTATGACATATAGAAAAACTAAAGCTCTTGTATAAATATCAATCACTTATAGGGGGTTGAAATGGGATGTCAACTATATTTTGGTTTTCAAAATTTCTAGAAAGGACACTTTAGAAAGAAAATTTTGACCAACAAGTTCGTCATGATTTACATAGAAAACTAAGAATATTTGTATTAATATCAGTCATTCCTTGAAGTTGAAATGGAGTTACAAAGTTGAAAAAGTAACCCCCCTTTTTCAAAGGGGTGGTAGTGGAGATTCACTTTAAATTTTCAAATTGCTACCCCTATCTTTTGACTTGTAATTTGAGAGATAAATTCAAAAGAAACACAATGACATTAAAAAAACGTATATACGACTATCCTAGCAAAATTTATGGTCAAGCAACCCCTAACATCTAAGGCTATATATTAAGTTCTGATACGTCTGGATATGTTCTAATTGATATATCAATGTACAACATTCACCATACTAACTAAATTACTTTTTTTGGATTTTTTGACGGTAGAAGGAACTTTAAAATTTAAAATTGTACACCTATCTTGTGACATGTCATTTAAAGGTCATATTAAAGTTGTGTATTAGTTAGAGTGTAGGGGGACGAAGCTTTCCCAATTAGTCACATTGTACGTGCACTAGGTGCAGTATGTACGAGGATTACAAGTAGTAGACACCAGGTAGTAGTTGTTGTAGTATCCATTCGGAGTATTAACACTGCGTACACGGTGAGATGTAGTATAGATTTGGATTAGCATAAACTCCAGGTGTTATTTGTAGTATACATTTGGATTAGAAGTATTATAAACTAAGTGTTAAATGTTCTGGACATTTGCCATCTTTCAGTGATACAATACAATCAGTGACATCATTGTTTCCTTCACCAGGTGTTAGATATAATATCTATTATACTAATATCTGTAATATAGTATATTATATATCATATATCATATTATATATCATTCTATCATATTATATATCATTCTATCAATATATATATATATATATATATATATATATATATATATATATATTGATAGAATATGTCTACTCCAGCTCGTAACTGTAGTACCTATTTGAAATGAAAAATGTAACATGGTTTTAGATAGAGAATTAAAAACTATAATTACTCACAAAACTCTCTTGGTAAATACTGTCTTTTTTATTTCTGTGCTACATGATAAATGGGAACTGCGGCAAAGAAAAGTAATTTTACATTTGCCTTGTTATTAAAACCGCCATCAAGATGAAAGTGTTTTTTAGACAATGTGACCCCGGGCTTCGGCCTCTGGGGACTTTCGTGCTCAAAGATCTCTCTAGATACTTGCTCCTACAACCTTCATATAATTACAGTTTTAGATAATATCAATACTCATCTCTTGTGCTACTATATGACAAATGTTTACTTTGCAAATATTTTAGGCTCACTTATGCTTGATTTAATTCCTGAGTTACGAAGATATTTTAAGTTTTAATATATTTTAAAAGATTCTGGTTCGCAGATCATGTATCGACAGGTCTGATTCTCTAAAGTGCCAAATAAAACACATTAAGGTGGCAAACTGTAGTAAAGTAAAAAGTAAAGAAAGGATGTCTTATTTTACCAGGCGAATTTAGGGCTAAGAAGCCCCCTCTAACACTTAATCTGAGGACCAACGGCTTAAAGATAACTTCCGAACCACCACCATTGGCCGGGCATGCGGACCATTCCCATTGACAGGATCGCTCAGCGATCATCCATCCAAACAGCAGCCTAGCTCGACGTTGTAGTATCTCTTGTGTCAGAGTATTCTCATAGAATAGGCTCATTGTTTTTGAGCAACCGGGATGACTAGAGAAATCGCCATTTCGTCTGTCCTGAAAGTAAAGTACGCACAGTGGTAAGAATGGTTTATATAAATAATTACTTATTATTTTAATTAATAACGCATAGACATTTTTCGTCTAATTATTTCTTAGGCAGTAGTAGAAATCCTATACATTGACTAAGATATTTTGTGTTGGAAAATTTGTGTCTTCTACATCACAAAGGCGCAGCATTAGATTAAAACTATATTATCTAATGATTTTTGATAAAAATACACGATTCAAAAAAGGATTATCTAGATATAAAATCGAACACACTAAGATATAACATGTGCTTCTACAACACAAAGATTAAAGAACTATATTACGACTTTTGGGTATTAATTGAAGTAAACAGATGCACTAAGAGTCTTCTACATCGTTTGATTTTTGATATAATTCAATGAAGGATAAATACGTTTCAGATATAAAATCTCTCACTTTCCGATTACACACTAAGATATAACATGTCTTCTACATCACAAAGGCAGCATTAAAGATTTAAAACATATTTAAGCTAATGATTTTTGATAAAAATACACGATTCAAAGCCTGGTGTAAAAGGATTTTTTGGAAATAATAATGAAGTAAACGTTTTCAGATATAAAATCTCTCACACTTTCGATTACACACTATGATATAACATGTCTTCTACATCACAAAGGCAGCATTAAAAGATTAAAACTATATTATCTAATGATTTTTGATAAAAATACACGATTCAAAACCTGGTGTAAAAGGATTTTGGAAATAATTAATGAAGTAAACGTTTCAGATATAAAATCTCTCACTTTCGATACACACTAAGATATAACATGTCTTCTACATCACAAAGGCAGCATTAAAGATTAAAAACTATATTAGCTAATGATTTTTGATAAAAATACACGATTCAAAGCCTGGTGTAAAAGGATTTTGGAAAATAATAATGAAGTAAACGTTTCAGATATAAAATCTCTCACTTTCGATTACACACTATGATATAACATGGTCTTCTACATCACAAAGGCAGCATTAAAAGATTTAAAACTATATTATCTAATGATTTTTGATAAAAATACACGATTCAAAAGCCTGGTGTAAAAGGATTTTGGAAATAATAATGAAGTAAACGTTTCAGATATAAAATCTCTCACTTTCGATTACACACTATGATATAACATGTATTCTTCTACATCACAAAGGCAGCATTAAAGATTAAAACTTATATTATTAAGATTTTTGATAAAAATACACGATTCAAAGCCTGGTGTAAAAGGATTTTGGAAATAATAATGAAGTAAAACGTTTCAGATATAAAATCTCTCACTTTCGATTACACACTAAGATGTAACATAAACATCTATTCACAAAGGCAGGATTTAAAGATTAAAACTATATTATCTAATGACTTTTGATAAAAATACAACGATTCACAAAGCCTGGTGTAAAAGGATTTTGGAAATAATAACAATGAAGTAAACATTTCCCAGATATAAAAATCTCTCACTTTCGATTACACACTATGATAAACATGTCTTCTACATCACAAAGCTAGCATTAAGATTAAAACTATATTATCTAATGACTTTTTGATAAAAATACACGATTCAAAGCCTGGTGTAAAAGGATTTTGGAAATAATAATGAAGTTTCAGTAAACATATTCAGATATAAAATCTCTCACTTTCGATTTACACACTAAGATATAACATTTCAGAACCGATAGTTCTATGTCTACAGTTAGTGTATTGTACGAGGCTAAATAAAATATAAACAGTAATGTTGCTATTGTTCTTAGAATGTTCCTAACTCGTAGATAATGTTGTGTGGAGTAGATTTGGTTAGTTTTCAGTTCGACATTGCCGTCAGTACAGTCATGACCGAGCAAGAAGTCCCTTCATCTGTTGCTCAACGGATTATCATAAAATAATGTTTTTTTTAACCAATGAAGGCGTTAAACCGTCTGAAGTTTTAACTCGTTTGCGGGACAGTTTGGGAACAGTACACTGTCTCAGAATCGTGTGTTTATGTGAGCAAGAGAATTTAAGGGTTGACGAGAGCAGGTTGTAAATTAAATTCATGATCGACCCTCAAGGACGAGCCTTACAGATTCCAATACTCCTGCCGTTTGAATTCTGCTGTAAAATCTGTTGCAACGATTTTTTTTAGTCTAAAGGCGAATTTTATTTGCCGATATTCTGAATTCTCAGTGTACAGTGAATGCGGCTTACTATTGCCAGTTGTTACGGTCGGCGAAAGCCGCCTATGGAACAAAACAAAAGAAAAGACATGACAATCAGTTATGTCATTCTCCTCCATGAGGACGACAGGCCTTAAACCGCGGTTTAGGTAAGGGAAACACTAGAAATATAGGATGGAAAACCCTTGAGCACACTCATTATAGCCCTCACTTGTCCCCCTGTGACCCCCTATGAAAGAGCCGCTGGGAGGAAAACGTCTTAGAGAGCAATGAAGAAGTCGAGAAGCACGTGCGCAATTGGCTTACAACTCGCCCTCAAACTTTCTATGAGCAGGAAATACTGAAACTTCCAAATTGGTGGAAAAGTGTGTAGATCACGCTGGAGAGTATATTGAAAAACTATAAAAGAATAATAAGTGTATACAGTCTTCAAATAAAGGTTAAAAATTAATTACCTTTTATATTTTATTTACCCTCGTAATCTACATTTTATAAATAATCAACATTAAGTCATCTATAAATAAACTAAACAGAATATACGGAGTTAAAGAAATATTAACTGTATTTTATTAAACAATATTATATAAACGGCACTACAGACTACAATTAATGGTAATTATTTAGAAACAGCAATATTTTTAAATAATATTTATTATATTAGTTTTCTAAAAATATTACAATTTCATCATATTTCATATTTTGTTGTCAGAGAGCTTGAATTCACGATTGGTTGATTTATTACGGAATATGTAATATATGTGTATACTGATTACTTACCAAAGAACAAACACTCGTATATCGCTTACAATCGCATGCTAAAGGAGGTTTCAAATACAAAGTAGGATTTTTTCGCTCGTATAACGACCTAGAGTTTGGAGTGGTTTTATTAAAGGAAGGCAATTCATGGATGCCCGTGAATGTAAGCTTCTGTTGGAATAAATTACTGCTCACTCTTTCCCGCTTTGGCTTTTAAATAAATATGTTTTCCGACGGAACCTGGGATAGTAAACAGAGCTTTATACAAATAGCACCCCACACTTAGCGTCCTTTCAAGTGAGCGCTCACATTGGCGGTTTCATTTATCACGTCGTGTCGCGTAGTGTTCGGACGTGCGTTCGTCTGGAATGTCTGAGAAGTTTGGTTTTATACGCGACTATGGAAGTGAGCGCTCACATTGACGGTTTCATTTATCACGTCGTGTCGCGTAGTGTCGGGACGTGCGTTCGTCTGGAATGTCTGAGAAGTTTGGTTTTATACACGACTATGGAAGTGAGCGCTCACATTGACGGTTTCATTTATCACGTCGTGTCGCGTAGTGTCGGGACGTGCGTTCGTCTGGAATGCATGAGAAGTTTGGTTTTATACACGACTATGGAAGTGAGCCGACATTCTTGATGTCTGCCTTACGTTGTCAAACGTATATTCAGGCTTTCAAACCGAATATACGTTGAATATATTTTTGCGATCACACTGGGGGGAATCAGATCACACGCGTGATTTATTAAGACTGACTACTCGCACATACACCCTAATCACAGTAATACGGTTAGAGTCAAATTTTACACTTAAATTAGATGTTCGTTAAAATATAAAAGTGTGGAGCAACCTATCTATAGTCTCTTAATTTACACGTGTCTCTTCATTCACCTCGGTTTTGGTTTACATTTTAACGATAAACAAACTGTAGAATGTCTTAGTCGATTCGTACACTAAAATTCGTCAAGAGCTAAAGGAATATGGGTGTTTTCTAAAAGGTCTATTCGTCATCACATTTTTTCAGAACAAAATCGTTAAAATCTTAAATATCTTCATAACTCTCAAACTTTTCTCTTATACTAGCCAAAAGGGATACATTATTGATATTGTATAAAGATTGAAGAAGCAAGTATCTAGAGAGATCTTTGAGCATGAAAGTCCCCAGAGGCCGAATCCCGTGGTCACATCGTCTAAAGAACACTTTCATCTTGATGGCGGTTTTAATAACAAGGCAAATGTAAAATTGCTTTTCTTTGGCACAGTTCCCATTTATCATGTAGCACAGAATTAAAGCAAAGACAGCATTCACAAGAGAAATTTGTTTTTTTTATCTTTCTAAGTAAAACGACGTATAATTTTTCATTTCAAATAGGTACTACACTTGCAAGCTGTAGTATACATTTTCTATCAGTATTATATAAATAAATATGTACTATATTACGTATATTACTACAATGGATATTACATCTGACTCCTAGTGAAGGAAACATGATTTTTTCCCTATATCTACCATTGTTCAGTGGTACAACCCAATCAGTAATACTTGATGTTACTAAGTGTATTGTATCACTGAAAAATGGCAAATATCCAGAAAATCCTCTTTCTTTCACAATACTTCCATCGTGAAAAACAAATTTCAAACAAAGGATCACCAACTAGTGTATACTACTTCTAATATTCCAAATGGACAAAATAAATAACACCTATTTACTATTTACATTCCAAATGGATACTACAGCTAACAATTAGAGTATTCGTATATTGCAATTTAATATTACATTTTAACACTTTTTGTGTACTGTTAATACTCAGAATGGATACTACAACTACTACCTGGTTGTAGGTGTCTTGGTGTCTACTACTTGTAATCCTCGTACATACTGCACCTAGCGCTCGTACAATGTGACTAATTCGAAAAGCTTTCTACACGCTAACTAATACATTAAAAATATTAAAAGCATTACTTCGATCTTTGTTATATCTAGGTTTAATATTACTAGTTAATCATCCAAGGTGATCCTCCACAATGTAGTATTCTATGAATAGTTAATTTGGTATACCCTCTCGGTGCTGTCTACATTTAGCAATGAGGACAACGAACTGGTTTTCCTTTTTATTGACAAACATCAGATCCGGTGTTGTTTTGATGTTGAATTCATATTGCTGGGCTTCATTATAACAGGGTATTTAATCAACTATTCTACATGAATTTTAAAATATCTCAAATAAATTAAAGTAAGTTGGGACATTAAATAAAGTTTAATCTTTATCACCAACATAACGATATTGTTACAAAATAGTTTAACGGTTCTTATGCAATATATTCAACATAAAAATCTAGGTTTTTATTACAAAACGGCATAAACATTTACGATGACTTATTATAATATTACAATTTTAAAATATAAATAATTTGATATCACTACGACCAAAATATTATTATGCCTTTATGGCTTTTCAATAACAGAAATTTAAAAATGTTTTCCCCAAGGAATATGTTGGTTTCTAATTGTTACTCGCGCTAAAGTCCAATTTTATGTAAATATAAACAAAATTATAGCTAGTCAATATAACAAACTGTAATCTGTTAAGTGCTCTATATCACAATCGCATATCCGTGTAACCACAGCAGATGTAAACCCTACAGTAATTCAACTTTGCACAAGAGGCTTTCGCTGTGCGGGCACGCCACAATAGTCCTACCCGCGGTCATCTATTGTAACGCTTTTTGTGTGGTATGATATATGGTGTAATATTCGCCATGTTATTCAAGTCTTGCTTTTACATTGTATAGCAGCTGTTGTGTTTTGGATTCAATCACCGACATTATTGAATTGTACCTTCAAATTTTGCCCGACCTAATCGATTGAACACCATTCATAAAACATGGACCCATTCATACAGGAGTAAGCAGTCAGGCCGATATTATATGATTATAATCCCAAAGTGTAAGTATTTCTTACTAAAGTTATACATAGTAATCCCTACTTAACTAACAACTCTATAGGTAACTAAACAGTTTCACCTTTTAATGATAAATTTTTTAGGCTTAGAATTGCTGAAGTGATTGCAACGAGTTTCAAAATAGTGATGAAAATTGTAATTCATTACTGTTTTTTCGTAATATACTCGTAATATACAATCTTGCAAATTGAACGATAGGGCGAAAATTTTTGTCTGTCCCCGAACTTCTCACATATCCAATTTTTATTTACTAAAACCCAGCATTGACTAATTTACTATGAAACCATAAAACACAGAATATGTATAAATATATTTACATTTGTCTTAACTTTTTAAATACTACAAAACTACCACGATTCATTATTTTGTATGGTAATATAATATACAATCATGCATATGTCATTATTGATTATTTCAGGATGTTAAGGTAGTTAGTTATATTATATCACTATTTAGCTAGCTCATCTAGCTTTATATAGAGGAAATCAATTTCAGAGAATTATTTATTTACTCAAGTAATGTGTGGTAATTACTAAATACGACCACAATGAAGTTATCAGCTATTCCATTTCCCAGTGTAGCAATGTGGGGTAGCCTCGTTACCGAACCAAGGAGCTGTTGCCTGTGCAAATTCAAGATAACAAACACCAACAGTTAGTTAACTGCCGAAGTTGGTGACAACTCAGCAACTGCAGAGCAGTAAATTGTTGATCTATTAGCAACAAAGTTCCCTATTCGCATCAAGAATGCCTTGTCACAGTGCCGTAACTGCTCTTGTGAGAGGGGGGAGGGACCCCTTCCTCGGATCTTAGAAGTGTCACTAAGTAAGAACAGCAAACATAACGTACCAACCTGTTTAACTATATCAATTATTGTATTAGTTACACAGGAGATAAATCAATCATACGTACGAGTTATCGTAAGCTTCGAGGGATTATTGTAGTTACTTTTTAGGTCCAACCGTAGGTTGGCGCCACCTAACTTTGATTGTTACTGTTCAAATATTTACTCCAAAGAGTACATATGTGCGCTCACTTTAACGTTCAATAGAACCGTTTCCAAGCTTAGAAATAACGTATTAAAAATGAAAATATTACTAAATTAAGCACTTTATTTTCATATTTATTGTAGTTAATTACATCTACGGTAAAATCATTTTAATAAATACGAGTATTTAGAAATTTTTATTACTATAGATAAAGTAATTCGGATATATAATATTGGCATTAAAGTATTTACTCTTACTGGCTCGGGTTTATTCCGATAGGAAACTACAATAAACTACAGTGCTTTAAATAAGCTACGATTATTCAGTAGTTAGTAGGATTTTCCTATTTCAGTTTCATTCAACCAGGCAAGATACAAGTTTTAATTAATCAGTAAAGTAATTCAAGACTTAATTAATATCCAGAGTGATATAGAGGTGAACTTCCAAAGATGTCGGTTTTGAACTTGGAGCATTTGATGTGTCCAAAAGGTAAATTGAAACTTACTTAATTAAAACTTCTGTCTTGGTTGTCTGTCTAAATGTACTTTAATAAGTGAACAAACAAATATATATATCTTAAGAGGACTTTACAAGTATACTCAAAACAAAACCTCTTGAACTTGAATTGTTTACTAACTTCTCAGAATAATAACATTAAGACTAACTTAAAACCTTTAGTAATCATTTCAGAATGTAAATCTTTTCCATAAATTCTCACATTTAATCCGCTAAGATGCTGATAACTTTTAAGGCTCTCCTCTCTATAGTGTGCTAGAAGAGTGACTACTACCTGGGTTCCAAAGTCTAACCTAATAGATGATGATCGCTGTCAGGAGTTACTACATTTAGTCTGCTAACGGTGTAAGAAGGGGGGTGATAACCACTAAGGTTCTTATCTCTAGTTTGCTCCAAAGTCTAATCTTATAGACGGTGATCACCGTATTTTTTTTGTTAATAAATTATATTGCACATGTCATGTGAAGTTTGACTTGTTGCCGCGATTAAAAAATATATAAATAGTCGGTCTCATAAACCTACTTCAGTCAGGTAGTTTTTAACTTACTTCCGAACTAAGGAATATTCGGGGCTTAGTAGAATTTGCGTTTGCTCCGATTAAAAATACATACACTTACAGGTCTGAAAAATGTTCTTCAGTTACAAAACATATACTTACATTCGAAATAATCTACTTCCGGCCTAAGGTTTTTTCCGGTGTCGTGATAGCGGTTCCCATGTTTTCTCGATGAAAAAGTTGGTCTGAAAGGTCTATTTCGGTAAAATTCGAATACTTCCGGTCATAATAAGTCTACTTTTGGTGCCATAGTAGCATGTGCGTTCTTGGCCCGAATAATAAATGATATAATACGTTGATCTGAAGAGTGTACATCGGCAAAAAATTGAGTACCTCTGGCTATTGAAATCTGCTACGGGGCCGTAGTAGCATTTATTACGTTAGTCTGAAATATATACTTTAGTCAAAAAGTGATTATGTCCGGTCAGTAATTTACTTCTGGTCTAAGGTATGTTGAATCTTAGTAATATTTGTATTATTGTCCATAGCAACAAAGAATATACATGTATTGTTGCCCCAATTTCTAAAATGTTATACTACGTTGGTCTGAAATCTACTTCGATCATAAAGTGACTATTTATGACCATTAGAACATGCTTTCAGTGGCTCAGTAAATTCCCATTATTGTGATTTACTTTAAGTGTAAGATATTTTCGGGGCATATTACTGGTTACAGATCGGTTTGTACCGATCAAGAAAGTATGCACATACGTTGGTCTGAAATGTATACATTCGTCTAAAAAAGACTGCATCCGATCGTGGTGATATAATTCCGGTCTAAGGTATTCGGCTAACTTTATTCTGTTGAAGGGATATTCTTTGTCTCAAACTTTACTTTTCTAGCTCAGCGGGAAGTTTAAAAACATACATAGAACTTTTAGGGAAAAACCTAATTACCACTACTTTTTTTATTGTTATTTACATTGTTATTTACTACGAGACTAAGGTATTTTCTGTGTAGGTAAAATAATAAAATTATAATTATTCTGAGGGTTTCAAGCCTATTAAAATCTCTATCTGTTGATCTTCGTGAAATGTTTCATTTATTTTATGTCATGATGAATGTTTGTGTCAAGTTTCATGTTCCTAGGACATTGGAAAGTTATAAAAACAAAAATATAGTTCTTTTAGGAGTTACAACCCCATTTCAACCCCTATGCTTTGAGTGGTTGATTTCCTTGGAAAATATTTGTCTGTTAAGAGCATAAGACACATGCGTCTCTTCTAAGATATCGAAATGTTAAAAAAAATACAAGATATTTTCTCTAGATGTTGCAACCTAATTTCAACCCCTATATATATTTAATAATGCTTTTATTTTTTTTAAGTCATGAGTCACACACGTGTGCCAAGTTTTAGCTTAATGGGATACCGGAAAATTAGTGATGAGTGAGTGTGCTTGTATTCTATAATATTTCTTCAGTTACAATAATGATTTAGTAATATTAGTTAAATATCTGAAACATTTGCTAACATGTATGTAATTCCTTACTTTTATGCTGTTTAAATCCAGCATTTAAATCCAGATTAGAAACAAGAGAGCCTACAAGAGTTTACAAGGAAGATTTACCGACCAAGTCGAAGAGACAAGTGTGAATTAACCCCTCTCCACTCTCTCCTTTACTAAATCTATTTAATTACATCAGCTAACACTCAAGGGTATGATGGATAATCTGTGGCGTTTCGTGGAGTGGCTATATTAACTAATATATTAACTAACACCAAATTATTCTGTCCTTGACTAACTCTAAGTAATTACATCAGCTAACACTCAAAGGAATGATGGATTATCTGTGACGTTTCGTAAGGTGGTCATATTAACTAGTACAGTAAGTAAATCCTGGTTACTTTCCTCTTGAGTAAATCTATGTAATTACATCAGCTAACACTCAAGAGTATGCTTGATACTCTGAGGTGTTTCGTAAGGTGGTCATATTAACTAGTGCAGTAACTAACAGCTACATTAAACAAACTAATAAATCCTCAATAAAGTGCTTTATAATTGTTCCTCTAACAACATAACTAGATATGTAATATGACATTTTCATGTACGTTATTTAATAGTTACTAACATGTTAAACTAATCTTCACTGCTGTAAGTGGCAGCGAGAGTAACAGAAACACAAACACGATAAAGACTATAGTGCGGTGATTGAGAATCAGTGTTGGAACATCACACAGGCACAACCGCTTTATTTAATCAACCATTCCAACGTCCCATCAGCGGGCAGTACCGGATGTCAGCCGCGCTTTGCGCAGATGTTTATTTGATTTCCGGCCGTGAACGCGGTAGACACCAGAGCTAACAAACGTCCGGGCAAACATCACACCGAAGTGACTTTGAATATGTTTCATTGGTCGGTTATTTGCGACACCCGTTTAATAACCGTACTGCTGAAACTCGGTCTCTTGTTAATGGTTGATGCCTTTACAAATAAGGGTGGGTCGGCTGGCCTTATCTTACAGTGTTAGTTAGCCTAAGTAGCACATAGTCAGTGGCCTATATTGTTTATTTTCAAATATATATTCTTGATTAAATGTTAAATTTTAAATTTAAAAAAGCTAAATTTTACGAATTAAAATTAAAAATGAAACATTTTTTAAATGTAATATGTTATGAAAATAATAGCATAAAACTAAAAATATAATTATACCAAAAAAATCAAAATCCCCTTTAAAGATTAAAACAAGAAGATCCTTCAAATTAAAATTACAAATCCTAGCTAAAAAATTACAAATCTTTTTATGTGTTGGAAAGAACATTTTTCATATATTATAATCACATTTGAGGCACTAGAAAACGAACCCAATTATATTCTCTAAATATAATGGGTATAACATCTGTTTTTGACTCAGACAGTATTTGCAGAGTTTTTTTTATTTTTAAGAAACTATTATTACGGAATTATTCTCTCCTTCAGTCTGTTTCACTCTCTTAAAGGTTCACGGGTTGAAAAATTTAAAATTTTGATTTTTTTGGATTATTAGTGTAAAAAATTATTTGTTTCTTCCTTAATAAATAAAAAAAACACTCATGTATATACCTAATATACTTTTTTTTCTATGATTTTTTAAACAAGTTGCTACACAACATTTTGTTCCGATTTGTGCACCAAAATATCAGTTACAGTACATCATTGTTTAGTGTTGTGTTTTTACCTTACTCTATGTAGGCTATAAGGCAAAAATGTGCAGCCATATGTTCAGCAGACAGCTGTAGTTTGTTTATGTTGTGCTTTTATTATATTAGTCAGTTCTGCTACAATATTGTGCACATATTGAAAGTTAGTGACATATTTTTCTTTTAGTTCATTAGAATACACTGTGCTGGTTTTGTGATAAAATAATGACTAAATCCAAAGGTGTATTTAAAAAGGTCAAGTTTAGGGGTAATCAATATACTAAGAAAACTGTTCAAAATATTGATTTGACTAGTGTACGCCTACAACCAACTACATCAACGCTTAGGTCTAATACTCCTAATTCCAGCAAGTCTATCCCTACTACAAGTACTAGTGCTTCAATAAATAAACTGTCACCTGGGTTAGGAAACTATGACAACTATATAAATACTGGCAATGATGGAAATATAATTGTAAGTGTAAATATTTTATCTGTAGCAATTAGTTCTTTTGTAAAATGTAAAAACTGTGATTCCACCGAAAGCATTGTTATCGAAGAATATGTTACAAAGAGAAATGGTCTAGCTTGCAAACTACTTGTGAAATGTAAAACATGTTTGTTCACTACTTCTTTTATGACTTTTAATAGGCCTAGCCCATTAAAACCATATGAGATCAACACCAGAATGGCTTATGGATTGCGTGTAGTAGGAAAAGGGGTAACCGCAGGTCGAATGTTATGCGGTGTTTTGAATTTACCTGAACCTGTTACAGAATTTATTCCAATATATAAATATATATTACCAGCAATAATTCAGGTTAGTCAAGACAGTATGAAGTTAGCAGCTTCAGAAGCCGTTCAAGAAAACAATGGATGCACAGATTTGGCCATAGCTTGTGATGGGAGTTGGCAAAGAAGAGGGCATACGTCATTGAATGGAGTCATAAGTGCTAGTAGCATAGATACTGGAAAAATTATTGATGTAGAAATACTAACAAAGTTCTGCTTTGCCTGCAAGAAAAATAAGAACAAGGCCCATGACTGTAAAAAAAAACTTTGTAGTATCCAGTGGCAGCATGGAAGTTGCAGGAGTAAAAAAAATATTTGAACGATCGGTGGAAGATCGAGGAGTGCGTTACCTCACTTACTTGGGTGATGGCGATAGTAAAGGCTTCATGATTGTTCTTGAATCTAAACCATATGGTGAAGATGTGATCATATCTAAGTGGGAATGTGTTGCTCATGTTTCAGAAGCGCTTAGGTACACGATTGCGAGGTCTGACAAAAACTATGAAAGGCGTTCGACTTGAGGACAATAAATTGTTATATGGTAAGGGTAGACTTTCCAAAATAGAAATAGATACCCTTCAAAATTACTATGGGGAGGCTATAAGAAGAAACAAAGGAAATCTTGAAAACATGAGGCAGGACATATGGGCCATTTTCTTTCACAAGCTCTCAACAGATGAGGATCCACATCACGGTCTTTGCCCCAAAGGTATCAAGTCCTGGTGCAAATACAACCGTTCTCAGGTCACCAAGGAAAAGTATTTGCATAAACACTCACTTCCAAAGCCAGTTCTTGATGCTGTAAAACCAATCTTTAGGGATCTGTCATCTCCAGATTTATTGAAGAAATGTTTACATGGACTTACTCAGAATCCTAACGAGTCTTTTAATAGTGTCGTTTGGAATAGGATTCCTAAGACAGTTTTTGCAGGATTAGATACTCTCACTTTAGGTGTTCAGGATGCTGTGATCTCGTTCAATGAGGGAAACATTGGAAAATGTAAAGTTTTGGCTAAATTAGGTATAAGTCCAGGCTCCAATATGATATCAACAATGAAAAAACTTGATGCTTTGAGAATTAAGAGGGCAGAAAAAGCGGTAACCGAAGTTACCAAAAAAGCTCGACAGGCTCGAAGAGGTGCCAAGTTAAGAGAAGAGGATAGGCTAGAGGATCCTGACAACCCAGAGTATGGAGCAGGAATGTTCTAAGGGAGTAATATTGTGAAATTTATATAAATTATATACATATTAATTTGTGTTTATTCGCGAATTTCCGAAAACCCAATTTTCAAGTACATATGACCCATTACCTCAGGAACCTTAAAATCAATTTACTTGAAATTTTAAGCCTATATTATGTACCTATACTGCTTTGTATACTAGCAATTTGAAGCATTTAAAAAATAATTAAGCCTAGTACAAATTTTTTTTGTTACAAATTTTTAGAAAAAAAATTACGAAAATCTAGAAAATGTAATAAAAAAAAACTATAAAGGCCATATTATTAAAAGTGCTTGAAAGGTTAGACATGATGTAGTCTCCATACAGTAAAAAAATCAAGCTTGTACCTACTACTGTTTCTGAGATAACGGGTCATGTTTTTACCTAATTTTAACATTGTTAGTATAGGCACCCGTGAACCCCCTTAAAGATTGTTTTATGAACCGCAGTATTGTACGTTAACTTAAAAAATGTTCTTTTTAATCCATTAAAATTTATTTCAAGTCTTTTAACTTTTTTATAAGTATGTGCCTTGGTTGATAAAAATTACTAATCTCTTAGTTAAAGATTTTAAATGGTGATTACAGCTAGCATTCAAAAAAGGCTAATAATTGATTGAATTCATAAAAGTATCGTCATTTCATTCTTTTTTTGAAGGTTATTTTTGACGATGGAAGGATTGTGAAGGAAACAGGATTTCTCCGGACATTTGCCATCGTTCAGTGAAACAAGAAATCAGTAACACTACGTTTCGAGATCTGCAATCTGATCTCTTCTTCAGGTAAAGAACTAACCTAATATATAATTACAAACTAGGTTAAAATAAACAAATCTTACCAAAGCGTTGTGGCACGCCTAAGTCAGGAATCACAACCTACATGTTGTTTGTCAACTTCACTAACTCTATAAACATGCACTTAATTAAAAACTATAAAAAACACTAATCATTAAATTTGAACTACGGAATACAGGTCACAATACGTCTTCATTCGTCTAATAACCACTTACGACTGAAAATTGTAATTGTCATTAAATTATCGAACCGTTAAAAATTTATTTAGTGTACTGGTTTGATTTTGTTTCTTTGGTGACACTAAAATATTCTTGTAAGTACTTTGAAAAATTGAAGTTTCAAACTTCTAATTCTCGTTGTAAGAAAAAGAAAATCAATCTTGTTTCCTAAATTCATCACCAATCCAACAACACTGTCCACTACAAACTGTAAGTGCAAATTTCGGGTGCAGTACATTGCCGATTGGTGAGACGTTGATATTAATATGATTGATTGAAACACAGAGGAAACACGTCATTGGTTGGTTATTGTTCCCAGAACAAGTTACGGTTAACTCACTTCCGTTGGAGTTAACTTCAGGAACAGTCAATTACTCGCAGTCACTTGTCAATTAACTCACAGTCTGCCAAGGAGCGCCTCACACGCGTTATGTGCCTTTCTTCGCTCTTATTAAACTCCGAGAACATCAATTTTGTCATTACAAAAACTACTTTCCGGGTGATTGGCAATTTATTATTTAGGTTGCTGCGAGCATGTCAGCGAGTGAGCAAATGATAATGCCTTTCATTGATGAACATGGCCCTAAAATTCATTTCTTTTGTCACTTAACGAACAAACATTCACATATTATATGAATTACAGTGGTGTTGTACAAAAGTTTTTAGCTTGTACAATCTCAGACATTGGAGCATATTTACTACTTTTACCACTGTTATGTTTTTGTTTATAAATTATTATTCCGTCTCGAAACTTACATAAAAGTTCTTATTTCATCGTGGATTACAAAACAATAAAAGTTTCCACCCTATTAGCTTCTTCGTTATTTCATAAGTGTTGGCATGATGTATATATATATATATATATATATATACTATATACTAGTATATATGTATACTAAACACTATATATATATATATATATATATACTATATACTAGTATATATATATACTAAACACTATATATATATATATATATATATATATATATATATATATATATATATATATATATATATATAGTGTTTAGTAAAAGTGTTCCAATAGTTTGGAATTTTGTTCTACACATAAAAATTTGCAAGAAAAGTTAATATTAAGGTATTTCCTAAAACCTTTAGTTTTCCGTCTATCTGTCTGTATTTTTTTACTATCAATAAATCTTTTGAACTAGTAAAGATAAATAATTCCATCAAATCAACGCAAAAAACGATTAACGTCCACCATTTTGAAACAGGTAAAAGGATTTTTTTAATATATTGTTTTAGAAAAGGTCTATCAAAGTTTAATACAATTTTCAAGTTTCATAACTTTATCTTAACTGCTTCAAAAAATATAATTGTTTTATAATAAACACATACAGGTCGATAGACGGAAAACTAAAGTTTTTAGGACATACCTTCATGCGAACTTTTTTGCTCATTTTTATTTGTTGAAAAAAATCCAAATTATTGAAACAATTTTACTGAACACCCTGTATATACAGCAAGCAAAGACAAACGTCTGCTAGAATACGTTTGGTTGTTCATATAACTTAGTGCCGATAGACCTACATTATCAGTTTTTCCCCCAGCCCTTAAGAATAATAAAGGCTGCAGTAGTATCTGCTACACAACAGATGATCCATTTCCCCCGAAAGTGTTAAGTGGTGTTAATTAACCAGATTAAGTGGATTGGGGAGTTTAAGCGGCGCTTGTCCCCGCGACTTGGACAGTAAATACTCTCCGTGAACTCTCTCACGATGATAACCAATCTGGATCCAACTTTGCTGGAAACTAACTGAGTGACATTTGTCTGCATCCAAAATTAAAGTTTCAATGACAATAATGAATTCTAACAAGGAAACTAATCTGCTGCGGCAAACTCAAAGTTGAAACTTGAACCGGCCCTGATCGTAAAAACGCGATTTGAGTGTTTCTTTACCTTAGTAAACTTAGTATTTTATCATTTTCAAATATATTTTTGAACTTTTCACTAACAAACCATTCCCTCCAATATTATTAAGAGCATTTATGAGTTTCCTATCATAACTTTTAAATGCACTTATGGAAAAAAGGTTTACACGCCTGCAAAATGTTCTATTTCAGCAATTTTTTTCGCTGAAACTAATGATTTAAATTTCTGATTCCCCACGTGCCATTATAGTATAAGCTGACGTGTAGCTTGTGTAATCCTTTGTTCTCTGGGTGTGTAACAGTATAAAACTTAACTGTAAATTTAATATTTCTACGGTTTCTATGGTATGGATCCCTAATCATTATTACTCAAATCCTCCAAAATATACTTAACGAATCCTTTAGATCCTATATACAGGGTGTTAACAATAATGGGTCATAAACTCTTTGGGTACGGGTAGTAATATTCTTAGTTTCAAAAATATAACCATTCTGCATCTTTTTTAAATCTCTCTCTCTCTCTCTCTCTCTCTCTCTCTCTCTCTCTCTCTCTCTCTCTCTCTCGCAATCATACGAATGGCCGTCACCATGAAACATGAAACATTTAATTGGTTGAGGCTGACTAACTGTAAATGTAATTTACCTATAACAATACCGTGATGTAGCCTATTTATAAAAAGACAAAAATATTAATTAATACCTATTTCAGACTTTAATACATAAAGATGGCTATATATTCATCCAATGTAACCCAAGTGGTACACAAGTGTGACATTGATATCATAGTATAGTATTTAGGTGTTTATTTGACGGATAAATATGGAAGGAATCTATTTTTAAAATTCAATAAACTCCCGAATATTGGTTTTTTTGTTAATTGTTTTGTATTTATTTATGTTCAAATAGTGAATAGCAAAACAGACAGGCAGTTTTCTAGAAAAGAAATAAAATTAGAAAATTAAAATAAATCATGCACTATACAAACTTTGTCGGACCGCGATCATTGTTGGTGGCTCGTTTAAATACCCAGGCAGTAAAGCATATCCGAAACATCGACAAACAACACGTTTAATAAAATTTAAGGTAATTATTTCAGGATTTTTTTGTATGCTATTTCTTATATTAATAATTTCTGTTTGCTACATTTAAGAGACAGAAGAGTAAATTACAGGAATACAGTTTATAAAGCAAACAAAATCACGTTATTGGCTAAAGCTTATGAAAATAAAAAATGGCAATGATGTGGTAATATACAAAACCAAGCAGCGTTCTATGGTCAGATCGTAACTAAAATGTCACACGTCAACATATAACTGTTCAGTTTAAAGCAGTCGTGATTAGACTCATTCATATCTATTAAGTATTTCTATTTAACTGAATTGATTGTGGGATTTTTAGAAAGCAATAATCTAACACGAAGTACTCAGAGTCAAGATGACACTCAGCTAAGAACAATGATACAGAACTATCGAAACTGTCATTACTTTCTATGAAGTAAATAGCTTAAGAGCTTAATTCAACTTCAACTTCATTCAACTCTCAATTCACTGCACAGCTTAGAGTTTTCACCAGCTTTTGTTATGTTTTTATATTAATGCCATTATTTAGGCCTACGTACATACGATTTGTAAGGTGAAGGAATTTGACCGAATTGAATAGAATCGAGGCCCTTGTATCGTTCAAGCCATGATTAGTATAACTAGAGATATTGCAAGTGCCCTAGTTAGTAAGAGGATATTTGAGAATGGTCTCCCTAGTATTTTTGAGGCACAGATATATAATTTACTTAGAATGGGGAGAAGGAACTTTAACGGAGATAAAATTCAGTGAAATAAGTTTGGATTTGTGTCAAGTAAAGTTACGAAGCTAAAGAAAAACATTCAACATTACCCTCCCATTACATGAAAGGGAGCTTGTAATTGAAATATTCTATTAAGCTTCATTTATATATGACAAACACTAAGCAATTAGGCTGAGAGTTAGTGAATATTTTTAAATTTTTGCTATAGTCAACCGTGATGGCTGAATAGAGAATAACTGAATAAATAAACTTTTAAATAAAGTATATACAACCATACGATATTTTAACAAGTGACACTTCCTACAGCAAAAAGAGAATATAATAGACTGGAATCAGTGTTAAAAGTTGGTGTCAATATTTAACTTCAGTGCACTCTTACGCTACTGTACATCGTTAGCAGACATGAACTGTTATTGGACACTGCTAAAAAACCTAATATAATTTTAATAAAAAATGTGAATATATATTGAGGCAAGATATATAGAGAAATATTTTATCAGTACATTTGAATTTTGCTTGAATTGTCATTTCGACATAGACAAGAATGAACTTTATGCTGGTGTACACGTATGTCCTACTATGAACGTAATTTGAGCGTCATTGATGCACACCCGAAGGCAAAAGAATGTGTTTGTCCGGAAGGAAAAAAAGTTTATCTGTACTATTGCCTAGTCGTACGTAGTCTTACCATGTAATATCAGTACAAATAGGATCAATAAAATATGACTGTGCTATGT
Organism: Homalodisca vitripennis; assembly: GCF_021130785.1. NCBI lineage: Eukaryota > Metazoa > Arthropoda > Insecta > Hemiptera > Cicadellidae > Homalodisca > Homalodisca vitripennis. The sequence continues at coordinate 216,176,699 of NC_060208.1, read as the reverse complement.
TTAAAAATAGCAGAGTATGAATCAAAACCAGCGAGAGTACAAAAACCAGAAGTTTCTCAACGTTGGTTATCTCAATCACAATTAAAGGGCAATACGGTTATGATTGATGACTACACCAAGATGTATCAGATTATACATCAGTTCAACTCATGAGATATAGATTACGTTGTTTGCTATTGTCTGGCATTCATATTAGGATAGGTTGGATTAACAGTCCGAAACAGAATAAACTAAGTTAGTGTACACATAGTTTACAATACATTTACAGCAAAAACCATGATAAAAACTATTTATTAGGTTAAATTTATTTACTACATTTATTAAAATTGATTACTATAAGAAGCAGGATGTGCAAATATAACGTGGCGGGTTGCAACTGGTACGTTTAACAGTGGGATCATACAGGTATATCTGCCTACTTAGGGCTAACCTTCAATGTTAAAATTCGGACACATAGCGAATACAGAGAATTTAACAGTCTATTCAGAGATAAACAATAAGTGTTTTAAGATTTTCAATTCAAAGTTCCAGTAATTATCCTTGATAAGAAGAGAGATCAATGTTGTATAAAAGTTTTTAAAAACATACGAAGAAATACACTTCAGTCAAGGATTGAGTAAAATGTGGTTCAAGATATATTCTAAGAAATGTTTATCTGCAGCTCGAACATATCAGTAACACATACAGACACATATCACTTACCACTTTATTTCTCGAAATCAATATCATCTCGTACTTTGTTAGATGTAGTATTTCTTGATGAAACCATCACAGTATGTCTCGAACCTCATGTAAATAAATAAATAAATGTTTTATTGCGTTAGACAATATAACACTGTATGGCAATCGTCATTATATTTGTTTAAACTAAAAATTTTCCACTCATTCTTACATCTCAATCCCTTTTAGACATACATTGTCAACATTTATTCATTCCCAATCATTCGAATTGTCCCACTCTTTCACCTAATCAGTCTTCCAATTCGGTGGTCTCCCAATGGTGTGCCATGAACTCGTCTGTGCTGTAGAATGCTTTTGCAATCAACGCAGTTTTCAGACGGGTTTTAAATGCTTTGAGCATTGGGGCATTTTTGATTGAATTTGGCAATTTGTTGACGAATTGAACTCCCGCCTGTGACGGTAAACGTTCATGAACTCCCGTCCTGTGTCTCCCAGTTCGGTAGTTCTCCCTGCCCCTTGTTGCGTAAGAGTGTATGTTACTACCTCTTATGGTTTCGCATTTTGACATGAAGAAAAGGCATGTCTCTAATACGTAGAGGCAGGGTAGTGTCAACAGTTTCAGATTTTTGAATGCTGGCTTACACGACTCTCTCCTTTGCAGCTTGGCAATGATTCTGACTGCTCTCTTTTGCAGTATGAAGATTCTGGAAAACATTTGTTTTTGAGCAACCCCCCACAAAACATAAATGCCTGAGGATACCTTGGAACAAACGCTGTCTACATGAAAATCCCATGTCAACCCTTGATCGAGGTGTATTCCAAGGAATCTTGTTGAGTAGACTTCTTCGATCTCAGTCTCATTCAACATGACAGTGGGACTAGAGCCTGAGTTCGTTTATCTCAGGCAAAATTGAATGAATGTTGATTTCGTTGGGTTTGTTCTGAGGTTGAGTTCATTGAAATGCTGGATCGCATTGTTGAGTTCAATGAATGTAATCTCTTCGAGTTCTGTTTTTGAATTCGCTTTGAAGCATAGAGTCGTGTCATCGGCATACTGTACGAGTTGTCCGCGGCTTACCGATGAACCAACATCATTGAAGTAGATCAAAAAGAGTAGAGGACTCAGGATGGAGCCCTGGGGAACTCCATAATAAAGCCCTCTCCCTTCAGATCGAACGTCTGAAATACCAACAAATTGTTTTCTATCACTAAGGTACGATTCGAGCACTTGAGTGGCACTCCTCGCACCCCGTAATGTTCCAATTTGAGAATGAGGGAATGGTGGTCAACACAGTCAAATGCTTTCGATAGGTCGAGAAATACACTCAACGTGTCTCTTCGATCTTCCATTCCTTCTACTATCATGTCGACCAGACGAACGATTGCGTCAGTTGTTGACTTTCCACTTCGGAACCCGAATTGGTTTGCTGATAGTAGGTTGTGTTTTTCAAAAAAATTCACACATCGAGTGAAAAAAACTTTTTCAAAAATTTTGCTGAAGACCGGCAGCATTGAAATTGGGCGATAATTTTGAGTTAAAAGGGGGTCGCCCTTCTTAAAAATTGGGGTAACTTTCGCAATTTTGAGAGAGGGTGGAAACGTTCCCGAGTGAAAAGAGAGATTAATCAAATGCTCGAGTGGCCTCAACAAATGCTTGGAGCACAGTTTTAGAAGCCACGATGAGACATAGTTTGAATCATTCGATTTTTTCGAAGAGAGTTCTCTTATCACTCTGGCGATCTCCTCCTCTGTGACGGGGGTCAGAGCCATTGAGGCTGCTGGACTTGGTATCAATGATGGGGATTTTTGGTTCTGATGCGGACTAAGTCCTTGGTCAGTCCCAACCGAGGCAAAAAATTTGTTGAACTCCTTAGCGATCCTCATTGGGTCACTAATATGTTCATTTTCAATTTGGAGATCGATTTTCTTGTCGATCAGTGAGGATTTATTGTTTATTATGGCTCATGCGGTTTTTGAGACATTTTTGGACGTGAGCAATGCTTTGTTTACATCATAAGCTTTCGCAGCTCTGATAACCTTTCTGTAAATTCTTTTGTAATTTTGAAAAAAGATTTTGAACTCTTCATCTAATGAGTGCTTATTAATTTCTGAGAGAAACAATAATTTTTCTCTCGAAATTAGAATACCTTTGGTGATCCATGTGCACTTTTGTTGCCTTGTTTTTTGTTGAATTTTTATCAGGGGACAGCTCACGTTTAAGTGGTAGTTAAAGGTCGATTCAAAACTACTGAATTGTGTTTCAAGGAGATCTGCAAAATTTAGAAAGCTCCAATTTTCTTGAGCGAGAAAAACATTTAAGAGCTTAATATTTGCGAGCCTTGTGTTTCTGATTGTTTTTTTGTTGACTGGATCCCTTGCTGGTTCATGACTATTGATTGTGACCTGTTGGCCATAGTGATCTGAAATGGCTGTGTTGATCACTAAAGCCTCGGTGTCTGACAAATTTGTGACGACATTGTCAATCGCAGTCGCCGAAGTGGTCGTAACTCTCGTGGGAGAGGTGATCGACCAGTTAAGGCCAAACGACCCCAACAAGTCAGCGAGTTTTCTAGTCATTGGACTGTTATCATCTAAAATGTCGATGTTAAAGTCCCCCATGACAATGAAATTGCGCTTTTTCTTCGTCACGTCAGACAAAATTTGTTCGAAATTTGAAAAAAAGATTCATCGTTTCCGTTGGGAGACCTGTACAAACCAATCACATCAAATTGTGATTGACTTGTTCTTATCTTTACCCCTGTAACTTCAAAATGTTTTGTCTACGGATGTGCCAAACGTGCGAGGGGTAAAGGAAAAGTTGTTTCTCAAAAAAATTGCTACACCTCCTCCTTTGGAGGAGTTGCGGCAGAAAGAGTTTGCCAATTGGTAATTTTGAATTTTGAAACTGTCAATGTTGCTGTTGTTGAAACCGTGTTCGGTTATAATCAGCAGGTCGGGATTGAGTTCTTCACACATGAGTGACAGTTCGTCTCCCTTATTTGTAGCCACTTGTGCGTTTTGATGCACCAGAGTGACCTTCTTTGAGGATAATTGGCTTTTCAGATTGGATTTTTTGATTTTTTTGTTTTTTTTTTCCTGTCAAATTTTGAGCGGTGCTATGAGTGGGGTCCCTAAAAAATTTTGCATGTTAATTTCATCCAGTTGAGATGCATGGCCGGGGTCTCGCGTAGTCGGCGAAGCAGCAGCTCCACTGAGAGCCTCTGCATAGGACACGTCCTGGTGGTTCGATGTAGACCTCCTGATGGCTGGATGTCTGGTGGCTGCCGGAGTGGGCTCGAACGGTGGCGGCACAGTCTTCACGGGCCTCTGAGTGGCTGTGAGGCTCTTCACAATAATTTCAGCCAGCACCCGTTTACCTCGCATGGAGAGGTGTTGACTGTGCCTCGTGAAATACCTCCGGCTTAACTCGTGGAACTTCAGCACCCGAAAGTTGTGCCGAACGGCCAGTTCTTCTATATAGGCATTCACAAGCACGGTCTCGTCATTGATGGGGTGGGCTGGATGCAGGTCGTGTCGATGCGGTAATGTGGCCACGAGGAGCTCGGTGTTGCTGGCTCTGGTTGTTATGTAGGGCTCAAGGTGTCGGTAGATGTTTCGCTGCGTGCCAACGGCCAGGTCATTGGTGCCGGCGATGAGCACCTCGCAGCGTGGCCCTGGTTCAGGGAATGTTGGGGTCGGCTTCAAAACATCCAGCAGGCGGGCCCCGGGCATGCACTTGCCTCCAACCGATGTCGGGGCAGGTCAGTTGGTCTACAAGCTCGGCGATGTGCCGAGTGTGGCTGTCACCATTGATGTGGACTTTGTGGAGGAAGGGGATAGATGTTTGGGAAGGTTTTCGGTATTTTTGGGACGGATGTTTTTGTTTTGTTTTTTCTATGGGTGGACGTTCACTTTTGGGATGGTGTGGAGCTTTGGGATTAGGATGTAATGTTTTGGTTGGTGGCGTATGATTTCGGTTCATAGTTGTTTGTCCAGTTGGTTTTTTTTTATTTTTATTTTTGTTTTTAATTTCCGTCCATGCCTGTTCATGAGAATGTCGTTCATGAGGTAATAATGTCGAGTTGTACGTTTTCTGATCTTTGAATTGTCCTTTGAGCTGATCTTCAGGTTGACTTTCTCTGCTCATAGTTATTAATCGTAACGTTAATTCAACAATAGACTCGTTCAGCTTTAAGTTCAGAACATGTTCTCATAATTATTTTTAATTTTATTATTGTTTTAATTTTTTTATTACAGCACAAACAAATCATAAATATGAAACCACCTTAAAAATTTACTATATCTAGGGGTACGCTTTCTTCTTTCTGTGAGAACCTTGGCGGAGATTAACTTGCAACTGGATCTCAATTCACATTTTGTGTGAGATTGAGCAATACTAGTTTAAAGATAATATTTCAAGATACTTTAGTATAAAATACCTTGTTGGTACCATATCGACGCCTCCGAATAAGAACATCGTATCTCAATATCTGCAATTTTTCAGGAGAGCAGTTTGAAAGTTACAGAAAATCCCTGATCCCAGACTATTCTCTCTAAAGTAATGAATTTTGTATTGATAAATACACTTATGCTGACACACATTTTAGTAGTATTGTGCATGAAGAATTTTTATTATTTAAATAGTTTACTGAGTTACAATTTTTTATACTCACAGTTTTCCAAATAAGAACATCGTATCTTGAGTTAAGATGTTCTTATATGGAAGAAATTTTATCTTCTACTCACAGTTTTCCAAATAAGAACGTCGTATCTTGAGTTAAGATGTTCTTATATGGAAGAAATTTCATCTTCACTGTTTTGACTCGGGTAATAAAATGAGTAAAAGTTATTGTTTTAGAAAGAAACAGTTAATTTTATTTATTAAAGAAACATTTTCATGATTAAAACTATATAAAGCTCTCATTATTTTACTATTAAGAAACAAATTATGATTTATATTACATAAAAAATGGAGAATACAGTAGTTTTTTATGCATTAAAACAGCTCAAATTACGACTTAAAACAATATTTAAACCTTATAGAAACATAATACTGTTTTAAATTGGAATACAGACAATTCTGAATACACAATATTTAGTATTCATAAATACGACTCTAGTCACAATCACTTTCTACACTTGTGGTGGTCTTGCTATGTTTTAGTTTTCTAAAATAATGTAGGTACATTACTGGAATTTGCATACCATTGCACAAAGATAAAGATTTTTATATTTTGAAGTTGTTATTGCTAACTTAGACTTGTAAGCAGGTCCTAAAACTAAGTCTTCAATATTTCTTCTGCTTCCAGTGTGCTTATGGTACAGGTCAAGTACAAAGCATGTCTCCTCAGTATGGTTATATTTTAAAGTCAGTGTTGTAGGGTTATCCTTTTCAATGTGAACTTCCTTTATACAGTCCCACTTAATTTTTTCTCCATTTATATCAATCTGCCAGTTCCTGTTTTCAAATGTTACCAGATCTTTACATTTTACAATGTGTTTTTCACATACCTCTTTAACAATATATTTTTCTCCACTTGACTTAGCCATCCGTATGAGCATGACCCATTGTTCAGGAACATAAATGGTTTGGTTCTTGCTCCTCCTCTCAATTAGTGCATGTAGAATCACCTTCATTCTGTGTGTGCCCTTTTTCTAAAAAGCGATGAGTGATCGTTACACTCAGTTTTTCCGCCATAGCTGAATACATACTGTACATGATACGATTTCTGTTTTGGCCAGGGCAGTTATCGGAGTAAAAAATAAACTCCTTGACACCATCTTTTACTCTAGACAAGATAAAATCCATAACGAAGCTAGCAAGTTCATTGGAAACTGTTTTCCTTATTTCTTCATGCCAGAAGTAGCTGTATCATTTGTTATTACCAATATCAAAAAATTTTGAAATTGTAACAAGCGTACTTTCTCTTGTAATAAAATATATATACATCGGATTGAGGGATTTTCAAGGTCTTCTGCAAGTCGAAGACAGCTACACTTACTGAATTGTCACTTTGTGCTCTTTTCTTATCTCTATCTTTCATTTGTCTTACAGCATTTTTGTTTTTCAAGTGGAGTTATATTTCTTTAGCAATTGATTCTTTTTTTTCCTGCATCACATAATTCAAAAGCATTACATAACTCACACTGGTCTTTCTTGGGAACAAAAAAGCCCAGATTGAATTCTGAACTAAATAGATCAGTATATTGCCTGATTGTTGCACTTTCTCCACCTTGGTCTTTTATTCATTCCTTGTATAGCCGATACATTTTTTCGATGCTCAATCCTTGCTCAAGATACTGTCGCTGTGATACTCAAGATGTGAGCCTGGGAAGCCTATTTTGGTCAACAACCTTGTACCACATGGACGAAACACATGGTTGGAGATCTCAGGTTATAGTAATGAATACTAAGTATGCAAAGTATGTTTACAATATTTTCATATAGGACATAAAATCCTATTTCAATTAAAAAGAGACGACTTCTGGATTTTCTAATCTACTTTCTGTACATATAGTATTATTTGGAAAATTTACACTTGCGGATATATCTCCCGTAGTCTACAAAATAAAATTGGTGTTACATCTATTTCCTTTACATCAGCTCCGTTTCGAGATGTGTGTATAAACCTACTTGGACCTAGTGGCCAAATCTTTCGGACTGTCCTGACATAAAGAACGTTTGCATTATTTTTTATGGGAATTGTTATATTTCAATAGAAATAACTTGAAATCATTGAAAATTATTTCGTAATCCGGTGCTATAGCAAGATAACTATACCTGCGCATTTTGAACGGAATCGTGTATTGTTGTTTTCGCTATGCGCTATTGCACTTCCGATTCGTAATAATTAATTTATATTAAACACTACGGTTGACTCTGCCTTGTTTTATCTATCAATTTGATCATTTATATATGTAGCACATTTACCCGGCAAGTGAGAGATCCGGGTTCGAGTCCCGGCGGAGCAAGTATTTTTTGTGATTCAATGTTTGAAATAATATATATATATATTCATATTATATACGGGTCTGAGGAATCAACTTCTGTCAAAAATTGTCTAATTTCTGCCATTGTTACTTCCGGTATAAGGCATTTCCGGTGCCATATTTGAATATTTGAGGTTGATTTGTTACCCCAATCAAGAAATGTATGTGTATATATGCGTATGTATATATATATATATATATATATATATATATATATATACATACATATACTATATGTATATGTATATACTATATATACATAGTCGTTTGACAGGTGTTTGGTCTTCCGATTATATGTTAGTTTGCTTATTTAAACGCATATGTGACAGATACGCCCAAATACAAAATAATTGAATCGGAAAAAGTAAGCGCTCTGTAGTGTAATGGTAGCACATTCACCCGGCAAGTGAGAGATCCGGGTTTGACTCCCGGCGGAGCAAGTACTTTTTGTGATACAATGTTTATTGAAATTATATATATATATATATATATACACAGTTTTAAAAAGCTTACTTCTGTAAAATATAAAATAATAAAATTGGTCTTATAATGGTAAAATCTATAGTACAAGCTAGACAGTAGCTTTGTCTTTGATATATACACTGAGTATATGAGTATATAATGTTGCAGAAATGTGCGATTAAAAGCTATTTACTATTAATTTAACTATCTGCATAAACCTTTAAATAATAGTAAGTGTTACTTTCAAGCTATCTCTATGGTTTGAAGACTACAAATGGACAAACATGACCACAAATGATAGTTTTTTATTGTACAATGATTACATCAAGTAGAACAGTCCATTACATTTAACAGGCTCTTTAAATGAATATTTATCATCTTTAGAGACCAAGGTAGAATATTTGATAGACCAAGATTCACACCAGTGACCCTAAGAATGCCAACGTAAAATTTCAGCAGATTGGCTGTTAACGCGTGAAAGCAAAACAAGCAAAAAAAGTAACTCTCGAATTTGTAGTGTTATTAGAATGTCTCCATATTGTAGAGTATATGTTTTTTAGTTCAAAGTAAGATGCGAATGAGCACATAACGTATTATGTTTTAATATTAAAAAAAGAAAAAATCGATAAAAATTAAAAAAACATGATTTGTTTTATTTTACATGGTCGTCTGGTAGCAATGAGCACAAGCTCATAAAACATTTGTCCGTTTACATTTCAGAAGTACAATATTAGTGATTCATGGAAGAACAATTTCAAAACTATTAACCTAGTAAGAATAGTGAATTGTAATTTTAATAAACCTTAATATAATGTTTTAACGTGCTAAATATTTTATATGTACACACACACACACACACACACACACATACACGAGAGGCCTCACAAAAATAAAACTTATATTATTGGAGAGTTTGTTTAAATTAATATATAATTTCAAATAAGAAAAGAGCTTCAAGCATGCAACCAGTCCTTGTCTCGAAATTGTACAATTATACACATTTTTAGTTACATAAACTGCATGGTTCAAAGTAAAGTTGGCTATAATTGCCTTATAACGAAGGACACATTTCTACAAAAAACAGGTACCTTAGTACGGTAATGGTTTCTTTCTCTGGTATTATTATAAGTGTTATTTTAGCTATAATTGTAAAATACCAAGAGTAAAGTCATCTTCCTAGACAATAGAGGAAATCTCAGAATTTGTGTATTTTCCAAGAATAGTACTTCAGGCATACCTTAGCGAATCTATAGTGTATTACGCCCAGAGAATCCCGTCCTTACTTGTCAAGCAAATTGGTGAAGTGCTCTTGACTGATGTATTTTCAAAGAATATCTAGGAATGTTCCATCGCACTCAAGATAATGCTTGGAGACCGTCTGCCCGAAAACTCAATATAAAACGGATGCTCGACCAAATCCACTACACATCGCTCACCCAAACCTGAGGTCGTGACATTTTACGGTAAGTGTTGGCTTCTTCATTGCACTTTTCATACAGTATTTCTCTACAATATATCTAATGAAACTGTTACTTTTGTTTCTAGCTTTGTAAATTATTCATGAGATATTCGACGAAAGAAATTGTATTACACACTACCTGAGATGAATTTATATAATGGTACATTGGTGTATTACTATAGTATATTTCATATAATTAAATTACCTGGCGTTCCAAGTATAAACCTAAACAGAATATACTTAATATAATATGATATCATTACCTTTTATTATATGAGATATTATTATTAAATTTAAGTTATTCATGTATTTACAAGAACAAACAATTTGTGTTAACAATGTTTTCTAAGTGTTATGTTAAATATACAACTACTTTGATATAATTTGCACATGAATTCAAAATTTAATATTTGCATTCCTGGTTTTCCGAACCAACATTAAACGTTTCAAACTTAAAGTTTTAAAAATATACATAATTAAAAATACTAAGTTTTTTTTACGACACCATTTGCGTATTATTTAGATCAATGGAATACGACGATGGAGAGGCTGATATCTAATAACAAATTGAAGATCAAGCTGTTTTTCCAGGTAACTATGAAGCTCTTACTTCTCTCTGCCCTGGTGGCCGTCGCCCTCTCTCATCCTCTGGAAGTGTCCGAGGAAGATCATGCCCAATGGGAACTGTTCAAGGTAATACAGAATACATTTAGACCACAAAGGTTATGTAGAATTGTATAGAACGTAGTGAACTCTTTCCCTCAAAGCATGATTATGATCTCGTGTTTATAATCAGACGGAACTATATCTCGTTGCCGAGAGTTGGAGGATGAGCAGCTGTCTCCCACTGCAGTTAGATTATATTAATCAAATTATTAAAATTCTTAACCATATTACTGTAATAGCACTATAGTAGTAGTAATTGCTATAAATTCATCGGATAGATCAAAGTGAAATCAACTAGGTCTATATAAAATGTTTATGTTTAACAAAAGTAATGAAAACAGTAAACAACCACTAGACTAATAATATTTTAGTATATAGCATAGTTTTACATGTATTTGGTATGTCCTAATAATAAAATTACATGGTAACAAAATATTTACTATGTAGAATATTTTATACATTGTTTAAAAATAATACAAACATATATAATGTAAAAAATATATAATATATAAAAAAATGATAAATGTTTATTTGACATAATATTTCGTTGAAACAAATTTTATAATTTTGTTTAACGAAAAATTGTTTCAAATAAACATTTTTCATTCTTTTTAATTTTATTCTTTTTAATTTCTAAATGTACGTTCCAATAAATCTCCAAACATTTGAAAATGGCCAACCTAAAATATTCAATTACTAATATAGACACTAAAATTTGTATATGTATATAGGTTAGATTATATTGAAATTTGTAATAGCTGATATTTCAAATTTAATTGACACCTGTAATTTAGGTGGCCCACGAAAGGGAATACGATACACCAGAAGAAGAAGAGACCAGAAAGAATATTTTCCTGGAAAACCTGCAGTTTGTACGAGAGCACAATGAAAAGTTTGAAAATGGCGAAGTTTCTTTTGATGTTGAAATCAATAAATTTTCCGATTTGGTAAGTAAATAAACACTCATAGGTTTACAACAATTAATGATAACTGATGTACTATATGGTGATATCTAGTCATATGTTAGACACTATTTTAATTAAATATATAGCAGGAACGTTTAAGGATTTCTCAATATATTGAAATGTATTTAAACATTATGTCTACCGACGATATTTTTAAATACTTTTCCTACGAAAAGTAATATTTCTTTAATACCGTGCAGTTGAATTACTTAGAATTTTTATAAATATAAAATTCCTATGCACATTATAAAAAAATATGGAATGGAATAAAATATTTACGTTTTTAAATTATAAGAAAATTGCCTTTATTAAAGAGGTGGAGTTACGGTTATCAATCCCTCTCTACCACTGAAACTCATACCGTATACAATAAATGTTACAATAGTATGATAAAATTGGAGTAGAATTTAATTTATTCATTATATAGAGAATAACAAAAATTGCTTAACCCATACAAAATGAAATGATATAAAGTAAAAATCTATATATTACAATAAATTTAAAACTACAAAAAAACAAAATTATATATATATATATAATATATAATACAAAAGAAAAGTTGGTATGTGTTGTATGATATGTATATATACAATAAAATTCTATATGAAAACTAGAAGCAAAGACACATTGAATCACTTCAGTGGGATTTTGAGGGTTAAATGTTTTCTTTAATCGGCGAACCAGGGGTGGGTTCCAAACATTGGGTAATACAGAAGAATTCAAAAGACACTAAAAAATAACTGTAATAGGCACTGTGATTAGTTGTGATGACGTTCAGAAAGTCTAAAGGTATATTATCACCCTTGACTACCTCTCTGAAGTAAAATAGATTAAGTTTTACTAATGAATAGTATTTAGTCTAATTATTATTTTGTGGAAAATAAACATATATAAATACTGAACAGCAATTGTAGGAATGGTCCAACTCGGCAGACAAAACAATAAATGGACAGAGAACTGAAATTTTACTCGGCAATCAAAGACTTTTTTTATATCTCGCACTCATATATTATCGTATTTCTTAGTAATACTCTTAAAATTCAGATCCTTTTTTGACAGCCACTCGGGACCATCACGTAAAATGATTATCAAATGTGTGATATTCACTTATTTCCCCATTCCACGTTATCCTGCAGCACGGGTTTCCATACGAAACTAAGCGGGATACTGGTTATCTCATTCTATGTTTATAAATTATCTAGCCTTTTAGTTTTTGAACGGAAAATAAATTTAGATTACACGATAAAAGGCACATTTCAAATACTCATGTTAATTTACAGGTCTGCAGTACTTACAATTACATTTAACTTAATGACACTAGAGTTTCTTAGATGAAATATATAAAATTAGTGTCTCTTTCTATGGAGATGAACCAACATCAATCGCTTATCAAGTGTTTTAATATTGTTAGGGGTTTAAACCAGAAACTTTGCTGCTTAATATTTTTATTACTCCCAAAAATACTTTGCCAATTACATTTACCTAGCAATGTGAAAATAATTAATTTTTCAATTCCCACACAGACCACCGAGGAGTTCGTGACCATGATGAATGGCTACAAGCGCCTAGAGAAACACGAGAGGACTGGAGATGCCTTCGATGACTCAGAGAACGTCAAGCTCCCTAAGAACGTGGACTGGAGGAAGAAAGGAGCTGTCACTGAAGTCAAGGACCAAGGACTTTGTGGATCTTGCTGGGCTTTCAGTGCTGTAAGTCTATGAGCTTTTATAAAAATATGTTCTATAGATTATTAGTGATATACAGATTGACATCTCAGCTATGCTAGTAACCAAACAGATCTAAATATTTAATAAAACTGTTTTGAATTGACGTTGTGTTAATCAGACTGGAAGTCTCGAGGGTCAACATTACCTGAAGACTAAGAAGCTGGTGTCACTCAGTGAACAGAATCTTATGGACTGCTCAACTGCTGAAGGAAACAAAGGCTGTCGCGGTGGTCTCATGGATAACGCTTTCATTTACGTGAAAAAGAACAAGGGCATTGACACAGAGGCATCTTACCCCTACGAGGGTTACGTACGTAAATAATACTGCTTGCTTATGTATATAATTATATTTTCTTCATGCTAAAAAAGCATGTTAATGTATTGTGCAAATGTATTCTATACAAACTGATAGGATGAGACTGGAATTAGTCAAAACTTGTTGACATGTCTTAGTTTAAAATCAGTAGTACATATTTGCTATATGTTATACGTATTACTTAATTATAACAGTTCTAGAAAATGTTACAGATTTTTTTTGCTGTGATTTATTGTACTGTATTAAGGAAATGAGAAATGTTTCCAGCCCTAAAGACATATTAATTTTCGTGTTTTAATACCAGAATATTAGATGCCAATAGGTACACATTAAAAAATAAACGTGTTTTAATTTACAGAAAGACACTTGCCGCTACAACCCCAAGAACAAGGGAGCCACCGACAATGGATATGTTGGTATTACCTCAGGCAGTGAGAAGGCTCTCCAGAAGGCTGTGGCCACGGTTGGGCCGATCTCAGTCGCCATTGACGCTAACCACACGTCCTTTAAACACTACAAGAGTGGTAAGTTCATACTGCAGTAACTAACTCCACCTGTGACAACTCGACTAACCTTGTAATTTGCCCTCATCACGTAATGTTCTCTCATTGTTGTCCAGGAGTGTACCAGAATCCCGACTGTTCTTTTATAGTTCTGGACCACGGAGTTCTGGCTGTTGGCTACAGCTCAGCCAAGAAGGGCGGCGCCTACTGGCTGGTGAAGAACTCCTGGAGCAGTGACTGGGGCATGAACGGCTACGTCATGATGGCCAGGAACCACAAAAACATGTGCGGTATTGCCACTGATGCCAGCTATCCCAAGGTTTCATTATTTCCTTTGTGTAAGACATATGGACGAACTATTAAACTTACCTGAACATTGAGATCTTTGTTGTTTTTTAACCTTATATATCTATTATTAGGCTTTTTCTGTATTAACTATTCAAGCGAAAACTCTGGGCAGACATGCTAAATAGCTTTGCTTTTTACAATTTTAGACATACGATTAACATATATAAAGTTTCGTTTTCAAACTCAAATACAATGAAGTTTGTAAGAATTCATCATCAAAATTAGTAATGCCAATAATATATAGTTCTAGGAAATATTTGAAATTATTTATATTTTGAATGGGTAATTTTGAAATTTTTACATAATGCATATAACACGCACAAAGTTTATGTTTAGGTTTGGTTAAAATACCACAGGGAGTGAATATATCCTTCAATAACTATTTCATATCCTAAAACATGTGTGTACGAGGAATTAAACAGTAATATGTAATCATCAGAAATATGTGAGGGATTTGCCGCAGAACAAATTAAAATTCGAAGTCCAAGGAATGGGACCATAACATTGTGTCTCAGAAATTGAAACGAGAAGATCTCTAAAAATGTAACTTGTGATTATTATGAGTGAATAAATTATTGCTTTAACAGTTAACTAAATTTACAAAACCGCAGCAGGTTACATGATCCTGAAAGAAATAGATATACATTTGCCTTTATGTCTTTCACTCAATATTAGTTCTGTTTGTAGTATGTGTGTTTTAAATGTTGAAAAAGTTTGGAATAATACACATTACATTATATACTTTGTTAATGTTATTTATTACAGTGTAACACAGTTTACATATAACTTCTAGATTAAGAATAACACTGTTTATCTTTTGGAAGTAACTAAACAAAAGTTATTTAATTTTTAAATGAAATGTTTAAATTGTTGTTTTTGTTGTTGTTAATACTTAAAATTTCAATACGGTTATGACCATCGAATCTAATAAGATATTACGTATCGAAAATTATATTCCGCATAGATATGGCTCTAATTTTAAACTGTTCTTTGTTGTGTTCCTTATTTTAAAACGTACAATTTTGTTAAACATCGAATTCTTAAAATCCTCAAATAAATAAGTAATGCAACTCAAATAACCCTTATGTAAATAGTTATTTCAGCTAGAAAATATAAATTATATTCAAGAAATTAACAAAAATACTACTACTAAAATTATTAATTGGTTAAAATTTCTGTTATATTTCAGAACATACACGCCCATTAACCTGAACAAGGGATCTTCATTTACTTATACTATACATTAGCTTCATATGTGTGTAATATTATTAGAATATTTTAACAGTAATTTAATTTTTTATGTTAAATTTCAGTCAGTAATGGAATAGAACATATCGTGTGACGTAACTGTGATACTTACTTTTCTAAGAACTAGCAGGTTTCTTTTACAGAAGTACCGTTTACTACCCATTCACTTATAATATATCCTTTTTTGTGGTAATTACCGTAAGGGGGCCTTCAGTAATTAATTCGTCAAATTAGCACATTTCTCAATAAAGCCCATAATTAAATTTTTTTATTCTTTTTATAGTTTTCAGATTCAAGAAAAGTAATGCTTTTCAAGAATACTGCATGAAAATCTTATATGTATAAAATTCTCGTGTTATAATGTTAGTTACCTTACTCCTCCGAAATGGCTTTACCGATTTTTACCAAATTCTATATGCATACTCAGTAGGGCTGAGAATCGGCTAGTATCTATTTTTCATACCCCGAAGTGAAAATATGTGTGGTCCACCACTTTAATTTAGAAGATCACAGTTTTAAAAACGCCTGCAAATTGGAAACTGAAAATACGAGACAGTTACGTTTGTTATATAGCCAAAAATTAAATGTGTATGGCACTAACTTTTTTATCTGAGTTTAAAATAAATTATCTATGGATGAACTTAAAATTTGACATTTCAACAAGTACATGTATGTGTACCTTGCGTCTTTTTAAATTTTGGTGTTTCATAGGCTTCAAAAAATTTTAATCTTCTATCATTAAATTTTTAAATATGAGCAGTAATTAGCATGTTAAGTAGTTTTAATTATTTATTGAACATTACTATTGTTTGTTTGTGTCACTATTGTTTGTCTGTAAAATGAAATTGGTTTTTATTGAAACGACTGCGCTGAAATTTGACATGGAGACTCTTAAGGTGGCTGAGATGAATATATGCATATTCTTATTTGTAAATTCCCTCCAGGCTACGCCCCTCTAGTCTTTAAAGTAACAATATAATCTCTCTAAAATTCTGAAATATTAAGTAAATATTTATCAACTTTTCTGTATAAAACATTGTTTATTATTTTAAATTTATTTACATTTATAGTGAGTGAAAGTATTTTAAACGTCGTTTTAGATTTCTGCGATTAAGTAAGTACTTATCTATTTTACAAAATATCTCAAAAGATAAGATGGTCAGAATTTGACACCAAAGATTCCATTAGAAGCAGTCGGCAAGAGCTATGCTACATGAAAGTTCGGTGGACTGTGTTTTTAACCAATGTATTAATTCCAGCTCTAAATGTTCTAAAATATTAACAATGTTTTTCAGTTAAAAAGAAAACAAACGCGTAGTGTCATTGTTACCCGTACTTTTAGCTGTGCATTTTAATCAAATATTAAATATTAGATCTAAAAGATAATTTTACTATCTAACAATGTAAATTAGAATAGCCATAAATATAAACTTATAACGTATTTTTCAACAAGGAAAACTCAACATTGGCGTCGGAAATAAAATTCACTCAAACCAGTAGTGGTCATACATGTGCAACGCCTACTAAATTGCGTGCAAATCAGCACGTAACTGCTAGAAGTACAGATTTAAGAGACAAAGTAGTCTGACATTAACTTTACATTTCAACCCAACAGTGTTTTAGGTAAAGGTTTAATAACACTAAACCTATATTATATGTCTTTGACAAAAGTGGGGTTGATCAGAACAGAGGCAAAAGCAGCAACGCCTTTAAAAACCCTAATATCAAAGTAAAATAACAATGACCATAAATAAACCAGTTTTAGAATTTTTTCTTGATCTCGGGAAGAAGGGAAATTTAACATTCTATGACAAAAAATATAATTAACACGAACCAGAAATCTTCATACAGGTTTGCACTGTCGGTTGTAGAAAAACATTCATGTAGAAGTTCGAGTGGGCAAACCATTCAGTTTGTTTTTGTTAGTTAAAGATCGGCTAGCAAAAATATTGTAGAATCCATTGCGTTAAGGGATTCGTGTTGTAATTAGTATGTAATTAATTGGTGAGAAAATTATACAATATTATTACCAATTATTTTTATACTTCACCTTGGCAAAATATATGTTTTCCAGTACGTTATACATCTTCTACAATTTTATAACGACTGGAATTGTAGATATTAATATTCATATATCCAAGACGATATAAATTTGTTTTGATTAGTAACTTCCGAGTGAATGTCAGTAAAATTTATTACTAGATTTTTAAACTATTAAACATTATCAGTTTTGTCTTAAATAAAAATCACAGGTCTAAATAAAAATAATGGATTTCTTTTAAACTTGGAAAATAAGTTCAATGATTCAGAATTTTCCACAAAGAATTGACAAACCAATTAATAATTTTTTAAAGGTCCTTTGGCAAGAAAAAAAATATTAATCAAATATATAAAACTAAAAATCAGAGCTCTCTTTTAAAATATAATAATAAAGTTAAAATTTTAAATCACTTTTCTTGCAAGTATGAACCAAATGTAACTTGTATGATTCTATTGTACTCTATTGTTCATCTCGTTATGCAGATTGCTCTGTAGTTTCTATGAATTAAATTTTTCCTCAAAATCCGGAGGAAAAATTTATAAACAAGGCGCACTGTAATCAACGTAATTCACGAAAATTACCAACAGAAGGGCGAAAATTATGAGCTGGCGGTTATATACTTCCCCTTCCCAACAATTCTGATGGACATCCGCGGTGTTCTCTCATCGCCCCAGCCGTATCCAACCTGAGAACCATAGCCTTCTCAGATCTAATGTAACTGCAGAACAAGTTCTGATCAATTTAAGGCAGTGAACCGCCTTCCTAATAATTTCAAATTACCAGCAGTAACTTGCCAAAGGATTACATATTCGTTTTTATCCTAACTTCTCAAAATCTAATTTAAAATTAATTCCCAATATTTCTTTCCCAAAATTTTCATTCAAATTAAGTGTTAATTAAAAAATTAGTCAATGTAGCTTTAAAAACGCTAAACATTTCTAAATGGCTTATACTATTAGCATAGATAAAAAATATACGTAGAAATTTATTTAATTTAGAAATCCATGATTGATAACTACTGTTGTTTGTATAAATAGAAGAGTATGAAACTTCAACAGCGAAAGAGCAAAAACCAGATGTTTCTGAATATAAGCGATCGCGATCGCAATGAATTGGCAATAAGAAGATGATGATTGATGACTACACCAGGATGTATCCGATCAGTCAAACTCATGAGATATATATGACATTGTTTGATATTGTCTAGCTTTAATATCAGGATAGGATGGATTTGCAGTTGGAAACTGAATAAAATAACTTGTTGTATACATAGTTTTACAACACATTTAAATCAGTACAATAATAAAAAATATCAAGATGGAGTAAATTGTGGTTCAAGAAATATTTTAAGAAATTTTCACTTTCAGCTAGAACAAATTATTAAAACAGAGATATCACATAACACTTATCTCTTTATTCCTCAAATTCAATATCATCTCATACTTTGTCAGATATATTTCTTTATTTAACAATCAGAGTAT
Source organism: Homalodisca vitripennis (assembly GCF_021130785.1). Classification (NCBI taxonomy): domain Eukaryota; kingdom Metazoa; phylum Arthropoda; class Insecta; order Hemiptera; family Cicadellidae; genus Homalodisca; species Homalodisca vitripennis. The sequence continues at coordinate 216,157,812 of NC_060208.1, read as the reverse complement.
GTCTCGGACCTCTGTTGAACCTAAGAGCTGATCAGGTTCTATTTTTTCGCACGTAGTCACTGAACCTAGCGTCTCAACTGTACACTCGTACAGATTTAAGTTCAGAGCACTTTCGTATCATCGAATTTTATTCTGTCTGGTGCTGGATGTCACATTAACACCATCTTTCTTATCTTTTGACATTTTAATGTTTGTTTGTTAGACAATGTTTCACATGGATAACGGTATAATCAGGTTCTTAAATCTTATTGGTTAATCATCTTGGTATAAATAAAATCACAAACAACCATAATTACTAACCCACCAAACACAGATTTAAAAAAAACAAGGAGTATTTCCATTCTTCGCGAAATTAAGTAAACTTACCACAGGGGCTTATTTCACATTTTGAGTATGTTGGAGTAACTCTGATTTAAAAAAAAGAATCTATATTTAACGATGCCATACTATCTAATACCTTGCTACAAGATCAAAAATATATATACGTGGCTCTGAGAAGCCTACATTGGGCAAAGCTCGTCTACATTTAACCGTTGTAATCTACTTATAGTATAACGTAGACGGTATAAACTTTTGTGGCACTTTTGGGTTTACCTTGCTGTTCTAATCAATAAAATATATAAACGAAGGATTGAGAGGCATAAAACGGTCTAAAAGTGTACTTCTGACAATTCAAATTTACTACCTGATAATGTAATTTTTCTACAATTGACTTTTTTGCCCTAATTAATAAAACATATACTCGTACGCATGTCAGAAAGTCCTATCCCGACCAAGAAGCGACTACTTTCCTATAATGCAGAATACATCCGGAACATAGAGTAATAATTGAAAAAATTACATTTACTGCTCTGGTTTCCTAATAAAGCTCTTTTACGTCTTACAGTTTTTGAGATATTGTGCAGACTAATTCGACGTAAACAGGGCCCAAATTCTTTTTAACTGAACTGACAAACACGAGTGTATTAATTTTCAATGGAAAATTGTTGTATTTAACTAAAAAGAATTTGGAATCGTCATTGCCGATTAATAATTAATCCGATTCTACAAGAAGAGATTGCTATTTTTACACTTGTAGTTCAAGTGAATTATATGTCCAACGCCGATGTAGATTTTATCTTGTTGTCACGATCAAGACATTCTCTTAGAATTGTATGTTTATAGCCTTTGTAAACGTACATATACTTCATTATGAAGTGGTTTAAACACTCACGCTTTAAGTTTATCCAGATATTTATTTTAAAGACATTTATACATGAAAACTTAGCGAATTCAAAAATAATTTTGCTGCAAAAAGTAACGTAACTGTTTTTTTATTGCAGTATATACTGTGAAGGCGCTTTGCAAAAATGTTATACTTTGCAGCGCCGTCTGGTGGTGAGTTACATCATTGAGCATATCATATAAACCTCCTAAGTGGAAATATACATATACATATATATTTTCATAATGATCGGTAAAATATTTTGTGAGTCTATAAAGGACATAGAGACAAAATTTACCTCTATCAGGTGATCATGTACAAGATTAATCGCAATAGCAAGGGAGGCTTTTCATTCGCCTCTGCCCGGCACATAGAACGACTTCCCCATGGAGAGATATCCATTCAATTTAGACAAAGCGGAAACATTTTAAACACAAATTCCAAATTTCATTCGAAAAGTATCGGGTGCACTGACGGACACGCACAAAGACAGAATACTTCAGTCGCCATCAACTAGTACCGTGTTACGCTCTGTCAAAATTTGTATTGGCTAATTTTAAACCTATAACATATATGTACTAACATTTTTTTGTCCATATAATGTACGCTAGCAGACACAAACACTTCACTGTGTCTGAAAAATCATGCAAATAAATAGAATGAATTGCAACGATTATGTATTAATGTTCAGGTGCCAGAACGTAATACCTCTGTTTTAGTGACACTGATCCTAGATGTAGGAACACTCTAATAAGTAGATACGGGTGTTTTCTATACTAGTTTGCGTTGTAGGCCTTACAAAAAATTGCAGCATTTTTAAAGCTTATGTGGTTGCATTTGTTTTTATGTAACTTTACACAAATAAGTCATATTTCACCAATAAAATTACATTTACCTTAACCTTTTAGATACACTTGAGTGCATTGCTAGCACTCTTTATAGTGAAGAGTTCACATATATACTAAAAAAAACCGTGAATATATTGTTCCGATACTATACTGTAATTTTAAATAACTATAATAAAATTCGGTAGTTTAGATAGACTAATCAGAAATATCAATAATTCGATTGTGATGGTGGCCGCTTATTATACTTCAGCCTTTACATAACTATAATCTAATTCGGATAGTAGTTTAGATAGGCTATTCAGAAATATCAATAATTCGATTGTGATGGAGGCTACTTATTATACTTCAGCCCTATCGGAAAACCATCTAATTTGTTTATGTATACTCCTGAAGGATTAACAAAAAATATTGTACATTCAATGGCATTATGATAAATTAAGTTGTAAATTAAAAAAATATACGTTATAAAAAATTAGTTATTTAAAATTACAGTATAGCCTAGTATCGGAACTGGCCAACAGAATTTAATTTAAAACCAATTCCTACACTATTAACAATAGTTATTTATACATGTGAATTGTATGCTACTTAATTTGAACTTATGTGACCAATTTTGACTGCAGATTAAAAATTTAAATTACAACAAATTATTTTAAATCCAATTAGTTTAAAACTTGATTATCTAAACTGTTAACAATAGTTATTCACACATAGAAACACAACCTTTTGATTTGTAATGCTACTTAAGTTATTTGAGGTTATGCGACCAATATACTCACTTCATTAAATTTGCAAAATGAGTTCATTAACTGCAATAAATAACTATAGTTTTTTATGCACTTCAAACATCTTCAATCTCTATTAATGTATTATTACAATTAGCACTTAGCACAATAATTACACGATGTTACAAAACAACACACAAATTTGATAGCAGCACAAACTGTCAGGACAACCTGGAATTAAAATAGAAAAACATTATGGCTGTGTTGTAATATTATAATGTTTACATAGAACAAGTGGTGAAACTTCATCTTTGCAATCTGCATTACACTACTGATCAAGCACTTAACAATAACATTTTTCTAAATTTTAAATGTAAACAATTAATGTTTCTGCCTCTTTAATGAACTTCACCTGAAAGTATTAACAGCTGTTAAGTAACAGTTCACTTTGTATTACGTGTCGTAGCGCAGTCTGGCGGATCCAATGTAAAACACTTCAACATCAACAATTTATTATTAAAAACATAATGAAATAAACTATTTAAATTGGACCGAATTGTGAATCTAAACCATTCTCGGATCCACCTGAAGACACACAAAAAGTTTCATTACAATCGGTCCACCCGTTTAGGAGGAGTTCAGCTCCATACACACGCACACAAGAAATATAAATATACATATATATATATATATATATATATATATATATATATATATGTAATATTCATATGTTTGATGGAGCCTTGAACAATCTTCGCATGAAAATGACAGGTTATCGTTATATTTGAATACACGGAGACGATAAGCCCCTCGCTGTTCATTCCAGAGAACACAATCATGAAACAAACTACAAAATTGCTGTAAATCAAAAGGCAATATTAACGCAGCTACCCACTAGAACGTAAATATATCGATATTTAATTTGAGAAGGAGTGAAACTGCTCATCAACTTTTATAATGAAAATCTTCTTTCTGTTCTAACCATCATTAATGTATAAAAATTACTTGTTTTTACTTTTCGAAATTCTTAGTGAAAAATCAATTGTGATCTACTTTTCCCGGTTTATTATTCAATCACAGTGATGTTTTCTTGTTTATATTTTAAGTTGGTTTTATTATATCATATTTGCAAATTTTCCCACAAATATCGTCGCAAAAAAGTACGCTAAGTCGTACGCAAATTCGTAAAGTGTATACTAATATTTGGCTCTTTATTGGTTTTAGAAAATAACTCGTTTATATTTATACATATATTAAAATAAACGTATCATTGTACAAAGTCCCTTTAAAAGAAGAAGAAAAGACTTCTTATTTAATATTTAGAACTTTATCGTCATCAAAAATGTACAAACTAAGTAAAATTATATTACATTTGTTTTACTTTGCACCTTTTTGATGATGCCAAGTGTCAAAATATTAAAGGAAATAATACTGTCACATAATCACATTTACTTTTGAACTTAAAAAAGTTGATTAATAATGAATTTAAATCCATTAAATAATATTTAAATACATGTTATGGCAAGAAATGAGTAATGTAGGAGTTATTAGGATTTCCAAATTACACAACTTGTATGATACAATGTACAACTTCTAGAGCTTAATTGTGGTTTTTTGTGTGCTGTTTTTATAAGTGTTTTGATAGCAATAATGGTAAAATAACCAAAGCGTTTCTTCATTGATAACAGAGCGTATGTTAGATCCTGTACATTCCAATTCCCAACACTTGGGATATACCTTATTGAACATATGAAGAATCCCGTACTCACTTGAAAGGTCCGGTATAGATAAAGGTGCACTAAAGAAATAGTTTCACAGATTATCTGGGAATGTTCCATCGCACTCAAGATAATTCTTGGAAACCTTCTGTCCCAAAACTGTATATAAAACGGACGCTCGACAAAATCCACACTACACATCGTTCACACAGTGCTGAGCTCAAGACAGTTTACGGTAAGTGTGGCTGATGTCTTTATCACGTTTTTCATTCAATATTTCCACATGGCAAAAATCGAATAAATTTTTCTGTTTGTAAATCTTTCATAAACTAATATTCAGAAGAAAATGTAATTGATCTACTGTATAAATATAGATATATACATTGGTATCTATCTATATCCAATATATTCCACCCTATGAAGCCTTTAAATAATACTATCTATTTTATTAATTTTGAAAAGCATTATTAAATTAAATTAAATATATTAAAAAGCATTATTAAATTTTAAAGAGCATACACCTAAAATGTTATGAAATGGTTAACTTATAAATTTATATAACTTTATTAGGTTTTTGTTACCTCTGAATTTTACAGAAAAGGATTAGTAACAATATATTCTACGGTTTTTGGTAAATATAAAACTAACTTGATAATGGATTTAAACTGAATCTGGGTTGAAATTTGAATTTGATTTGCTTTAGTTTTCAGATCCAATAATAAAAATGGATATACAATTTGATAAAATTAATTTTTTCATATTTATTTCAAATACGCATACTTTGATCAAAGAAAAATGTTGTTATTATCTATAAAATGTTAAAAGTTAAGTGCCTGTTTTCAGATAACAATGAAACTCTTACTTCTCTCTGCCCTGGTGGCCGTCGCCCTCTCTCATCCTCTGGAAGTTTCCGAGGAGATCATGCCCAATGGGAACTTTTCAAGGTAACATATAATTTATATAGATCATAAGGATATGAATTCATGTAATCATAAATTAGTGATAACGACGAAAACGTGATAACGACCTTAAATTTGATAGAGATACATATCTCGTAACCACACTAGGAAAATGGGTAGCTCTTTGTAACTGTGGTTAGTCTACATTAATTACCTCAGTAAACGACTTAAAAATATTAGGTAACAGTAGTATGCTAATTTCTTCAGAGTCATACAATTTAATCTCAGTTAATAAAACATATTGTTTGCATGCTATTTAATAAGTGTAGTAAAACAAGTTAACAACTAATAACAGCATTTGTACTACTATATGTACCAAACGGTTTAATTAAATAAAATCTGTTTGTGTGGTAAATATAAAATAAGTGTAGTAATATATGTTGTTCAATAATAAATAATTAAATAAAATCAAATAAATTACTGATATAGATGTTCATGAGATGTGTTATTAATTTATTTTTATTTTTTGTGTGGAACGTTTGCTTATACAGCTTGTTTCAACGAAAAAATGCATAAAATACGAGTATATCCCTATGTTATTGCATATTCTGGTATAATAACTAAATATAATTTCTAACCAAGACGTGAAAAATCGAAAAATGTACCATTAATGCTATATTTACTTACTGGTGAGGGAACTAAACATGTTATTTAATCTCAAATTTTGCTACATTACAGTATTTGATATTTCATGTCTAATACAAACATCTCATTTAGGTGGCCCACGAAAGAGAATACGTTACACAAGAAGAGGAACTGAAGAGAATGACTATTTTCCTGGAAAATCTGAAGTTTGTACGAGAACACAATGAAAAGTTTGGAAAGGGTGAAGTTTCCTTTGATGTGGAAATCAATAAATTTTCGGATTTGGTAAGTAAATAAACACCCATAGGTCTAAAACAAATGATACTGAGTTACAGTGAAACTCATAGATATGATTCTATACATTACACTCTCTTCTTGTATTTATATCTAATAAACTTTGTCTGTTTATTTGTTGTATTTAGATTATAATTTAAATGTATAACTTAGGTTAATGCAGAAAAACGCCCGTGAAAACAATACTTTTATACACAACGCAGGTATTGCAGCGTCTGGTATCTGACGCTGTCTGAAACTTGACTCTTGGAATCTAAAGTCATGTTTCTTCTGAAGCGATCCAAAGAATGTCACCGACGAAGAAGCTCATAACGAAATCTTTTAGAAATCAGAGACACTTATACATAGGCGAAGTGGCAAACTCATTGTCTTATCAGGTGCACAATTGAATTCACTATGATGTCTCTGATACGATCTCTTAGCAAGGCGGAATAACCGAACCTTTCATACACAACGCAGAAATTGTAGGAAGTGATAATTCGGTTTGAGTGCCGAATCCAATTCGGCAGAAAACAAAAATAAATAAAAGGAAGCTAAACCGGAATTGGACTCGGCAATCAAAGACGTTTATCTATCTCGCACTCATATACTATCGTATTTCTTCGTAATACTCTTAAAACTCTGATCTTTTGTGACAGCAACTCTGGAACATCACGTAATATTGTTCATAAAATGTGTGATAATGACTTATTTCCCCATTCCACGTATTCCTGGTACACGGTTTTCCATACAGAGACACTAAGCAGGTTACCGGTTACCTTATTCAACGTTTATAAACTATCTAGCCTTCGGTTTGTAACGGAAAATAAATTTAGATCGCATGATAGTAGGCACATTTTGAATTTTCATTGTAATATACAGGTCTGCAGTACTTAAAAAATACAGTATAAGTAGTTTTTTGTTTTAAGAATAAATTGCTTACTATATAAATCAAAAGAAGCGTACACAATAAACTGTATTTTTACGGTACATTTAACTTAATTACACTACAATTTCCAAAAAGAAATACATAAACTGTAGTGTTTCTTTCTATGGAGGGTACAGTAGAGTAAAGCACTTATCAAGCGTATTTTATACTTTTATGGTTAACTAAACCAATGAAAAAGTTTGTTGTTTAATATTTTATGTATTACACAAATAATACAATGTCAACTAAATATCCCAAGTAATGTGCATATAATGAATTTTTCTATTCCCACCCAGACCACCGAGGAGTTCGTGACCATGATGAATGGGTACAAGCGCCCAGAGGGACTTGAGAGGACTGGAGATGCCTTCGACGACTCGGAGAACGTCAGGCTCCCTAAGAACGTGCACTGGAGGAAGAAAGGAGCTGTCACTGAAGTCAAGGACCAAGGACTTTGTGGATCTTGCTGGGCTTTCAGTGCTGTAAGTCCTAAAATAAAATATGAACGGTAGATTATTAGTGATATATTGAAATATCAGCTATGTCAGTAAGTAAATAGATTTAATAGCCATTAAAACTGTCTTGAAGTGATGTTGTGTGAAACAGAGTGGAAGTCTCGAGGGTCAACACTACCTGAAGTCTAAGAAGCTGGTGTCACTCAGTGAACAGAATCTTATGGACTGCTCAACTGCTGAAGGAAACAATGGATGTCACGGTGGTCTCATGGATAATGCTTTCATTTACGTGAAAAAGAACAAGGGCATTGACACAGAGGCATCTTACCCCTACGAGCCTAAATTACGTAAATAATTCAGCTTTATTCTTTATATAATTTAAATAATTTTTCCTGCCAAAATACATACTAAAATATAGTGGAAATGGCTTTATACAAACTGATAGGATTTGACTGGAATCGGTCAAAAATTATTGATATGTGGTGTAGAAAAAAATAGTACGCTTGCTGGATATTAATACTATACATACATAATATATATTGCTAAAATTCGTATTTTTATGCTTTTCTTACATAGTAAATTATTATAGTAGTTAAAATATGTTTAAGGGAATTTTGTAGCCTTGCATGCCACAATCCTATAATGGAAACGGAACGTTTTGCCGTCACCACGGCTTGTTTTACTTTCAGTGTTTACCCTGAAATGTTATATGCATCTAGCAAAACATGAAAACAAGAAACATGTTTTTATTTACAGAGTGACACTTGCCGCTACGACCCCAAGAACAAGGGAGCCACCGACAATGGATTTGTTGACATCACCTCAGGCAGTGAGAAGGCTCTGCAGAAGGCTGTGGCTACGGTTGGGCCGATCTCAGTCGCCATTCTGGCTAAACACACTTCCTTTAAACACTACAAGAGTGGTAAGTTCATACTGCAGTAACTAACTCCACCTGTGGCAACTCGACTAACCTTGTATTTGTCCTCGTCACATAATGTGCTCTCATTTTTGTCCAGGAGTGTACAAGGATCCCGACTGTTCTTTAATAGTTTTGGACCACGGAGTTCTGGCTGTTGGCTACGGCTCAGCCAAGAAGGGCGGCGCCTACTGGCTGGTGAAGAACTCCTGGGGAAGTAACTGGGGCATGAACGGCTACGTCATGATGGCCAGGAACTTCCACAACATGTGCGGTATCGCCACAATGGCCAGCTATCCTAAAGTTTAATCACTTCCTTTGTGTATGACATATGAACCATTTATTAAAGTTACTTGAACATTGAAACCTTATTTATTTTTTAACATTGTATGATTATTAATATCGCTAATTAAAAAGAAAAGTGTTACATCTCAAAATGTTCCGCCTCGTACCGCCAGGAAGCATATATAGTGTCATATATCAGATAGTTTGTTATACTATAACATAAAGTAGCATTTATTGATATTGATAATAAATATACTATACTAATAATATTACTAAAGTAGAGAGAAATTGTATGTTCTAGGACAACCGTTACACGGCCAAGGTCACACAACATCAACACAAAGGTCAATGACCCCTCGCCCCCCTCCACCCCCTCGCCCACAGAGGTCAATGACCCCTCGCCCCCCTCCACCCCCTCGCCCACAGAGGTCAATGACCCCTCCCCCCCCTCCACCCCCTCGCCCACAGAGGTCAATGACCCCTCGCCCCCTCCACCCCCTCGCCCACAGAGGTCAATGACCCCTCGCCCCCTCCACCCCCACCCCCTCGCCCACAGAGGTCAATGACCCCCCCCCCTCCACCCCCTCGCCCACAGAGGTCAATGACCCCTCGCCCCCCTCCACCTCCAGAGGTCAATGACCTTCAAGGCCATTCGATGACCTTGACTTTGGATTTCAAGGTCACACTATGACCTTGACCTTGGACTTCAAGGTCACCCGATGACCTTGACCTTGGAATTTAAGGTCACCCGATGACCTTGACCTTGGACTTCAAGGTCACTTAATAGCCTTGACCTTCAGTTGTAAGAACGTTTCGTCATAACACTTGAGTCGTCATACAACTGTGACAACACCTGGCTATACGTAGTTTACTTATGATGTAATATTTATGACGTAAATATGAGATCATTGTAATAGTTTGTGGTATTACTGATATTGTATGTTGGCACAAGACATGCGCAGGAAGTAGTTTTCCTTCTGGAGTTTTTGATTCATTAATATTAATAAAGCGGATGACCAGAGTGATTAAGCCACGCGCAGTGCAATTTTGTTGCAACAGTATAATAATAAGTATTTATTCACTATGGTAATGGATTCAACGAAGTGCGTGTAAAGTAAACAAGTGTAGTTATGCAACGTGTGATACAGCCTTGAGGTTTCTTTATAAGCTGAGGAGGAAGTTTTACCCAACAGTGTTCTGTTCATGCTTTCCAAGACACTTCTAATATACAGGTATGTATTTCATACAATTACGTTCCATTATTTTCTACGTTTTTTGAAAAATATGTTGTTTTTCCAAAACTAACTATTGGTAAATTATTTACAAATTGTGTTAAACTAGTATTAATTTGGTTTTATTAAATAGATGAAAACAGTGCATTTTAAATTTTGTAATTTAAAAAATATTAAATTTCTTTTGTATTGATTATTAACGATTTTAATTTTTGTGTTTTAGAAATGGATTCTGAAACAGTCGTTGACTTGACACAATCCGAAGAGCATTCTTCAATACTACGTAAGCTTCTAAGTACTCCTCCACCTCCACCACTTAAACAGCAACAGAAACAGCAACAGCAACAGCAACAGCAGCTGACACAACAACCGTCTACTTCTTCATCTTTCGGTACGTCAGCAATGATGAGTTTCTTAACATTGACACAGATTATAGAAAATTTATGGATGATTGGGTTTCGAAGTTTGGATAGTTGGGAACAATTGGTTAGTCAACTGAAAAAATCAAAAGACATTTGCATGAACCCTATAGCAGTACAACTGCTATTTATTTTCCAAAACTTATGTGATTCTTTGACTAAATATTACCTAGTAGAAAATAATGACTTATCTGCAGATAAACAGGTTTATTATTTATTAGAAGAGCACACGTATGACATGTTATTAAGTATTTTTGATGATGTATTAAAAAATGTTACTAATGTTTCGTTTCCACTAAATATTGTACAAAAGATTCAGGATATCGGAAGAAGTAGATTAATAGAATTAGAAGGTAATACTGAACAAAAAGAGAGTAAAAAATTGAGAAAAGGAGTTAAAAGACCAAAAAGTGATTATTCGTCTGATTCAGATCAACTAAACTTTGATGATGACGATGATGAGGTTGACAAATTTGCTAAATTATTTAACCATAAAAATAATAAATCCTTATTCATATCACAACATTTACAGTACCAGTCTGGCGATCAAAAAAGAAAAATATCAACACCTGGCGAGACTGGTACTCATTTAATTAAAATTGAAATCACCGATGTTAAAGATTTGAAAAAATGTAAAAGTGAAAAACAATATTGGCAAAAAGTATCGAAAAAAGGCTATTTTTTATTAGACGTTAAAAAAATCCAGAAGACAAAAAAAAGTTTGAAGTAATTAACAATGTGTTAACGTCTGTTGGTCAAAACATGTTAAAAATGGACAGTGTAAAACAAGAAACAGTTACATTTGATAAAAAAGACAAATCGTACTAAATGTTAAGTAGAGTTTGTTAAATATTTTTAGGCTTACTATGTCTTATTGATTTTACAATAATTTTCTATATTAATTAATTAGTTATTATTTTTTCAGCTAGTAACACTCTAAAATTTATTCGACTGTCGGAAAATGGATTTCCACCCGAACGTTGTTCACCATTAGCTGCGGGCTTTGATTTAAGAAGTGGAGAAAATGTAGTTATAAAAAAATGGGATCGTAAATTAGTAAAAACAAATATTGCGATAGTATTACCAGACGAGTGTTATGGTCGAATAGCGCCGAGATCAGGTCTATCTTTAAAAAACGGTATACATGTAGGTGCTGGAGTTATTGATCCAGATTATAGAGGAAACGTAGGAATAGTGCTGTTCAATTTATCAAACGATAATTTCAGTGTAGAAATTGGTGATAGAATAGCTCAATTAATTTGCAAGCGAATAGTTTGGCCTGATATTGAGGAGGTTACTAAAAACAGTGTGTTAGAAAAAACTAGTAGAGATGAAAATGGTTTTTGGATCAACAGGATTAAAATAATTTTTTTTATTTTTTTCAGATCATAAATAATGGAATCTTTTCTACCATTTAAAAAAAGAAAACATACTTTTGTTTCTGAACCAATGAACATTGATAATAATGAAGAAGAAGAGCTCATGGAATTAGAACAGGAAAATAATTATTCTCTATCACCATCTACATCATCATCATCATTATCTTCTGATGAAAATAAATTATTAGAAGTTCCCAATTTAAAACGAAAAATACACAGATTAAAATTAGTATGTCCAAATTATAAATTTATAGAAATTGAAAATGCGTTTAAAGGTATTTTAAAAACGTACTATTTGAAAAACCAAGACAAAAATTTAAAAGATATTTGTTTAATTTTACAAGTTTCTAAAGAAGAAATAAAACAGTTGATATTAAATTTACTAAATGAATATGAAGCATTAAAATTTAACATTGTTGTTGAATGTACTTATATGAAACCTTTTACAAAGGAGACTCAAGAAGTGGCTTTTAAAACCTCTAATTTTACAGTGTTTCGTGAAAATTCTTTAAATAATATCTTGAGAAATATGTTTACAAAAATTTGTGGTGAAGAAAATGATTATTTAGGAAAAGGTAGCGGTTGGACATTACATTCTGTAGATGGAATTCTTGTACGATGTAGTAAGTATAGACCATTAGCCGGCTCTTCATACATTACTCTTCCAAAGTGTATTCAAAATAAAAAAGCTATTATTAATCCGCAAAATCTAGATGATGATAAATGTTTTCAATGGTCAATTCTAGCTCGTTATGTAGAAGGCGAGCATAGAGAACGTGTAGATGAAAGATATACATCTATAATTAATAACTTCAATTTTAATGATTTAGTTTATCCATGCACTTTAAAACAAATTAAAAAATTCGAAAAAAATAATTTTGGAATAAGTGTAAATGTTTATGGTATAAATAAAACATTCGAAATTTATCCACTCAGAGTATGTGAAGAAGAAGCTGAAAATCATTTTGATTTATTGTTATTGTCCAACGATCAAGGTATTAACCACTATTGTTATATTAATGATTTTTCAAGATTAATTAGAACACAAATTTCACTCAATACGAAAAAAAATGATATTTTGTAAAAGATGTTTTGCTCATTATTCAGGAATTGATAAACAAGTAAAATTAAATGCTCACAAATTAAACTGTAAAAATCAATAAGCCGTTAAAAGCACAAATGCCGGATAATCCATCAATTTTAAAATTTACAAATTTTCATTTTAAGTTTAACCTCTTAACGCCCACTGTGCCAAATTTGTCACATACCCATTTTATGCATGTAGTATAGTGTCAGAATGAAAATTACAACCTTAAATGCCCATTGTGACACATATGGAACTATTTTGAATAATTTACTGTACTGTGCTGTTGCCTGGTGGCAGTTATGTGAACTACAGCCAGTGAGCAGATCTACCATACACAGTAAACACCAATTCTTCATAACCTCTAAGTCTTCATACCTGTATTTAGCAGAAAAAAAGTAAGTACCCTTTTTATAAAATATGGTCTAGTTTACATAGTTAACTGAAAGTGTGTTACAGTAGTTTTAGTTCATAAAATATGTCTAGTTTATGTTTTATGATGCTTTTTAGGTTTGTGCCAAATTTGTCACATTGGGCACAACTGTAAAACTGCAGTTTTTCAGTTCGTCCCAAAAATGGCACATTGGGCATTAAAGTCAACCTACAAGCTTTTTGTACAACAATGTTTATTTTTGTCAGATGTCACATTGTCGACTAAGAAGACATAACAACACAACTTCGCTTTTACCCCCCGATGACAGTGAAGACAGTTTGGTGGATGACTCAGATGAGGATCCAGATTACACCCCTGGCCGTGACAAAAAGAACAAGTTAGCCTTATTTTGTAAGTTTATTTATACCATTAATTCCATAATTAAACTTAGTTAGGCTCATACTTACTAATCTAAATTTATATTCAATACTAATAGGCTATGTTCTGTTTATTATATGTCTTTTCTTGTTATGACAGCACCATTTTTAATGCACACGGTTAGGATAATTCAGATTATGTTACACTAGGCTGTATAGAAAATTGTTTCAGCGGTGCTGTTATATACTAGTAAAGACCTCAATATGTTATTTATTTTAGTGTGAAATACATACTTTTTTGTGGTTTGAAAAAAAGCAAGGCAACAGCGAGTTTGTTTTGTTTCAGTGAACAATGCAGCGAGCTCCAGTGATGTCACAGATGAAGACGAAGAGAACATCCCTTCAACGTCTACAGCCACAAAAAAGAAGATTCCAAAAAAACCAGCACCTGCTTGGAATGAAGTGAATCCAGATAACAGTGAGAAACCTTCTCCGCCAATGCTAGAATTAAGTAACGAACATGTACTTCAGTCTCCAGTTGACTACTTCAAAGATTTTTTTGACAATGACCTTTTAACTTTGATTGCTACTCAGTCAAACTTGTATAGTGTCCAAAAAATCCGAATAAACCCTTGAATACCTCAGAGAAGGAAGTAGAGCAGTTTATAGGCATTTGCATCTACATGAGCATTTATGGTCTACCTAGGAGTAGGATGTATTGGAATGGAAATACACGAGTAGAAAAGGTTGCACATGTTATGTCACGTAACAGATGGGAGGAACTGAAGGCCAACTTGCACTTCAATAACAATGATCACATGCCATTACAGAATGATCCAAACAAAGATAGGCTATTTAAAATCCGCCCACTAGTTGATGCTCTTCAAAACAAATTCAAAAACATTCCTATTGAGGAACAAATGCTCTGTGTTGATGAACAGATTGTGCCCTTCAAAGGCACATCTTTACTAAAACAGTACAACCCGATGAAACCCCACAAGTGGGGATACAAACTGTTTGTACTTTGTGACAGCAAGGGTCTGATTCACAATTTTGAGATCTACACTGGTCGCATACTACCTGCTACTTCCCTACCTGACATTGGAGCTAGTTCAAATGTTGTTTTACGACTGGTTGAACACTTGCCTCGTAATGAAAACAAATTCTTAATCTATTTTGATAACTGGTACTCATCACCAGCTCTCTTAGTGACTCTAGCAAATATTGGTTTCCAATCCCTCGGGACCATTCGACTAGGACGATTTCCAGGCTTGTTGTTTTCATCTGACCAAGAAATGAAAAAGAAAGGCCGTGGGTCTTATGAGGAAAAAGAGGCAACAATTGATGGGGTAAAAATTAGGGCTGTAAAATGGTTAGACAATCGAGGGGTGTCTCTTGCGTCAACTTTTGAGTCTGCTTGCCCTATCAACACTGTGCAACGCTTTGACTCTAAAGGTCGTGAGCAGATTGATGTCACTTGCCCTAAAATCGTTACAACATACAATAAGTTCATGGGGGGAGTGGACCTTCTAGATGGACTTATCAGCTACTACCGAATTAATCTAAGATCTCGGAAGTTTTATTTGAGGTTTTTCTTCCACTTTGTTGACGTAAGTATTGTCAATGGATGGCTTCTCTTCAGACGAGACTGTCAACATAATGGAATTGCTAAGCAGGGAGTAATGGATTTGCTAGCTTTCCGGTGTGAGGTGGCCGAGTCTCTTTGTAACTTAGGAGCTGACCCAATAAAAAGAGGAAGGCCATCAACAGACAGGGTAGAGAACGAATTTTCAAAGAAAAAGAAGAAAGGTCCATGTGTCAATATCCCTATACCAGATGTTAGAAAAGATGGAGTTGGACATTGGCCATCTGTTGTCGAAGATAGGCAGAGATGCAAGCATTCCTTCTGCAAGCAGAAATCATCCATTATGTGTGAAAAGTGTAAAGTTCACCTCTGCCTAAACAAAGGAAAGAACTGTTTTGTGGATTTCCACTTGTAAGGTGCTCCTTATACTGTGTAGTAATGTGTTTTACTTATAATTCTAAATATACTGTAATTATGAAGCAATATACTATTAGTTTTTCTTATGTCCTGTTTACTTTCTCTAAAGTGCACTATTTTCTCTATTGCCCAATGTGCCAGATTTGGCACTTACCCAAAATTTGGTTAAATAGTAAATTTAAAAATCTGAAAAAAATTACAGGTCATCTAAGTACCATTTAAAGTAACTTTTAGCATAAAATAATTTTTTTTATATACTGCATCATGTAGTGGGCATTAAGAGGTTAAGGTTCCAGTTGTTGCTTACTGCGATTTTGAATGTATTTTGAAAAAAGTTGATGAACAGCAATCAAAGTACACAACCATTAATGAAATACATGAACCAATGAGTTTTTGTGTGTATTTAGTTATTGATAAAGACTTTCCGGAACATATGACATCTCAATTGCCAAATGAACCGTATCTTTATAGAGGTCCTGATGCAGCTTCAAAATTTATGGATTATCTAATTTCAATTGCAAATTTGTTAGCAGAATTAATTGATATTAATAGACCTATGATACCATTGAGTGATTATGAAAGAAATAGAATTAAATCTATTAATAATTGTGAATTGTGTAATTTAGAATTTACCATGATTGAACAACCTGTAAAAGATCATTGTCACTTTACTGGACGTTTTAGAAATTTACTCTGTAACAAATGTAATTTGAAAAGAAAAAATCAAACATGTTTACCAATATTTTTGCATGGAAGTTCTAACTATGACACACATTTTATTGTTAAACAGTTAGGTTGTGACCAACAAAAAATTAATGTTATTCCGAATTCTTCAGAAAAATATGTTAGTTTTTCTAAAAACACGACTGGTAAAATTAAATTACGTTTTCTTGATAGTTTTAGATTTTTAAATACCAGTCTAGCTCAGTTAGCAAATAATTTACCAAAAGAAAGATTTTATCATACTAAATTATTTTTTAATAATGAAAATGATTTACCTTTTGTTACTAGAAAAGGTGTGTATCCTTATGAATATACAGATTCGTGGGAAAAATTGGAAGAAACTCAATTACCTGCAAAAGAATGTTTTTTTTAACAAAATGTCAGAAGAACATATTTCAAATGAAGAATTTGATCATGCCAAAAAAGTTTGGTCACGATTTAACTGTCAAACATTAGGTGATTATTCTGATTTTTATCTAAAAACTGATGTATTATTATTAGCAGATATATTTGAAAATTTCCGCATTATATGTCTTAATAATTATGAATTAGATCCAGCTAATTACCTAACTCTTCCTAGTTTAACATTTGATGCGATGTTAAAATTTACAGAAGTAGAATTGGAATTATTAAACAATTATGACATGTATATGTTTATTGAAAAAGGAATACGTGGCGGTATTACTAGTTGTATAAAAAGACACGCTATAGCAAACAATAAAGATTTAAATGATACATTATTTGATTGTAATAAACCCTCTAATTATTTGACATATATAGATGCAAATAATTTATATGGCTGGGCCATGATCAAACCTATGCCAAAAGATGGATTTAGATGGTTAACAAATAAAGAAATAAAAAGATTCAATGTACAATCAATAACAAATGATAGTCCTATTGGATATATTATTGAATGTAATATTGGTTATCCATCATATTTACACGATTATCATAATGATTTACCATTTCTACCTGAAAAACAATGTCCGCCAAATTCAAAACAAGTTAAATTACTCACTACTCTTAATGATAAAGAATATTATGTGTGTCATTATGTCAACTTAAAACAGGCACTAGATAATGGATTAGTTTTAAAAAGAATACATCGAATCTTACAATTCAATCAGAGTCCTTGGCTTAAATCATATATTTTATTTAACACTGAAAAGAGGAAACAGTCGAATAATGAATTTGAAAAAGACTTTTATAAATTACTTAATAATGCAATGTTTGGCAAATCAATAGAAAATGTTCGAGACAGACTTAATTTAGAATTAGTAAATACTGAGAAAAGATTGTCAAAATTGATTTCCAGACCTAATTTTAAAAACCGAATAGTTTATTCAGAAAATTTAAGCGCAGTAGAATGTAGTAAAGATGTTGTATTGTTTAATAAACCTATTTATATTGGATTTACAGTCTTAGAATTAAGCTAATTTCACATGTACGATTTTCATTATAACATAATGAAACCATTTTATCCAAATAAAATAAACTTGACTGGATAAAATAAAAATAAAATAAACTTGATTTGACTGGAATCGGTCAAAAATTATTGATATGTGGTGTAGAAAAAATAGTACGCTTGCTGGATATTAATACTATACATACATAATATATATTGCTAAAATTCGTATTTTTATGCTTTTCTTACATAGTAAATTATTATAGTAGTTAAAATATGTTTAAGGGAATTTTGTAGCCTTGCATGCCACAATCCTATAATGGAAACGGAACGTTTTGCCGTCACCACGGCTTGTTTTACTTTCAGTGTTTACCCTGAAATGTTATATGCATCTAGCAAAACATGAAAACAAGAAACATGTTTTTATTTACAGAGTGACACTTGCCGCTACGACCCCAAGAACAAGGGAGCCACCGACAATGGATTTGTTGACATCACCTCAGGCAGTGAGAAGGCTCTGCAGAAGGCTGTGGCTACGGTTGGGCCGATCTCAGTCGCCATTCTGGCTAAACACACTTCCTTTAAACACTACAAGAGTGGTAAGTTCATACTGCAGTAACTAACTCCACCTGTGGCAACTCGACTAACCTTGTATTTGTCCTCGTCACATAATGTGCTCTCATTTTTGTCCAGGAGTGTACAAGGATCCCGACTGTTCTTTAATAGTTTTGGACCACGGAGTTCTGGCTGTTGGCTACGGCTCAGCCAAGAAGGGCGGCGCCTACTGGCTGGTGAAGAACTCCTGGGGAAGTAACTGGGGCATGAACGGCTACGTCATGATGGCCAGGAACTTCCACAACATGTGCGGTATCGCCACAATGGCCAGCTATCCTAAAGTTTAATCACTTCCTTTGTGTATGACATATGAACCATTTATTAAAGTTACTTGAACATTGAAACCTTATTTATTTTTTAACATTGTATGATTATTAATATCGCTAATTAAAAAGAAAAGTGTTACATCTCAAAATGTTCCGCCTCGTACCGCCAGGAAGCATATATAGTGTCATATATCAGATAGTTTGTTATACTATAACATAAAGTAGCATTTATTGATATTGATAATAAATATACTATACTAATAATATTACTAAAGTAGAGAGAAATTGTATGTTCTAGGACAACCGTTACACGGCCAAGGTCACACAACATCAACACAAAGGTCAATGACCCCTCGCCCCCCTCCACCCCCTCACCCACAGAGGTCAATGACCCCTCGCCCCCCTCCACCCCCTCGCCCACAGAGGTCAATGACCCCTCCCCCCCCCTCCACCCCCTCGCCCACAGAGGTCAATGACCCCTCGCCCCCTCCACCCCCTCGCCCACAGAGGTCAATGACCCCTCGCCCCCTCCACCCCCTCGCCCACAGAGGTCAATGACCCCCCCCCCTCCACCCCCTCGCCCACAGAGGTCAATGACCCCTCGCCCCCCTCCACCTCCAGAGGTCAATGACCTTCAAGGCCATTCGATGACCTTGACTTTGGATTTCAAGGTCACACTATGACCTTGACCTTGGACTTCAAGGTCACCCGATGACCTTGACCTTGGTATTTAAGGTCACCCGATGACCTTGACCTTGGACTTCAAGGTCACTTAATAGCCTTGACCTTCAGTTGTAAGAACGTTTCGTCATAACACTTGAGTCGTCATACAACTGTGACAACACCTGGCTATACGTAGTTTACTTATGATGTAATATTTATGACGTAAATATGAGATCATTGTAATAGTTTGTGGTATTACTGATATTGTATGTTGGCACAAGACATGCGCAGGAAGTAGTTTTCCTTCTGGAGTTTTTGATTCATTAATATTAATAAAGCGGATGACCAGAGTGATTAAGCCACGCGCAGTGCAATTTTGTTGCAACAGTATAATAATAAGTATTTATTCACTATGGTAATGGATTCAACGAAGTGCGTGTAAAGTAAACAAGTGTAGTTATGCAACGTGTGATACAGCCTTGAGGTTTCTTTATAAGCTGAGGAGGAAGTTTTACCCAACAGTGTTCTGTTCATGCTTTCCAAGACACTTCTAATATACAGGTATGTATTTCATACAATTACGTTCCATTATTTTCTACGTTTTTTGAAAAATATGTTGTTTTTTTTCCAAAACTAACTATTGGTAAATTATTTACAAATTGTGTTAAACTAGTATTAATTTGGTTTTATTAAATAGATGAAAACAGTGCATTTTAAATTTTGTAATTTAAAAAATATTAAATTTCTTTTGTATTGATTATTAACGATTTTAATTTTGTGTTTTAGAAATGGATTCTGAAACAGTCGTTGACTTGACACAATCCGAAGAGCATTCTTCAATACTACGTAAGCTTCTAAGTACTCCTCCACCTCCACCACTTAAACAGCAACAGCAACAGCAACAGCAACAGAAACAGCAACAGAAACAGCAACAGCAACAGCAGCTGACACAACAACCGTCTACTTCTTCATCTTTCGGTACGTCAGCAATGATGAGTTTCTTAACATTGACACAGATTATAGAAAATTTATGGATGATTGGGTTTCGAAGTTTGGATAGTTGGGAACAATTGGTTAGTCAACTGAAAAAATCAAAAGACATTTGCATGAACCCTATAGCAGTACAACTGCTATTTATTTTCCAAAACTTATGTGATTCTTTGACTAAATATTACCTAGTAGAAAATAATGACTTATCTGCAGATAAACAGGTTTATTATTTATTAGAAGAGCACACGTATGACATGTTATTAAGTATTTTTGATGATGTATTAAAAAATGTTACTAATATTTCGTTTCCACTAAATATTGTACAAAAGATTCAGGATATCGGAAGAAGTAGATTAATAGAATTAGAAGGTAATACTGAACAAAAAGAGAGTAAAAAATTGAGAAAAGGAGTTAAAAGACCAAAAAGTGATTATTCGTCTGATTCAGATCAACTAAACTTTGATGATGACGATGATGAGGTTGACAAATTTGCTAAATTATTTAACCATAAAAATAATAAATCCTTATTCATATCACAACATTTACAGTACCAGTCTGGCGATCAAAAAAGAAAAATATCAACACCTGGCGAGACTGGTACTCATTTAATTAAAATTGAAATCACCGATGTTAAAGATTTGAAAAAATGTAAAAGTGAAAAACAATATTGGCAAAAAGTATCGAAAAAAGGCTATTTTTTATTAGACGTTAAAAAATCCAGAAGACAAAAAAAAGTTTGAAGTAATTAACAATGTGTTAACGTCTGTTGGTCAAAACATGTTAAAAATGGACAGTGTAAAACAAGAAACAGTTACATTTGATAAAAAAGACAAATCGTACTAAATGTTAAGTAGAGTTTGTTAAATATTTTTAGGCTTACTATGTCTTATTGATTTTACAATAATTTTCTATATTAATTAATTAGTTATTATTTTTTCAGCTAGTAACACTCTAAAATTTATTCGACTGTCGGAAAATGGATTTCCACCCGAACGTTGTTCACCATTAGCTGCGGGCTTTGATTTAAGAAGTGGAGAAAATGTAGTTATAAAAAAAATGGGATCGTAAATTAGTAAAAACAAATATTGCGATAGTATTACCAGACGAGTGTTATGGTCGAATAGCGCCGAGATCAGGTCTATCTTTAAAAAACGGTATACATGTAGGTGCTGGAGTTATTGATCCAGATTATAGAGGAAACGTAGGAATAGTGCTGTTCAATTTATCAAACGATAATTTCAGTGTAGAAATTGGTGATAGAATAGCTCAATTAATTTGCAAGCGAATAGTTTGGCCTGATATTGAGGAGGTTACTAAAAACAGTGTGTTAGAAAAAACTAGTAGAGATGAAAATGGTTTTGGATCAACAGGATTAAAATAATTATTTTTATTTTTTTCAGATCATAAATAATGGAATCTTTTCTACCATTTAAAAAAAGAAAACATACTTTTGTTTCTGAACCAATGAACATTGATAATAATGAAGAAGAAGAGCTCATGGAATTAGAACAGGAAAATAATTATTCTCTATCACCATCTACATCATCATCATCATTATCTTCTGATGAAAATAAATTATTAGAAGTTCCCAATTTAAAACGAAAAAAACACAGATTAAAATTAGTATGTCCAAATTTATAGAAATTGAAAATGCGTTTAAAGGTATTTTAAAAACGTACTATTTGAAAAACCAAGACAAAAATTTAAAAGATATTTGTTTAATTTTACAAGTTTCTAAAGAAGAAATAAAACAGTTGATATTAAATTTACTAAATGAATATGAAGCATTAAAATTTAACATTGTTGTTGAATGTACTTATATGAAACCTTTTACAAAGGAGACTCAAGAAGTGGCTTTTAAAACCTCTAATTTTACAGTGTTTCGTGAAAATTCTTTAAATAATATCTTGAGAAATATGTTTACAAAAATTTGTGGTGAAGAAAATGATTATTTAGGAAAAGGTAGCGGTTGGACATTACATTCTGTAGATGGAATTCTTGTACGATGTAGTAAGTATAGACCATTAGCCGGCTCTTCATACATTACTCTTCCAAAGTGTATTCAAAATAAAAAAGCTATTATTAATCCGCAAAATCTAGATGATGATAAATGTTTTCAATGGTCAATTCTAGCTCGTTATGTAGAAGGCGAGCATAGAGAACGTGTAGATGAAAGATATACATCTATAATTAATAACTTCAATTTTAATGATTTAGTTTATCCATGCACTTTAAAACAAATTAAAAAATTCGAAAAAAATAATTTTGGAATAAGTGTAAATGTTTATGGTATAAATAAAACATTCGAAATTTATCCACTCAGAGTATGTGAAGAAGAAGCTGAAAATCATTTTGATTTATTGTTATTGTCCAACGATCAAGGTATTAACCACTATTGTTATATTAATGATTTTTCAAGATTAATTAGAACACAAATTTCACTCAATACGAAAAAAATGATATTTTGTAAAAGATGTTTTGCTCATTATTCAGGAATTGATAAACAAGTAAAATTAAATGCTCACAAATTAAACTGTAAAATCAATAAGCCGTTAAAAGCACAAATGCCGGATAATCCATCAATTTTAAAATTTACAAATTTTCATTTTAAGTTTAAGGTTCCAGTTGTTGCTTACTGCGATTTTGAATGTATTTTGAAAAAAGTTGATGAACAGCAATCAAAGTACACAACCATTAATGAAATACATGAACCAATGAGTTTTTGTGTGTATTTAGTTATTGATAAAGACTTTCCGGAACATATGACATCTCAATTGCCAAATGAACCGTATCTTTATAGAGGTCCTGATGCAGCTTCAAAATTTATGGATTATCTAATTTCAATTGCAAATTTGTTAGCAGAATTAATTGATATTAATAGACCTATGATACCATTGAGTGATTATGAAAGAAATAGAATTAAATCTATTAATAATTGTGAATTGTGTAATTTAGAATTTACCATGATTGAACAACCTGTAAAAGATCATTGTCACTTTACTGGACGTTTTAGAAATTTACTCTGTAACAAATGTAATTTGAAAAGAAAAAATCAAACATGTTTACCAATATTTTTGCATGGAAGTTCTAACTATGACACACATTTTATTGTTAAACAGTTAGGTTGTGACCAACAAAAAATTAATGTTATTCCGAATTCTTCAGAAAAATATGTTAGTTTTTCTAAAAACACGACTGGTAAAATTAAATTACGTTTTCTTGATAGTTTTAGATTTTTAAATACCAGTCTAGCTCAGTTAGCAAATAATTTACCAAAAGAAAGATTTTATCATACTAAATTATTTTTTAATAATGAAAATGATTTACCTTTTGTTACTAGAAAAGGTGTGTATCCTTATGAATATACAGATTCGTGGGAAAAATTGGAAGAAACTCAATTACCTGCAAAAGAATGTTTTTTTAACAAAATGTCAGAAGAACATATTTCAAATGAAGAATTTGATCATGCCAAAAAAGTTTGGTCACGATTTAACTGTCAAACATTAGGTGATTATTCTGATTTTTATCTAAAAACTGATGTATTATTATTAGCAGATATATTTGAAAATTTCCGCATTATATGTCTTAATAATTATGAATTAGATCCAGCTAATTACCTAACTCTTCCTAGTTTAACATTTGATGCGATGTTAAAATTTACAGAAGTAGAATTGGAATTATTAAACAATTATGACATGTATATGTTTATTGAAAAAGGAATACGTGGCGGTATTACTAGTTGTATAAAAAGACACGCTATAGCAAACAATAAAGATTTAAATGATACATTATTTGATTGTAATAAACCCTCTAATTATTTGACATATATAGATGCAAATAATTTATATGGCTGGGCCATGATCAAACCTATGCCAAAAGATGGATTTAGATGGTTAACAAATAAAGAAATAAAAAGATTCAATGTACAATCAATAACAAATGATAGTCCTATTGGATATATTATTGAATGTAATATTGGTTATCCATCATATTTACACGATTATCATAATGATTTACCATTTCTACCTGAAAAACAATGTCCGCCAAATTCAAAACAAGTTAAATTACTCACTACTCTTAATGATAAAGAATATTATGTGTGTCATTATGTCAACTTAAAACAGGCACTAGATAATGGATTAGTTTTAAAAAGAATACATCGAATCTTACAATTCAATCAGAGTCCTTGGCTTCAATCATATATTTTATTTAACACTGAAAAGAGGAAACAGTCGAATAATGAATTTGAAAAAGACTTTTATAAATTACTTAATAATGCAATGTTTGGCAAATCAATAGAAAATGTTCGAGACAGACTTAATTTAGAATTAGTAAATACTGAGAAAAGATTGTCAAAATTGATTTCCAGACCTAATTTTAAAAACCGAATAGTTTATTCAGAAAATTTAAGCGCAGTAGAATGTAGTAAAGATGTTGTATTGTTTAATAAACCTATTTATATTGGATTTACAGTCTTAGAATTAAGCAAATTTCACATGTACGATTTTCATTATAACATAATGAAACCATTTTATCCAAATAAAATAAACTTATTTTATATTGATACTGATTCATTTTTTTATGAGATATTCACTAAAGATTTATATGAAGATTTCAATAATTTAAGTATAAAAAAATATTTTGATATGTCAGATTATCCAAAAAATCATAAATGTTATTTTGTAGAAAATAAAAAAAAATTAGGCTGTTTTAAAGACGAATGTATGGGTATTCCTATAGTAGAATTTATCGGATTAAGGAGCAAACTTTATACCTACAGAACTATGAACGATTTGTATTTAGAAGAAAAAAAGATGAAATTAAAAAAAGCTAAAGGTGTAACAAAATCTGTAATAAAAAATCATATTAATTTTTATGATTATAAAAATTGTTTATTTTCATCATGTAACATTAGAAAAGAAATGAGAATGTTTCAATCAAAAAAACATACTCTAAGAACAGTAACAATAAACAAGTTGGCTCTAAATGGAAATGATGATAAAAGATGTATTCAAAAAGACGGAGTACACACATTAGCGTATGGTCACACAAAATTGAAAATTTAATTTTTACATATCCATTTCTGTATATTATATTATATTTGTTATTATTTTTATTAATATTATACTAATTTTTTGTAAATATTGTACTAATATTATGTATTATTATCAAATATATTTACATACAATTGAATTACCATATACTATTGTACTTATTTTACCTCCTATTTCCTAATTTAAATATAAGGATAAAATAATAACACATCAATATTTACAAAAAAAAAATCATATTTATTTTTTTATATAATCTTTTTTACAATTCCTGATAATGGTGTGTACTGTACAATTGCATCATTTATAATTAAACAATAAACTGCAGTCTCAGCTGGAAAGTCTTTGTTTGCCTGCAATTCAACTCTTATATCCAATGCTCCGGTTTTTATTGTATCAACTTGCTTTGAACAATCAATAACGAAAAGTGGAAATTTTTGTAGAAACTCATTTTTACTCAGACAAGGTTGGTTATCACTTCCTGCATAATATGAAGACTGGAATCTTGAATACAATTCATACATCAGTGCTGTGCATCCATTGAAATTATCATAAGGATAATATTTGCTATTTAAATAAAGTTTTACATTTTCCAAATCACAAAAATCAAAATGTGATGAATTTTTATCATTTTTATCTTTTCTATTTGTTTGAAAGCCTATTATTACATATCGAGGCTTTTCCACCAAAGATGTAGTTTTAACAGTCCAAGTCTGAGCTTTAGAAACAGGAAGTGAGGGATATTCATGAATTTGCCACCTTCTAAACGCCATTGTTATGGGCTGATCAGAGTCAGTAATCTTTAGTAATGATAATCTTATATTATCATCAACACGAACATAAGGAACTTTCCAAACAATCTTATTTATTTGAAATGAACAATCGTGAAGACTTGGTGTAGCTTGAAAAATTGCATTTTTATCAGTTGATGCGCGTATCAGCACTAATTCTTGTTTTACATTCAAAAGTATTTTTTTATAATCTTCTGCAAACCCCAATAACAATTGGAGCGGTACACAAAATGAAAAATTAGTTTTATCTGCAAGAACGTCCATCGATGGTGGATTCCAGCCTGCATTCTTAATCCAGTTTTCATCTCCCGGTTTCAGTGTAAGTATATTCTTCATAGTACTAGTTATACCAACATTTTTTACACGATCAATTTCCGTTCCACAAATTTCATATCTAATTTCATCAAATAAGAAAGCCATACAGTTATTAATTAGACTTGAAGTAGTATCATCTTTTGAATCAGCAGATTTAATAATTTTCCCTTCAATTAGTAAAAAACTTTTATTAGGACACGTATATGCGTCTTGTTGATGAACAGGAATACGAATTTCATCACTATTTTTAAAAGAATTAGATGTGTATGGATTGTGAGAATGCCATTCCCATTCTATAAGCGATTCATCAATTTCTATATTTTCATTAACATTTAATATATTACTCATTTTTAATTCGTTTAAATTCCGGAAGATTTTGTAGAAAAATTAAATTTTTCAATGTTAACGGTTTCAAAGTTCGACCATGACTAATATCTTTTTTAAATTTATTATTTCTTATACTAGAAACGCTAGTTGTAATACTGTTATTGTTATTTTCTCTAATCGGAAATACAATACCCATTATTATTTATTTCTGTTTTTTTCTTATATCAACTCTTAAATTGATTTCTTCGTTTCTAAAGTTCACTAAGTTCCCTTCTTGATCCTCTAATGTTATATAAAATTCACCTAATGTTGATTGTTTTGTAATTGGTAAGTATTTAACAATGTTTGGTTTTTCAACAATTTTATAACCAGGTGCTACAGCAGGATAAAACTCATGAAGCACATGGCCTTCTATCCCGTTTCTATAAGATCCTTTAACAATATTACAAGTGATTCGAATGATATCCACTTTATTAATGGCGACCTGATTAGTTGATATATGCCATTTATTTGCTTCTAATTTTTGACTATTTGTAAATCCTAATAGATTCGCTATAGAATTTGGAACTGTAAAGTCTACAATTTGATTACATAATATTTCACAATGAAGTGTGTTATTATTTGCAACAAGATTAAAAGTGGTAGAAGATTTTTTTTCTTCTAAATCTTTTATAATATAATTCTTAATATCTTCTATCTCGTATGCACCAGTTGGTAAACTCAGCACGTCTGTACCAATTTTGATTTTATTATTTATATCTTCTTCAACATTTGGAATTGAATTATATGTCATTAAATCTAAAAATCCCATTTCCCACTCATCAGACGAACTCAAATCCAGTGGTGGAAAAAGAGAACATTTTAAATTTGAATGTTTTCCAGTAACACAAATCATCTTCGCACGGCTAGAAAGTCTAAACACAAATGACCACAATTCACTGTGCCGGCTCGTTGTCTAGGAAAATAATTATATTTTATATTCACTTTGTTACCATCAACACTTTTTAAATATTTTTGAATTTCAATTGGTGGACGTAAATTCCCGAAACTGTCGAAATATTCAACATTTAAACCTATTTTGTAAAAACATACCCAGTGTGTACCTTGTCCTGCATAACTGTCTAAATTTATAATTGCAGATTCTTTATTACGTATTCTAATTGGTAGTAAATCACGCATAAAAACCCCTCTGAAATGTGGTAATTTAAGTTTTTTTGCACATTTTATTATATCTTTATTCGTTAATGGTCTATTAGCTAAACGATCGATTATTTTTGACGAGTACATTGTGATTTTTTTTTTGAATGACCAGAACCTTTATACGGTCTTAAATATAGACCTTTACCTTTTTTAACCGTTTTCTTTTTACTAACTTTCCTTTTTATTTTTTTCTTACATTTAAAGCAATTGTTTGACTTTTTCTTTTTTCCACCTCCTCCTCCTCCTCCTCCAAGTTTGGTTTTTGCTTTCATGATATTAGTAACTGCCCATGCGGCTGCTTTTTCACCTAAACTTGAATCAGATGCTTTAACTCTTTCCCAAGCGCCTTCAGCTAATATACGATCCGCAATAGATCTCTGTTTATTATCACTATACTTTGCATACGCTATATCGTGTTGACGGCACAAAGAGTCAAGTTTATTAATTCCTTTTTGACCTAATGCAAGTCTCTTATTCAAATTAGTTCCTGGACCACAAAACTGGTAATTTGGTAAGTGTATTTCCGTTGGTAAAACATCGATTGCTTTATTTAAAACTGAACCTGCTGCATTGGCAAGTGATGTTATCAGTCCCGAGCCTTGATAACTACTAGCACAACTGTTTTTTTTCCTAGCCATAATATATAATTGTACTAAACTTTTTATTTATCGTCTTCCAATTCTTCTAATATTTCTTGAATCGTATCACGAACATGTGATTTAAAATTATAATAATCATTTTTTAAAGTTATAAAATCGTTTTTAGTAAAATTTTCGAAATCGTTTTTTAAATCTAAAGTGTTTATTTTTATTTCTCTATCGGTTTGCTCTAATTTTTCTCTAGTTGAGTTTAGTTCTTGTCTTATCACAACATCGTTATCATTAATACTGGCACTAACATTGACGATCCTTCTTTTTTTAACCAGCGCGATGTAATAATTTTGTATATTAAAAATCGATTGCTCTCTATTTTTTATTTCATTTTTCAATTTAGTTTCAAGATGATTAATTAAACCGCTAACTTTTCCCTGAAAATCAGTTTTTAATTCTTCAACTTTATCATTTATTACTGTAAGACAATTTTGAATAGCATCGCTGAAAATACTAAAATTTATTGCATCATTAGGTTTTGCCGCGTCACCTAGATTACAAATTCTCTTATTTAATACATCATAGTTTCCATCACCGTCGATATGGAATCCATCACCCTTAGGTCCTCTCAGATTACTACTAGAACTAATACCACTACCATTCGAAAAGTGACCAAACTTATCAACACTCATAGCTACTATCAGATACAAAGGTTGAAATAAAAATGGAAAATACAAGTATTGTAATCATTATTTATTAAAATAATTTATCTCTTAATTCATATAACTCTTCTAATATTGAATTTATTTCATTTGAATGTGCTGTATTGCCCGCCTTTTGAGAAGCCAATAATATTCTCAACCTATCGACCAGTTCGTTAGGATCATCATAGTAAATTACATCAGGTTTTAAATTAGATAATATTATTCCACTGTCTGCCGCCGTTTCCTGGTGATTAATTTCATCTGTATAAGTGTTCATCATCATCATAGAATTTGCTTTTCTTTTCTTAAATATTGGAAAATTATTATTATTATCTTTGTTTGACTGTGATTTTGTTTTTTCTAAAGAAGAAAAATTAGACAATACTATTCCACTACCTGAGGCCGCTTGTTGTTGTTGTTGTTGTTGTTGATTACCACTTTCATCGGTATTAGTGGTCTTCGTAGATTTCGGTTTTCTTCTCTTTAATAATCGAGAAATAATATTTTTATACTTGATGCCTCTATTTGATCTTATTTTTCCTGAAGACGAATAATTAGATTTATGTACATTGGTTTGCATTATAATTAAATAATAGTTTTCTAAATCATCTTCAGAATAAATATATGCATTAGGATTATTCATAAATATTAATTCATAAAGTCCTCGTGTTCCTTCATATCGTATTCCATCAATAATTAAATCATCACCGTCAATATCTACAAGTTTATCACCGATTTTCCAAGAATCACCTTCAACATGTAACCCGTAATTATGATCTATATGTTTAGTGCCTGTTATTAATTTAGAAAAATATTCTTTGGCTATTTTACCTGTAAAATTTTTATCAATATAATATTTAGCAAGTTGTTTTCCTTCGGGTGTTTTTAATAATTCCTCACCCGTAGGCCGGGTTTGATATATTTTTTCAAAAACGTCTGATCTTGCTGGAGTAACAGCAGTTGTTGTTGTTGTTGTTGTTTCCATTTCTTCTTCCTCTTCATCCGTTCCAACTGTTTCCATATCACTGTTATCATCATTCGGAATTTGAGTTGCTCCTCTTTTAGATTTTGGAATGTCTAAAGTACCATCATCGTATTCATAATCACTTTCAAAATCATGTTTTGTTGGTAGATTAATTTTCTGTTTTCTTTTTAAACCCTGAGGAGGATTTACAACTCGTAATTTTACAGGAACCGAATCAGATTCAATTTCGTTTTTAAATAATTTTCGTTTCCGTTCAATTCTTTTAGTATTATCTTGTTCTTGTTCTTGTTGTTCTTCTTTTATTAGTTGTTTTAAACGGTTCTGATACAGGTTTCAATTGTTTTTCCCACAATTCTTCCGTGTCAAATTGTTCTCGTTCAATCGATCTATGTTTATTTTTTATATTTTTTCTTAATTTATGTATTTCTTTAACCACATCGTCTTTTGTTTTGTTTTGAAACCAAGAATCATCAAATTTCTCCATGATGTTAACTCAACAAAACGTGTGACTACAATAATGAAATTCTTGCTAGTTTGTAGCTTTTATTAAAATCCTGTTATAAAAATATCAAAACCCGAACGATAACGTCCATTATTTAAACTTCTATCTTTGTCAATCACTACAAATTTATTTTTCCCTCGATTCCATACTTTGATACACATTTCTTTGAACTGTTCAAATGACATGTCTATATTTACATGATCATTATATACATGGTGTAAATTTTTATCATCTTGTTTAAATAGTATTATCAAGTTTGCATTATCTCGTACTAATTGTTTTGGTATAAAACTGTATGTTTGACAAATATAAAAAGTGTCAATCTTACAATGACGTCCCATTGCAAAATAATTTTTTATGTTTTTCTGTCCATCGCAAATAACATCGTCAAAAATCATAATTGAATACGGTTTAATTTCACTAGGAAATGGAACCTCATCTTTATCAGAGAAAGAAAAATATCCTACTCCACTTATATTGTCCAATACACATTGTAAAAATTTATACTTTTGTTGAAATAAAGATTTTGAAAAAATATAAACATTAGAAAAAAATAATCCTTTTGACGAAAATAATAAGTTTAAAACTAAATTAGTTTTACCGCAGTTAGAAGGACCGCATATTATACATCTTATTGTATCAGGTAGTAAATCACCGTGTCGTTTACTTTTTTGCATTTCACCAGAATTTCCTTCTACTAACTTATCCAAATTTAATATCG
The DNA here is from genome assembly GCF_021130785.1 of Homalodisca vitripennis. NCBI lineage: Eukaryota > Metazoa > Arthropoda > Insecta > Hemiptera > Cicadellidae > Homalodisca > Homalodisca vitripennis. The sequence goes on along the minus strand of NC_060208.1, from coordinate 216,126,199 downwards.
GTAACTGAACAGTTTGTTTAATAAATTTCATTTTACCAGCTCTTCTTTACTAATCCAACTGTCGTGTGATTCATCGAATCCTAGCCAGCGTACTAAAACTTTATCACCTTTACGTCTTATTATCTTTTCTATCAAATAAATATCGTTAAATTTAGTTTTACTTAATTCTTGTTGATAAAATCCACCTTGTACTATTTCTCCTCTATCGTCTTTCAAAATGTAAGTAACAGGAAATGTGGATTGTACTTTCCATATTGTATAAATTTCATTGCTCCATTTTGGTAAATAACCTTTTGCAAAAATATTACGAACTCTGCTTATCCTGACTCGATCACCAACCTTAAATGATTGTTTCAGGTAAAATGTTTTTCTTGCATTTATAATTCTAGTTAATACTTTTCTTTCATTTTTACTATTAACTTCAATTGGTCTCATTCCTATTGTACGGTGTACGGTATTATTATATTGTTTTACCAAATTAGGTAAAATATTTAGCCAACAATAGTTACCTTGTACACTAAACGAAATCCACATTTTATTTTTCAATGTGCGATTCCAACGTTCTACGATGCTTGCTTTTAAATCAGAGAAAGATTTATAATGATTGATATTATATTTATTGAATAAAGATTGAACTTTCACATTAAACCATTCTTTTCCCGCATCAGTTTGAATATGTTTCATTGGAAATTTGGATAAAATCGGGTCTAATGCTAGCGCAACATCAGTAGCGCTTTTTGATTTTAACGGAACAGCTATTGCAAATTTGGAAAAACAATTAATCATTGTCATTATATATTTATAACCTTTATTACATTTAGAATAAGGTATCATTTCAACTAAATCCGCTTGATATAAGTCTTTTAATCCCTTCAATTCTACATATCGTCGAGGAAAATTTTTACGCGCTTGTCTGTGCAGTTCTTTTGCTATTTCCTCTTTTACACTCATAGCTGATATGAAAAAGTAAATAACACTATTTTATATTTATAAAGAATAAGTGCAAGGTAAATAAAAAGAAAACATTTTTTTTTTCAAAAGCACACACACATTTATTTATTTACTATACACAATTTTCACCATAATTACAAAAGTAACAGTCCTTTATTTTCGGTTGTGGACCATCATTTTCACAAAGTCTGGGGAAAAAATGCTCTTGACAACGTAGTGATTTTAATATGTCCTTGTCGTTTTTCAAATAAACTGGTAACTTATCATAAATACAATCAATGTTAACAATGTGATTTAATATATATTCTTTTGGTAGATATTCTAATTGATCTTTTGACAAATTTGTGTAACCAATTGTGGAACAAAGTTTGATTGCTGTATTAATTTTTTCCAAATTTTCCTTAACATATTTTGTATTCTTCCACCAATTTAAAATTGCATGTACATTTATATATGCGCAATTTGATGAATTATGACTAAACACACATGGTTTCAATATATCTACATTCATTTGTTTTCTTAAATTACATAAACTAGGACAATTGAGATTTTCAAGATTAATTACTTCAACATTGAATTCGGATAGCAATTTTTTTGTAAACGTTTCTTTTTCAGTGCCTTTTACATAAATTTTACCTTGTATTTTTATATTTTTAAAAACGTCTTTCAATTCAGAATAGTGTTTAACACCAGAACTCCATTGTAAACCGTGATGTTGTTTCTCTAACCAGTTGACTTGTTTTTGTAAATGTGTAGGGAGATTGTTAAAATTACACGGTGGTTGAAACAACTGCAGTTGGTACACTTGCTCGTCCGTTGATATTAGAGCAAGCTCTTTTATGACAAAATCGTTGATAATGTTTTTGAATCCTTGAAAGTCCAGTATAAACTCCATCCTATAAAACAAAAAATTAAAATAATATATTTTAAGTACTATATTGGTAATTTAATCTCTTCCAAAATTCACCATCAATAGTATTAATTTGTTTTTTAAATTCAGTCCATTTATCAAGATCCATATAAGCGAAATTATGTTTATTATCTTTATTTACAATACAAATTTGAACTTGGTTTTGCCAGCCGCTAACAACTACTTTCATATCTCCTGTAACAATAAAAGTTTTACTGTAAGAATACTCCATATTACCTGTTCAGTTCAACAAGTAGAATGAATATGAACTGAATATTATCACTCAAGCATATTTAACCAATAACAGTAGCAGTTCATTGAAACTAAAAAACCAACTACATTTTGATTTTCTTTAAGTAACCATATTAAATCGTTAAATTTTTGAAAAGTGATGTTATTTATTGGAAGATTTTTATATATTGATACATAACAATAATCATTGTGTTCTGAAAAATCTATAATTCTAAGATTATCATAAAAATTGACTCTCAAAAAATCTATTGTAACACTTCGTAATATATTAATATCTAATAATCTAGAAAGACTAAATTCAGTATCACCTACAAATATTGCATAATTTGTAATACACCCATCCTCAACATAACAATTTCCCTTTTTATAAAATATATGTAACCATTTATGTAAATGATTACCTACGTAAGCTACAAAATCTGAAGAAATTTGATGTGAATAAATTTGACCCAAATACAATCTAGATGCATAAAAAGAAACTACATGCACACAATCTTTATTTAAAGTTTTATTAAGAATAACATTACTTTTCCAAGAAAATATTGCATGTTTTTTTTCAATACAGTGTTCTTTACAAAATAGATACCAAAAATAATCGTTTTCTATAAAATAAACATCTTCATATGAAAGGTTAAGCAATATTTTAAATTTTAACTCAAGTGGAAGTGAAGAAATATAATGGTTTATTAAATCACTCATTACTGTTCACAAAGTTGGCGACCTTGAGACGGTATAAGTTTCACAACTCGTCTTTCATTAACACACACATGAAAGTTTTCCACTCACGTTGCACTTGGTTTTTTTTCAAAATTGATTTAAACACTTCTTCAAATTCAGCTATTCTTTTTCTAAAACGATCTCTGTCTCTTGCAATTTGTTCCCATTCGGATTTTCTATCTTCATACTCATCTAACATATAACATTTACTGACTACAGGATTGGAAAATGATACTGTTCTATAATCAAGTCAATCAGTTATATCTTCATCATCATCATTGAAATTATTATGTCTCAATCTAAATTCAGTATCAATAACAGAAAAATATTTTTTAAACTTTTTCCAATTATCAATATCTAATATAAAAGTTTGATTGTTTAATTCTAAAACAACTTTTGTTTTATTTAAATGTTCTCGCACAAAAACTTTAAAAACATTGGTAAGTTGAAATAGCCTTTCTTTAGGAAGTTCCATATTTAATTACCTGTATTAACACACACACACACACACAAACTAAATAATCACTTTATGAAATGTTGTTCGTTACTAATGATTTCGTTCACAAATAACTCGGTTTTATAGTAAAATTATGACGTCAATAAAAAAATTATTCTTATGAATCATGATTTATATTAATTTTAACCAATCAAATTAATCCTATACTTATATAATAACATATTTTTAATCACCTGATATCTCTGGCGGATGTAAAGTACACATGTATTTCATATGGTGATGCAACAAACAAGTTTGCACTGCGCGTGGCTTAATCACACTGGTATTTCCTATGCTGATGCAACAAACAACCTGGCACTGCACGTGGCTGGTATTTCCTAGTCATGCGCTTTTACACTGCGCAATCACCTAAGTATTACATCATTACGCTAACACGTCACAGTTGTATGACGTACATAATAAGTAAACTACGTATAGCCAGGTGTTGTCACAGTTGTATGACGACTCAAGTGTTATGACGAAACGTTCTTACAACTGAAGGTCAAGGCTATTAAGTGACCTTGAAGTCCAAGGTCAAGGTCATCGGGTGACCTTGAAGTCCAAGGTCAAGGTTATCGGGTGACCTTGAAGTCCAAGGTCAAGGTCATAGTGTGACCTTGAAATCCAAAGTCAAGGTCATCGAATGGCCTTGAAGGTCATTGACCTCTGGAGGTGGAGGGGGGCGAGGGGTCATTGACCTCTGTGGGCGAGGGGGTGGAGGGGGGCGAGGGGTCATTGACCTCTGTGGGCGAGGGGGTGGAGGGGGCGAGGGGTCATTGACCTCTGTGGGCGAGGGGGTGGAGGGGGCGAGGGGTCATTGACCTCTGTGGGCGAGTGGGTGGAGGGGGGGAGGGGTCATTGACCTCTGTGGGCGAGGGGGTGGAGGGGGGCGAGGGGTCATTGACCTCTGTGGGCGAGGGGGTGGAGGGGGGCGAGGGGTCATTGACCTTTGTGTTGATGTTGTGTGACCTTGGCCGTGTAACGGTTGTCCTAGAACATACAATTTCTCTCTACTTACTAAATTTGATACCATATTACTAAACTGCAACAGCAATCTTGCATATTGCTAAAGGAAGCAGCATTTAAAATGATCTTGTCATCGAATCCTACGCTTCATGGATACCTTTGACATCTTACATCAGACAAAACGACTACTGCGTTATCCTCCTTGACTTGATTTCTTCAATTTATCCGCCAACCAGTATTCCTTCTATCACTTATTATTTTTGTGTTCAAACAAAAGGTGGTACGTGTGCTAAAGACTTTTAACCAATGGTTGATGCTACGATTTGTGACAATTATATGCATTAATAAACATCTGTTCCCCTTGTGACAAAATGTATTATGGTTATGAAGTATGAGAAGAATACAGTGCAAGATGAATGTGCTTACAAAATAATATAACTTATAATATAACTTCCTAAAGTCAATATTTGATTACAATAATGGATGATCAACCTTGGAAGGCTCATTAACGTTTTATTTTATTTTATTTTTGACTTACTCGGTTCAAAGAACAGCCGGTAGAAAAAACTATATCGACGATCTTATTGAAGGTCCGACAAAAATTTCGAGATCATACGGAATTTGTCTTTGAGCAGCGATAATAAAGTTTGAATTTCCGTAAAAAAGCCATGGGTATGCTAGTACAGTATGTCAGAAATTCAGTAACACACCTACAGGGGCCAATGAGAGTTACTTCAGTAAACGTTGAAGAAATCTTGCTGATTATGATATGATTCCTTAGAATCACTGAGTGTCAGTTACTAGGGAGTTCTATACACTATACAACCTGTCATCAATAACTAGCAAATAGATCGACTATTTTGGTTTATCTAAATAACTGTGGCTAATTTAAGCATTAAATTGGACATGTTTCTAACGCAATCATACAGTTGCCATATAAAAGATAGGAAACATACAAAAGCAATAGGACCTATAGCTTTAACTCAACGATCATGATTATCACTTCAGAGATTTTTTCCAAATCAAGATTATACATTACACTCCTTTTAGCGGTTTATATTGAATATTCCTCGACCATAGGAACAGCGTGTATACAACTGTTGTATTCACCATGAACTACCAAGTCTCGTGTATTATGTTGACGATGAATTAACCGTTTACTGATCATAATAGAATTTTTAATCTCTCGGAATTACTGATATGGAAGGAGTATTAAATCATTCCTGATCACTAAATATCTTGTCGACGCCATAAATGCCTATTAGGCATTTTAAGCACTCTGAGAAATGTCCTTTAAAAGTAGCCACAAATAAAATATTCTGCGCATGAGATCCATTTTATGTCATATTCTGTGCGCATTAACATGCTAAGTTCAGTGATAGAGAGATTCAGTATTTGTGTTAGATGATGCCCAATGTGGAGAGTGCATGAACCTTGAAGCTACGAAGCAGCACAGGATTAGGGTATCTTTTTTTACAGAGGAAGTTAAAAATATACAAATATACAGTTTGCAACGACAGTAACATAAATTAGATCTCATCTTATAAACAATCCTACTAATACAAGGTAGGAGTACGCCAAACAGCGTAACAAAAAACAGGCTGTGCCGAGATTCATTCACAATTTAAAGTCTATAATTAATTTAATTCTCAAGATGGCATGGAGACAGATAGCCTAACAAATGCAGGAAATAAAGTTTTACATCTCCCGTCAGACAAAAGAGAAATTGTGTGAACTTACTGAGTAATAGGCTTCAATTAAGATCAGGCAAATTCCATGGTTGGACCATGGACCATTGTAGAACATATTCTTGTCTATGGAGAAATTAAATATCAAGCAAGCTTTAAAAGCTGCAGATGAAATCTCTTTCACAAGCTGTCTTGCTTTTTATAACAGTTTCCTTATAATTCAGCTAAAGAAGAAATTTCAACACAAGACAGAGAGCGCAGAAATCAAATCGTGCCAATAACTTTTAAAATTGTCTTCCACTCTATTTTATTTCATTCTCCTCTATGAATTATAAAATAATAAATATTATAATAATTAATAAATAAAACTATACATTAAAATGAACATTTCTGCTTATTTAGATAATAAAAGTACTTGTAAGCTAAGAAGGATACTACGGAGCAAGAGTGCTGTGAAATTACATCTTTTCACTGACTGTGGAGTCAGTGAAAAGATTTAATATTTCTTAAATGGTTTTTACCTCTATGAACGAAAGTTTTACATTTTAAAATCTCATGTAACTTTACTCAGCATTTATCAGATTTATTTAATCTGTTATTTTCTCGTTGCAATCGTGGATACAAATAAGACCAATGTCAAAATATTTCCTAACACTCAGCCAAATCCCGAGTGAGAGACATACATTATATTCTAACTCAATTCTAATATTATATGAATACAGAGGTATGCAAAAGTTCAAGTATATATGTCAGTTAGTTTCAGAGACTCATATAGATGAGTGAGGGCTTCGCTAAAGTTCAGGCAATAACTCTAAATTTAAATATGCGTATATAATATATTTTTGCTTCTTTAGTATGTGATAAATAAAACAATCACTACATCGTCAATTAATGTTACAACCCCATGAAATAAGCAAGAGATGATATGAATAGTGATCACGATCAGATCATGCGCTACATCTGTTAACAAATTTGACAGAATGCTGAGCATGGAGTGTACCAGGAGAATGATTTGTCACTGAGGACTACAGTCGTATATTACAGCTGACTCTAGATGTCACGATGTATATCATGATACATACACTGAGCATTGTATACTCTGGATTGTATAGCTTTGTATTTCCCTGGTCACTGGTTAAATGGTGAAAGGAAAACCGTGTTGTGTATTGTGATATTTATTTTAATCGTAATAAAGTTGCTATTCAAAACATAATATTTTGATGTGTTTTGTGGGTTTATCAAGAGATAATTGTTTTGTGGAAATATCACTAACTTGTTGTCATCTGATATCCTCATGAGATAGATAAATAATTGAACATCTTAGATTACAATAAAACGTCGAACCTATAACAGAGATAAGATAAGGTTGCACAGGGCAACGCTGTAGACCAAATAAACAATCTGACGGATATACAACTTTAAACATCTTAAACAACACTGTAAAAATATAATATCAAAGTAAATCATATTGATCGAAATATGTATACTGTTGCTGTTGCTATTTGTGTATAAATTAATTATACTTTATGGTGTGTTATACATTTGTAGCGTCACAATCGGAAGTAACTAGTAACCTTAAAAGGGTGTACTTGTAAACAGACCTTTTCCATTGAAACCAATATTATAGCAAACGTAGCTTATCGTTGTCCAAATTCCGAAAGTGAATCTTTTTGTATTTTCTAGTGAAGTTTACAGCTGTTTCGGATTTCGTGAGATGAAAAGTACTTGTAGTTCTTAGAAATCCCAATTTAGTGCTCGACGAGAGGGGGATGTTTTTAAACCCGATATTTTTGTCACAAAGCTAGTATTCATTATCCGATAGAGTATCTTAATACAGATGTTCAACCTTTGTTCTACATTCTTTTTCATGAAAATTTTCACAACCAAGAAATAAACGTTAATACTAACGGGAAAGATTAAAAAGAGATAAGAACATAATAAAGATAATAGTCACAGTTGTCGGTAGTTACACCCACGGCCTTATTATTTATATTAGTGATTTTGTAAATTTACAACGTATATATGGACTGTCTTGACCAGCAGCTTGATTCTCTGGTGATGCATATATTGTTCCACTAAAAGTTGCCTAAAAGAATGGAGGTTATTGTAGAGATAGGTTTTACTGTAAGCATGGTATATTAGCCAAGTGAATGAACACATATGGCTCTATCTACTGTACGCGGGTTGTTTAAGCAGCATGTAGACTTAAACCATTTAATGCAGAACAATTATTTACTACTCCGCTCAATTGAATTAAACGTTAATTTTAGAAATAATCGGATGAAATGGAGCCTCGTAGTGCCAGACAGAATGTGACGTAAGAGTTTCATCTAAATAGACGGTCTGACGGGTTTTTTATTTTGGCCCCTATTACGAGAGAGTTTTTTGAATCAAAGTACCTATGTATAATTTCTTTGTTTGAAGGTTATTTTTGACGATGGAAGGATTGTGAAGGAAACAGGATTTTTCCGGACATTTGCCATCGTTAAGTGAAACAAGAAAACAGTAACACTACGTTTCGAGATCTGCAATCTGATCTCTTCTTCAGGTAAAGAACTAACCTAATACATAATTACAAACTAGGTTAAAATAAACAAATCTTACTAAAGCGTTGTGGCACGCCTGAGTCAGGAATCACAACCTACATGTTGTATGTCAACTTCACTAACACTAAAGACATGCACTTAATAAAAAAACTATACAAAACACCAATCATTAAACTAAACTACGGAATACAGGTCACAATATGTCTTCACTCGTCTACTAACCATCTACGACTGACCAGAGGGGGTAGCCAATGGTAATCGTGACGGCCGGCTAAAACAAGATGGCGGAAATACAAGGGAAGGGGAACAGGAATGGGCCCTTTCGTTATTGTTGGTTCATGCGAGATGAACTTCTTAAAACCATATTGTGACTCCGCATTGGTTTATTGCAAATATCCGATCCGTTTGATACTTTTGGTATTCTCTTTAGTTCATTTTTTTTTTTTTTTTTTTTTTTTTTTAGAATTGGCAACCAAAGCGGCCTAATCTCGACTGATGGTTGACTGATTGGTTGGTCTGCCAATTTAATGTATGTTGCCTCAATTAATTTCCTTTTGAAGAAATGTGGTTCCCGATGTATTATGTGGGCTTCATCCCAATTCATATGATGGTCTTCGGACCAACAATGGTGTGCAATTTTTGACTTTTCTGTGAAACCCTTTCTCGTGTTTTCTTTGTGTTCTTTTATCCTTATGTTTAGTGGTCTTTTTGTTTCGCCTATGTATTCCCTATTGCAGCTACATTTTATACTGTAAACACAGTTTTTGGAATCCTGTGTGCCATTTTTTGGTTTTGTTTTTACGAGACTTTGTCTAAGAGTGTTGTGTGTTTTAAACGCGGTTCTAATGTTGTACTTTCTACCTACTCTTCTAATTTTCTCCGATAATCCCGGCACATAAGGGATTGACATAAACGCAAATTTATCACAATTCTGTTTTTCTGACTCAGGAATGATTCTTCTGGTTCGTTTGCACTTATTAATTACTAATTGAGGGTATCCATTGCTTCTGAGATCCGATTCAATTTTCTTAAATTCTTCTTTTAGTCCATCTTTATCTGAGCACAAGCTCTTTGCTCTATCAAACAACGAGTAGGCTACTCCTTCTTTGACAGATTTTTGATGGTTGGATTGATAATTTAAATATTTTCCTGTGTGTGTTATCTTTCGAAAAACAGTTGTCTTAAGGACATCCCTATCTCTTAATACACACACATCCAAAAAGGGAAGCTTGTTTTGGACTTCCACTTCCATTGTGAGGCGGATGGAAGGAGAAATACTATTAATGTGATTCAAAAAATTATTTAATTCAATGTCTCCATGAGAAAAAATAACAAAGGTATCATCCACATACCTCCACCAAAAATTCCTCCCACAAAACCCAATTTGACAATAGAGGAGAAAAAGGCCAGGTCGATCCTTGGGAAAGATGACACGGTCAAAATATTACCTGCCGACAAAGGCAACGCTACTGTGGTACTTGACTCAGTAGCGTATAAAGAAAAGATTGCGGAAACTTTAAATACTGGCAAATATACAGTTTTAAATAAAGACCCGACTGATTCATTTGAACGCAAAGTAGCAAACACCTTAAGAAAACATAAAGAATTTTTTTCAGATAAATTTAGATCTAAATTAACTCCTCACCACTCCAAAATCCCCCATATGTATGGCCTTCCCAAAATCCACAAACCTACCATCCCTCTCCGGCCCATCATTAGTTCTCGTGATTCACCTTGCAGGGAATTGTCTAAAGTCCTCTTGGACATCTTAACACCATTGGTAGGAAAAACTGACTCTTTCATCAAAAATTCCAGGGATTTCGTAGAGAAGTCAAAATCCCTAAAGTTGACTGAAACTGACAAACTGGTAAGTTTTGATGTCGAAAGTCTATTTACAAATGTACCAGTTCCAGAAACTCTCGGAATTATTAAATCACGTCTCAAAGAAGACCAAACATTAAAGGATAGAACTAAACTTCCCGTGCCAGTAATTATGGAACTGTTAGAACTATGCACTCAATGCAATTATTTTGAGTTAGAGGGTAAAATTTACCGTCAAGATGAGGGGATGGCAATGGGTTCTCCACTGTCTCCTATTTTCGCCAATATCTTTATGGAGGAATTCGAGCGAAAAGCTTTGGCTTCAGCTCAGTTCAAACCGAAGATTTGGTGGAGGTATGTGGATGATACCTTTGTTATTTTTTCTCATGGAGACATTGAATTAAATAATTTTTTGAATCACATTAATAGTATTTCTCCTTCCATCCGCCTCACAATGGAAGTGGAAGTCCAAAACAAGCTTCCCTTTTTGGATGTGTGTGTATTAAGAGATAGGGATGTCCTTAAGACAACTGTTTTTCGAAAGATAACACACACAGGAAAATATTTAAATTATCAATCCAACCATCAAAAATCTGTCAAAGAAGGAGTAGCCTACTCGTTGTTTGATAGAGCAAAGAGCTTGTGCTCAGATAAAGATGGACTAAAAGAAGAATTTAAGAAAATTGAATCGGATCTCAGAAGCAATGGATACCCTCAATTAGTAATTAATAAGTGCAAACGAACCAGAAGAATCATTCCTGAGTCAGAAAAACAGAATTGTGATAAATTTGCGTTTATGTCAATCCCTTATGTGCCGGGATTATCGGAGAAAATTAGAAGAGTAGGTAGAAAGTACAACATTAGAACCGCGTTTAAAACACACAACACTCTTAGACAAAGTCTCGTAAAAACAAAACCAAAAAATGGCACACAGGATTCCAAAAACTGTGTTTACAGTATAAAATGTAGCTGCAATAGGGAATACATAGGCGAAACAAAAAGACCACTAAACATAAGGATAAAAGAACACAAAGAAAACACGAGAAAGGGTTTCACAGAAAAGTCAAAAATTGCACACCATTGTTGGTCCGAAGACCATCATATGAATTGGGATGAAGCCCACATAATACATCGGGAACCACATTTCTTCAAAAGGAAATTAATTGAGGCAACATACATTAAATTGGCAGACCAACCAATCAGTCAACCATCAGTCGAGATTAGGCCGCTTTGGTTGCCAATTCTAAAAAATGAACTAAAGAGAATACCAAAAGTATCAAACGGATCGGATATTTGCAATAAACCAATGCGGAGTCACAATATGGTTTTAAGAAGTTCATCTCGCATGAACCAACAATAACGAAAGGGCCCATTCCTGTTCCCCTTCCCTTGTATTTCCGCCATCTTGTTTTAGCCGGCCGTCACGATTACCATTGGCTACCCCCTCTGGTCAGTCGTAGATGGTTAGTAGACGAGTGAAGACATATTGTGACCTGTATTCCGTAGTTTAGTTTAATGATTGGTGTTTTGTATAGTTTTTTTATTAAGTGCATGTCTTTAGTGTTAGTGAAGTTGACATACAACATGTAGGTTGTGATTCCTGACTCAGGCGTGCCACAACGCTTTAGTAAGATTTGTTTATTTTAACCTAGTTTGTAATTATGTATTAGGTTAGTTCTTTACCTGAAGAAGAGATCAGATTGCAGATCTCGAAACGTAGTGTTACTATGTATCATGTTTCAAATTTCTGGAATCTTTCTGTCGAGAGTTATAACATAGATAGACAGACCGACAAGACTATGCCCAAGATCAAGAGGAACCTGTGTATCAAGTTTCATTTCTATAGGATGTGTCTGTCCAAAGCTGCGACTCAGATGGATGATCGTATAAACAACGAAAAAATTAATTAAGACTTGCCACTGTCCTGTCCATAGAGTACTTTTAGACAACGATAGACCACTCTGTAACAATGATCTATTTGATCTGATATTAAACATAGAGGAATTATTGCAATGTAAGTGGTCAATGCTGGACGGTAAACTCTGAAAATTTAATATTATTATTCTTTGTTTCGTGCTATATAGCGTATACTATTATTTCTATACAATAAAATTCAAAACAAATGTCACAAATGAATAATGTAATAATAAGCACATTTACTGATTTTTTGTTTTTACTCAATTAATTAACTACGTCTTATAAATGTTATAAAAACTGCGAGCATTGTCATTTCCCACTGGCAAATTATTCATTAAATTTGATGCTGACAATATAATTAATATAAAATAATAACTTGTAATTTTTATATTCTTGTAAATAATAATAAATAAAACTTGTCTATATTTGTATTTAAATATAACACGATATAAAGAAAGGTGTCCTAGAACTGATGATGGAAATTTCAGAAATTTTTTCAGGTTTTCAAACGAAGAAAAAGTAAAATTAACGTACGTCGTAAATTGTCGATTGCCATTATCAATTGTTTAATGACTGTTGGTTTCGTGATTATTGTTTATATTGTATTCAATTTTACATTTGACGAATGTACCATATTTAATATAATGTACTCATATTGAAATTGTAGCAATGATGAGACCATGAGGTAACATTACTGTCTAGCAAGAGTTTTATGTTGTTTGGTTCAGTTTCTATAGTCTGTAACTGACTGCAGTCATATTTGAAGTGTGAGTCTTTTTATACACAACGACTTTTATTGTTTGTGAATGAATGCTAAACAGTTCATACCTATCAAAATGTGTTAGTCAAAAATGTTTAACAGTATCTGGAAGCTCATTCCTTCTTCCATTTAGTTCAACGTCTTATATCTGAAACTGTCACAGACTTCACTCCTAGAATCTGTTTATACGGCCTTCTGAACATATAATAAAAAGTTCTTGAAGACGAATACCATAAAAATGAAATATTTCCTTTGTTTTGACATTAGGAGCACCTAGACTACAAAATATTTCTGCCGGATTTACCCAGCAGTGATAAAGAGTTGTCCTTATTGTCTCATCATGTGCAAAAGTGAGTCAGCCGAGCAATTTCAAACTCGTTTTGTAGTCACAAATGCAGCTTTTAAGATAGCTCTTGGTGTGCAGAAATGTCAAGTTAATGCTCGTATTTATGTCAAGTGTATTCTTATTTATTGTAATAATACTTACACGTCTATTTAAATTATTTGTGTTATTCTAGTTACTATCTGCATTTACAGTTTTATCGTAAGTTTAAGATTTTAAAATAATATATACGAGTATGTGTATGTTACTCCTCAGCATTATCATTTGACACATCATGACACGCATGCCAATAACAAATTGTTTCAAAATATATTCGCATTTTAATGGTACTAAATAAAAAGCTGTTATATAAATATTTTTATTCTACATTGTCGTATAAGGAATAAAAACGGAATTATTCATAAAATAAATTACCGTTCTAGTAGGAAGGAATCCGTAGAGTTAAAGTCTATTAATTTTGGGTGTTGATATTCTACTTAACCCTAGATTGATAGAGTGTGAGATTCTCCCGGCCGTATATCTAATGGCTTTAAGAGACATTGACTGATCATGTGAGTCTTGTGGCTGTCATCACAGGAGTATAAACACTTGAGTGAAAGTTATTAGACAAACGATTTAGAATACATTGATAGTACAATCTTTTTATATTCCAATGTTACCTTAGTTTAGAAACTGTTTTTTGTTGTTATATGAAACGTTATAACTTACGATTATAGAACAAAATTCTTTGTCTTGACCTAGATAGAAACAGAAAATGTATTAAATCCAAATTTATATAAATGGTGAAATAGCAACGTAACCTTATGTAAAGTAAATATGTATTATTTTATCAGGCGAAGTTAGGGATAAGAAGCCCTCTTTAACCATTAACCTGTGGACCATCGGGTTAAAGGTGACTTCAGAAACACCACCAACGACCGGGAAGGCGGGGTGCTTGCAAGGACAGGATCGCTCAGCGGTTACCCATCCAAGTAGCATCCACGCTCGACGTTGTACCCGTTACACTGCGCCATTACTGTAATATCAAGTTGTGATTAATCATAAAAGAAATGGAGAGTAAAACGTATATAATACACACAGCCACATTAAGAAAGAATTGTAACAGAAAGAAGATTTTCCAGACATTCGTCAATGTTGAGTGATACTAAATATTAGTAATACTACGTTTCAAGATCTTCAATCTGATCTCTTCCTCAGCAGGTTGTCCAACTTATCACATAACTACAATCTAAGTTAAAATATAAAAATTACACGAATAACTAAGGAATCATAACATTTACATTGTGTATCAACTCCATGCAAACTATCCTTAAAACATGCTCCTAATAAAATGAAAACATTAATTATTGAAACCGAACTAAAGAATACAGGTCACAATAGATCTGCACTTACCGATCAACCATTGAAAACTGACCAATGGCCAATAGTAAATAGCGATCATTACGGCAGAAACAAGATGGCAAATATCAGGAAACGGGATTGGTTCGGTTTTATTTAAATAATTAGTTAATTTATATAAAGATGAAATATTCAAAATAATACTGTAAAGCCACACATGTAAATCAATTTATGAGATATCTTTAATTTGTTTGATAATATATGTTTCCTTGTTAGGTAATTTTTCAGAATTGGCAAACAAAGCAAACCTAATTTTAGCCTAAAGTTGACATCGATCATCCGCCAATTTCATATATGACGCTTCAATTAATCACCGTTTAATAAAATGGAGTTCCTGATTTAATATGTTGGTTTAATCCCCTTCGTACCTATCGTTAGCCCCTGATATCCCCTTTTTCGTTTTGGCTTTGCGTTCCTTTATTAATTTAATGGCATTATTGCATCTCCTATGTATTCCTTGTTACAACTGCATTTCAAACTGTAAACACAGTGTTTGATATCCTGCATGCAGTTTAAAGGTTGCGCTGTTACGAGACAATATAGAGTAGTGTGAGTTTTAATAGTGGTCCTAATGTTATAATTTCTAGCTTCTTTTCAGATTTTCTGCGATATTTCCGACACATAAAACATTGAAATAAACTTACTTTATATTAATTCGTGGTATGCTTACTTCTTTGATTTGGTTTTCTTCAACTTATGGGTTAGGTTGAGAGGAACTTATTAGATTGCATCTGATGAAAGTATCAGGAACGTATTTTACTGATTGTATCAAGGAAGGACGGCAATCATATGGACAAATCCGGTATCCTTCAAACAATGTTTGTCATATAAGAATAATTTCTTACGCCGCTAAAATGTGTGTTCCTTAAATGGGTTATATATTTCCAAACAATTAATATCAAAACTCACTTTCTGCAACGTCAAGTGTAAAAGAGTATTTCATAATTTATAACTTAGTTGTTTGTGGTGGCATGATATCCTTACAAAAGGAACACAGTACATAATGTTCTCCGGAATTGTATTTTGTAATTTTGCGGTTACATCCTCAGTTTCCATGATAAGTTTATATTTTCCAAGCCATCAGGAGAGTGCTGAAGCGTAATTCTGACTACACAAATTGGAGGATAGCAGCAGCGACAGTCAGTTAGCAGCAGCTATAGTTAGTTAGTAGCAGCTATAGTTAGTTAGCAGCAGCGACAGTCAGTTAGCAGCAGCGATAGTCAGTTAGCAGCAGCGACAGTCAGTTAGCAGCAGCTATAGTTAGTTAGCAGCAGCTATAGTTAGTTAGTAGCAGCTATAGTTAGTTAGCAGCAGCGACAGTCAGTTAGCAGCAGCGACAGTCAGTTAGCAGCAACTATAGTTAGTTAGCAGCAGAAGTTGTTCCCAACTCGACCCTCCTCTGCAGTAAATTGATGCTCTGTTCACACCAGAGTTTAGTGAATTACATCAAACTGTCTCAGGGCTCCAAACTCTTGTCGGCATAATAGTGAAATTATCAACTGAATGATAAAAGATAATATAAGGAGTCATTAGGAAATATTTATTTACTTGATTGTTATATCAGTTTTGTGTAATACGTATACAAATAGACCCAGGACTTATTTTAGGAGGCCACGCCTTGATCTTAGCTAGCATAAGCAGAAGATATCGCATGTTTCCACAACACAATTTGTACATAAATTTACTTCTACTCAACGTCACATAAACATAGGTCGAGAAATATCTCGTTTTAACCGCTAGCCGCCATTTTGTATAAAAAAATTAATATATACAAAAAATGTAAGCTCAAATCAAATTAAATAACATT
This sequence comes from Homalodisca vitripennis, assembly GCF_021130785.1. NCBI lineage: Eukaryota > Metazoa > Arthropoda > Insecta > Hemiptera > Cicadellidae > Homalodisca > Homalodisca vitripennis. The sequence continues at coordinate 216,109,627 of NC_060208.1, read as the reverse complement.
TGGCACATATGTTTAGAATAGTAGATTTTTTTAAAATTTATATTTTCCTTAATATTTACAAAGTTGCGTCTGTTGAAAATTTTCGAATTCAAATAACAAAAACCAGTATAGACATACAATATTTATTAGAAATAATCTATAAAAGTAAATTAAGTCTTGAAACACCTGGATATATTCCAAACTGATCGATATATCGATGTACAACTTTCACAATACAAATTAAAATGCTTTTTTGTTTTTCTAGGGTAAAAAATGTCCTTCCCCTCTTTTCAAAGGTGGGTAGAAAGGGGTACCTTTAAATTGCAACAGGTACCTTGTGATATGTTCTTTTAAATGGCAATTAAAATAAGCACAATGACATTACATAACATTTTTAGACGCTTCAAGCAACATTTATGCCCAACTAACGCCAAAATATAATATTCTGTAGGGACAAAACCCATGACTTGCGCATTTCAACGCAATGCATGCGTGATATCTTTCAGCGAGACATGAGTGTTGCATATACGAGTATACAGTTTCTCCTCTTTCATGGATAAGTTAAAAGGTTTGCATTTCGTAACTTTATTTAGCGTTTCCGGCAGTAGACCTACCCATCACAATAAAAACTAAAGTGAATTGTTGGTGTTTATGCTCATTTCGCTTCTGTACCTGAGCAGAGTGCTAGGCGATAAGAGCCTTCCTATCTGATCCCGTTTAGTCCCTTCCATTAATGGATTGATTGATAGGCAAACGGACCTTCTCTAATCCAATTAATAGAGCTAGTAGTGCTTAAGTGAGAAATCCTCTTCCGCTCGATTACACTCATTTCATCTCTGATCATTTTGTATTATTTATTCAGTTTTATGTTTGATACATATTCGTAAAGTAAATACCTCAAAAATTATTATAAGCAGGATTCGTTTAATCAGAGATGGCAGTTTCTTGGAAATTTTAATCTATGGAAACACTTTAAAGTTTTAATATTACGGGCAAGCGTTTCTAAATTACAACAAATTTATTGGACGTGCAAATTAAAAAGTGAGCAATAGATTGCCAAACCCAATTAATGATCATGTCCCATGATCATCGGATATTATACTATTTTGTCTATTTCTTTACCCAGAAATATCATAATTAGCAAGTGAACTAATACAGTCATTTCTATAACTTAAAATTTAAGAAAAGGGAAGCAATTTCAACTGTAATAAAACTACGTATATGATGTTAAAATAATTATTAGAGTCATACCTAAGATCAGCAACAAAATTGTAATTGTGAAAAATGTAATTATTAATTTTCTAAATAAGTATAAAGCTGGAATAATACATACCATTGGTCGTTATAATGGAAGTTAAATCCATTGTTTTTTTTTTCATAGCCATATCGGCGATATATAAATTAAAAATTTAACTATTCCTAGATATTTTACGTTTTGCGTTTTTTAATAAATATGTAACTCTATTCTCTATCTCTATTTACCGACTACCCATTCCTAAGTGGAGACTATCACATATTCAATCCAGGTAAAGTCGCGTATCCTTGACGAAATAAATGTAATATTAATAAATTTTATATATTGAAAGACAGATAAAAATAAAACAAATACGGAGATTACTTTACTAGTAATGAAACTTGGATCCATAAATTTACGAAACACGAAGTACTTAACGGATTTATGACAGAAGAAGAATATTCCAAACAACTCAATATATATTCATTAGGCCCTATATCGCAATTTTAAATTATATTAAAATAAACTAGTACCTGAGACAAGTTGTATAGTTTATTTCCTGAAATGTTAAACTCCATGAAATAATAAACATTACGTATTTTTTCAAATGCGTAATTTTTTCATTACGTAATTTGTAAACAAAACACTGCTGCTACAGTTTAAAATACCTTACTATTTCAAAAAAGAAATAGTTCTTGATTTAAATTACAAACAACCAATATATTTGGAACGTGTTTTAAAAAAAGTACTAAAGATTGGTATTTAAAATATTTATTCATTTGTATTTGTTTTTCATGAACTGTTATGTTATGATATTCTGCTTATAGACTATAGACTCTATGTGATTCAAAGACTAGTACTTCAAAGTTTTTGTTTGTTTTGAAAATAAACTAAACTGGGGAACATAATATTCAAAACATTTATTTGGATATTTGAATTTATCCAATAATAAATACAGCTTTATTGAGTTACATAAAGTTTTAATATGTCGTTATCAGATATAAACAACAATCGGATTTGTATGGATGCTGAGTACTTTAGAGTATACCAGGAAACTTGTAACAATAATTATAATAATAATAACATTGATATTCAAGTACTGTATAGTTTCAATGTCGTGCTTTGCCCTCCTCCGTAGACTAAGGGTTATAGTCTTGGCTCTCTCACTGAGAGATCGCGAGTTCAAATCCGGGGAGTATCTGTCACGTGTAGACATGATAAATATATTGAAGAATAATAACAGTGTACATGGAAGTCAGCATATCTAACGCTGAGGATTAAAAAAGGGATAAAAAAGTTGTGCTTGGTCCACGACAACGGGGCTTGTGTATAACAGATCCAACACAATTTTCAAAACTTTTATGGGGTCTAAAAATTTTAAATTTGGTACTTCAATTGAATTGCCTGCTTTAAATTAGTAAAGAAACACTAGTTGTAATCTTATTTCTGCTTTGTGGTTGTTATCTTATCTTTGCGACTCCAGATTCTTTACGTTTCATAAGATCTTTATCTCATAGTAGTATTTCAAGAAGTACTCACTGACATCAGCAACAAGAACTCCTTAGACTATAATATTATCTCAGTAATTCCAAAACTAGACCTTGATAGAAAGTGCATTTTATAGTTCCTTAAAGCGTATCGTAAGGAATACAAGAATATAATTGACAGAATGTAAAGATTAGAAAATAGAGGATTTAGCAGATTACGAGATTATTTCCTAACAATGAATGGCAAAATTACGCGTATAGATTTTGCAGACTTTACTGCGGCCTACGCCTGTACTTATATTGTCATTAGTTAATTGTTCATTCGTAGTAATAAAATAATGTAATTATATGTTGTGGATATACATTACTTATTTAACAACAAGATCAAAGTAATAATATTTCTTTACTGTTAACATTAATTATCTATAACACACTTTTAGGGAATTTAATACAGGGCTTTACCTTCTGCGTTAGGCACACATGGTCAACTCTGATTCAGTGCGCAGGGAAATGTTCACAACCCTATTTTAAGTGCACGACCCAGCTGACTTTTAGAACCCCCATTGCTGTTAGTCGAGATTTATAGTTCAGTAAGCCGAAAATAAACGAGGTTTAGTTTATTTATCTGGTTATCAAGCTTGTCTATAGACGATTCCTAATACCGACATGACACTTCCATACAAGGTTTAACAGTACGAACACGATCCAGGTATGGTATACGGTCACCAGTATGTTATACGGTCACCAGTATGGTATACGGTCACCGGAGTGGTATACGACCACCGGAGTGATATACGGTCACCGGTATGGTATATGGTCACCGGTATGGTATACGGTCACCAGTATGTTATACGGTCAACGGTATGATATACGGTCACCGGTATTGTATACGGTCACCAGTATGGTATACGGTCACCAGTATGTTATACGGTCAACGGTATGGTGTAAGGTCACCGGTATTGAATACGGTCACCAGTATGGTATACGGTCACCGGTATTGTATACGGTCACCGGTATGGTATACGGTCACCGATATGGTATACGGTCACCAGTATGTTATACGGTCAACGGTATGGTATACGGTCACCGGTATTGTATACGGTCACCAGTATGGTATACGGTCACCAGTATGTTATACGGTCAACGGTATGGTGTAAGGTCACCGGTATTGAATACGGTCACCAGTATGGTATACGGTCACCGGTATGGTATACGGTCATCGGAGCAAGAGGGACCAAGTACAGTCCCATTGCTCCCTTTACTCAAGGGTTTCCAAGTTGATGTCGGCACCCACTAGGCGGGATTCGGGCTTAGAGGCGTTCAGTCATAATCCCACTCTCGCTATTACAAGTGTGTGAAGTGTCGTTCCTCTCGTAGTCAACAGAACTCCTACTGTACCTACTCGTTATCAATAGGGTAAATCTAATCTGTCTCACGTAATAACTGTCTAAATTCTACTCACAAACACTCGTTATAAATTTAGTACTTCTTTGCAATTTTTAAATTAAAACTATTATACAGTAGTTAATGAATTTTAAACATATTTTGTAATTAAAATCTTCATAATTTATGTATAAATATATGTTTTTTTCAGCAGTAATTTAATGCCCAGTTATTGAGATAGAGCTTGACGTAGTTTCTCATTATAGTCGACCTAAAAATTCCTAAAAATATTTGCTATAATAACCCTACGCTTTTTATTCTATAATTAAGAAAATCTGTTGAATATCGCGAAATTGTCACAATTCTGGGCGATGTTTAGGAGTAGATTTGTAGTTAAATTGTAGCTAGCTGTCTCTAAATACATCAATATTTTCAGTTCGTTATTTTCTATTTATTAATTTGGGCTTTTTTATTGTTATATATTTTCACTATTATTCACCACATATTATTTAACTACAACGACAGCTGATTGTTTGTGGTATAAAAACACTAATGATGTATTTATGTACTTAAACTTAAGTGAACTGTTCGCTGTTAAAATTGGATAAAACACATAAATCAGTGACAAAAGATACGGCACATTGATGGACCTTTGAAGAGAAAGGCGAAGATGATTAATGATGGAAACTGAAGAATGAACACATCAGAAACCGTTAATCACCGACATCTGTCACGAACTATACTGTAGTAGCCACTGCCCGTAGTGTCTTCTCAGGGAAACCTTAAAGGTTTATATTTGAGATGATCTACTTATAATTACCTCTTATATAAATAATTTATTGGCTGAGCATTAGCTAATCCTATCTCCCGATGGACTGTAAACAATCTTATTTCTGTCTGCCTGTCTGTTTGCCCTTATTATTTCTCGGAAACGAATCTACCTTCAATGTAGACTTGAAGGTTTGCGTGAAGCTTGATCTCTATATTGACTACACGAAGTTCAAATGACAGATGGTATTTGGTTGAGTGTTAGCGAATATAATTCTATTGGTCTCATGTGTAACTATTAAGCCAAAGAGAAAATTTGAAAATAAATAAATTTGTAAAAATACAGAGTACAGTTGTATGTGATTTTAACATGTGGCATATTCATAAATGCAAAAGAAAAATTATAGTAGAGTGAAATTTTTGATGTTACCACTCTTGTGTGATAGTACCCTTCCTAACTCACCGGTACATTTATTATTTAAACATTGCTATGAAACCTAACGTAACGATAAAAACAATGGAATATATCATATGCAAGATATACTAAGAAAGATTTGATCTGCAGACATAAATGTTGCATGAATCTCTATTTCCGCATAGACAAGAGTGATTTTTATGACGGTGTATATCCAACTATATAATTAGTTTGAGAGTCATTAAAGCCTATCATTCAGTAGGCTGATACAATTTCTCTTTGTCTGCCTTGGGTATGTGAACATTTCTTATCTGTACGTCCGTAAGACATCTCGAGAGTAAAATGAGCTACAAATTTCAATTGTACGTAACCCAAGCGAAGACAGTTACACAACATGTAGTGTGCAGTACTGCTATCTTGTCTATATTCATGCATGAGTACGTGCAATAAATATAACTTGTATTGCGATACAAGATTGTATAGAAATGTAAGGAAAATCGCTTCTACATATTGAATAATGGAACTGTATATCTGTAAGGAACGTTATGCAACTCATTTCATTCTCCCTACACTGATCATATGATATAGGGATTCCATATTGAGAAAGATACCATTTTAAAAGATTCGGTAACGCAATAATTGTTGACACATTATTTAGATCTCACCAATACATACATTGACGTATAATATGTTTGATCAAATTTTATCATAAACATATTTTCAGTAAGACTTATACTGCAGTAGTTATGTTAATATAAGTTATCGATTTCTTACTGTGCCTGTATAAACAATACACCACTGTGTAAACGGTGATAGGGTGCATTAGTTATATACATTTATTTAACCCCGTATTATATTATATATTTTAGTCTCTTTGCAACGACTGTTTGCTGCTGGAAGTTTTATAGTGTCTTAAATTCAACATAGATACTAATAGCAGACTAAGAATTGAGTAATATAATTAACACAGATTTTTTAGAGCTGTGCCTGTAATATGTATGTTATAGATAATATGTTTTAAAAATTTGGAAAATTTCAGATTCCTTTTAAAACTTTGTATTTCTAACCATACTTATTGACCAGTTAAACTAACCATGTAAATTTACATACTGTAGAATACTTTTACAAATTACAAGAAAAATTAAAAACAAATCATAACCAGAACTAATTACTATATTAGTTATTTAGCTATATTTGAAAAACATTGGTCGACTCGTATATATAATACCTAGATGCACAGATCACTTGATACTTATAAAACAGATTTAACGTTTCAAACTGATAAAATTTAAGTCTAAACATCGGTATAATACACTAGACCAAAATGACGTCATAGTTTTTATATTAAAAATACTAAATAGTGTTGTGTTAAAATCTTTACTTTCTACAAAAATTATTTGTATTTAAATGGTTTCTAAAGAAAAAACACCATCTTTTTTGTACTTATTTTCATTTACACACCAGTGTTACAGCAAACGAAGGTGGGTGCCTGTTTCCAGGAAAATATCTTAGTCGCCGACAAGGGTCGATCACCATGTAGCCCACCCCAAGTTCTGTCGTCAGATTTATTACCCCCAAGGATCTCTCCTGCGGCTGCCAAGTATTTACCCTTCTCTCAGACTTCCTCCTTTCTCATCTCCCCTCTCTGATAAAACCGCTGAGAGAGCGTACAGTTCAATCAGACCTTTCTAACGTGTTACTAAACATGATTCATACTCGGATTCTTGTACACTAGGTGTGACTATTCTTAGTTTTGAATACCGTCTTGCTGATAATTTTTCGAAGCTAATTCATAAATAAAAAAATTATTGTTACAAAATGTTCTGTATTTAGGCATATAAAAATAAATAATTGCAAAATTGTATATGTTATTATTCTCCTAAGATTTATTTTGTAGTAGTTGAAGTTTTGCTGCACTCAGTGCAAATGTTGTATTATGAGGTACATACACAGTATCAATCGCTACTTACGTGAAGCCATAGTATATTTTTATAAGAAGAATCGTATAACTAGGATGGACTCACATTAATGACGTATGACGCAAGTGATTTGTTTTTCATATTCTTTGCATAACCCAATTCAAAATTTCTTCCATGCACACATTATTATCCAGGAATTTATGGCCAATTTTCTGTTAAAGAACACATGTTTTTTTTTTTATCGGAAGAGGAACTTATCCTCAGCCAAGATAATTTTGATGCATATCGAAATGGGGTGGTGTTATAGTTGGAAATTATAAAACCATATTTTCTTCAGATTATACGTTTCTTAATTAGATACACTTACAGAGGTCGTCATATACATAGACAAAAGTACTATTACCGTTATAAAAATACATAAAGAATCTGAAAATCGCCATTACTTTTTAGATAGTTGCAAGTACTCAGTATCTATACTTTTGAGTAGAAGAAGTTTGCTACATTTTTTTACCGGAGTTATGTATTCATTTAGTAGTTAACTGTTTTAGGTTAAATGTAAGAAAGGACTATACAGGTACAGCCCTAATTTTTCCCTCTGTACTCATGTACAAATAATATATATATATATATATATATATATATATATATATATATATATATATTCTTCATATGTATGGATGAAAAAAATTACGAACACATATAGAATGTGCACAAACTATGAATCTTCATGAGCCATCTATTTACTATTGAAGCAGATATGTCAAAGTTTGGTTGTTGCAATATTACTTAAAACATTTTCTCAACCTTTAAGAAAAATAATCCTAACCCACTGATCGAAACAGTATTTTTCTAGACATTTCCCATGACTTTTTCTAGACTTACATAATTTAGCATAATGAACTTAAAATCTGAAATTGAACAATTCCCAAACATGAAGAATTATACTCAGTGCGTTTTAGAAATAATAAATAATTTTTATTGTATATTTTGTGCGGCCATACGGAAAAAGTAGTATACATAATAGTGCACCAAAGTGTGGTTATCCCCTTATAATTTAAATGACGGGTTAAGCCGCGACATTCATTGACATATAAAACTCTTCAGTGATAACTTTGCAACTGTATGCTTATTGTATTGCCTGAAACAGTAACTTATTAAAAAGCGACTTATTGTTTGTAAGAGATTCTCGTCTTGATAAGCAAATCAAACACAACCAACATCTCGCGGGTTTTTGTAATGACTCAGACGAAGGTCAGTTACTGTCTATAGAACTAACCGGAAGTGGAGGTGATCGACATATTCCGGAAGTGGAGGTGATCAGCTGAGCCACAAAAATAATTTTATACAAGCGTCCATAATGATTGATTATAGTAGGTATTCCATAGTATTTCATTGTATAGTATGCAGTTTTGTTGTGTATTGTTGTTATTCCAACTCGAAAAGACAATGGATATTGTTCTTTAACGAAAAAGTGGGATATTAGAGTATTATCGCTGTGACAAAATGATTAAGTATACGAATAACTTTAATCGAACAAAGAGAAAATTATCCAAGTGTACCTAATCTTCACGAAATATACAAGGCATGAGAACACGTCCTTGTTACATTAACGGTTATAAAAGTATTGAGCCGTTACACTTTGATCTGTACAATCATCCATTGTGTTTTAAAACCCCCTTTGTTTACGTCGCCCACAAACAGCAGCTAAGAGTCTCCTTTGACTGAAAGGCACTCGGCTTGACACAAGGACGCTTTAATCCAAAGGACTACGTAACGGTTTTCATTATAAATAGCTTTTATTTCGGCGTCTCGGAGCTTTTACACCTCATTTCTTCAGCTTAAATCAAAGAAGCCAACAAATAATTATATTAATTCAGTTTAATTAAAGGATATTTACTCCTCCATTTCTTATTTTGGTATAAAATATTACTTTCCATTTTCCTCTTTGGTATGGGTTTCTAAAAACTTAGTTGAATTAGACATCTCTGTAGAAAGCGAGGTACACAAGTGCAAATGGTTTTTTAGTATTAGTGTCACACATGCCAAATGTATTAAAAGTTTTTTTAAAGGAACAAACCCGTAAAATCAAAATTTGTTTTAGTAAAGAATTGCAAAACATGATATTATATTCTCAAGAGAAACTTTCTTTTTAAATCCTTCGACTATAGGTTGCTTGTGATACAGTTGTTTTTCGCATATAGATACTGTAATACACTTGGATTTAGTGTGATCTCTGACGTACCAATTCTACTTCGCCGAGGTAAATCGCTTCATCTCAACTTTGTTGGGACTATTTCATATAAATTTACTAAAATATTAGTAGAAATTGCTTTCTTGTTTCGATTTATATTAAATTATAAAATACTTTAACTATAAGTTGTCAGATCTTATTCTTTTATTGTTATTTCTGTTGAAATTAGTTATATTTGTACAGTTTTTAGATTTTTACGCACTTACGTTATTTTATACATTAATGGGTGCTTGTCATTATATTATATAATTGTTATTATTTATTTGTTGTTTTGGCCGACAGTATATTTCTTTTATTAATGTTATTTGAGTATGTTTATTTTTTTCTTATTATGTGTTATTTATATTGTTTTCTTTTTCAATTAAAATTTTTGTATAATGTAATTGTTTAGGAGGAGTATTTATTGCATAAAGTTTGTACTATTTTATGTGAGGGATGGATTAATTGATATATAAATAAACAGTTAGTGATTGGAGATTTAACGCTGTTATGCTATGACATTAACCGTAATTTATGTATAAAATATTTAGTAATCTACCTATAAACTTTCAATATAACATTGAATATATTTTCAATTAACTTTTAACATGAACTTAATTTTGTTAACACCATATTAATATAACACACGCCAGTAACCTTTAAGTGTGCTTTTAGATTAAGACTACTTGTTTAAGTATCAAGACATCAAGCACGCTAAAGTTACTACAGGCATATAAGTTTGCTTTGTAACTTCAAACATGTGTCTTAAGTAACTTAGTAATATGTTTGTTTCCCATAAGTCTTGAAGATGACTTAGTTTAATTCACCACCCACTTATGGCGTTTGGAATAAGTGTTTGGGGCCAGATATTGTAGGCAATTTATTTGGACGACTCAATAAAATAGCTTCCAGTACAATTTAAAATTTGGACATCCGAATTTTACTTAATTAGAGAATGAGCATATATGCTTTACATAAGTTTTGGATTTACATAAGTTATGCTTTACATAACTATTCTGCTGAAGAAATTGTAGGAAACTTATTTGAACTTAATATATATTTTTCTAGTATAAATTAAGATTTGGACAGCTGAGTTTTACTTTTTCTGAAAGTGAGGATATATATATATAAAACACCATACACCATGTATATATATATATATATATATATATATATATATATATATGATTTACATGATATGGCCTATTCCGTAAATTAAATTGTTATTTCATTCTAGGATAGGATTTCATTTCAATCAATTTTCCTCACAACTTGGTGTTTGATATTGTTCGTCGATGTGATTGTAATTCCAGGAAAATGGATTCCTGATGATTTATGTAGATATTATTAAACTAAAAATAAAAAAGCAAAATACAGGAATCAAATGTGTTACTGTTTCTTAATTTTAATAGAAAAATATGTATACATTATGTTTAGCACTTGAAGGAAAGAGCGAATTCTGATGTGTTCCTAAACAGCAACTGACGTCGTCAAGACATTGTCACTTCAACTTCACGCCTTGCACAGTATATACTAAAGCTGCGCCACATTTTCTTTCATGAAATGCAACAGAATCTCTATCAGACAACTTTGCTCGTTCCTCACAGCTACTTGAGTGACTACAGTAAGATGAATCTTGAATCTTTACATCTGTATACTCTTCTCACACCTTCACAATCCTTTGTTCCCTGGGACTGTAACATTATAAAACCTAACTGTAAATATGTCTACTGTTTCTACGATGTGGATCTCATAATCCTTATTACTCAAACCCACAAAATATACACAAACCATAAACTAATCCTCTGGATCCTATATACAGGGTGTTAAAACAATGTTTCATAAACTTCTCTTGGTACTATAATTCTTAATAGAAAAATTATGGCAATTTTATATCTTTTTAAATATATTATTCTCTCTCTCTCTCTCTCTCTCTCTCTCTCTCTCTCTCTCTCTCTTCTCTCTCTCTCTCTCTCTCTCTTCTCTCTCTATCTATCTCTTTCTCTTTCTATCGCAATCATACTAATGACCTTCACCATGAAACATGAGCAATTATTTGGTTGAGACTGACTTACCAAAGATATGCGCAAGTACTGCATTTGAAGTAACTTAAATAATTAAATATAATTATTAAGATTTATTTAAAATGTCCTTGAAGTTTTTCTAAATAATTCCGCTTAACCCCATGCGCATTTAGGGGTTTATTTGACATAAAAATATAGAAGGGATATATTTTTAAAATTCAATAAATGCCCGAATACTGGTTTTCTTGTAAAGTGTGTTATACTTTTTGGTATTCTACTAGTGAATAAAAAAAACGGACTGGCAGTTTTCTACAAAAGAAATAAAAATATACACATACAAATAAATTATACACTATACAACTGTAACAACCGTGATCATTATTGGTGGTTAGTTTATATACCCAAACAGTAAACCACAACCGCTAGACAAAAAACCGCGTTGGAATATATTTCAGTTAACAAGTTTAGTAAAAATTAAGGTAATGATTTCACGATATTTTAGTATGCTATTACTTATTTGAATAAGTTCAGTTTGATACCTGTAAGGAACGGAGAGTCAAGTACAGGAATACAAGTCTAAAGTAAAAGAAAGCAAGTTATATGAATATAAAAACTAAGTAGCGTTCTATGCTGACCCAAATATAAGGAACGTGCCTTTTTTGGTCAGATCGTAAATAAAATGTCACACGCCAACATATAACTGTTCAGTGTACAGCAGTCGTGATTAAACACAGTTATATCTATTAAGTATCTCTATTTGACTGAAATGGTTGTGGAACTTTTAGAGAGCAATAATCTAGCACGGAGTACTCAGAGTCAAGATGATACTTAGCCGAGAACAATGATACAGCACTATCGAAACTGGCATTACTTTATAAGTAGATAAATACCTTAAGAAAATCCAACTTCCACTTTCTAAATTTAATCACAGCCCAAAGTTTTCACCACTCTTTGTTGTGTTTTATTTTAATACCTTTATTTGGGCCTACGTTGCGAGATAAAGGAACTTGACCTTGAATCTAATTGAGGCCCTTGTATCGTACAAACCATGATAAGTAGAATTAGAGATATTGAGTGTCCAAGTTAGTATGAGGATATTTGAGAATGGTCTCCCTATTATGTTTGCAAATTTGGTGGCACAGATTTACAATTGACTGAGAATGATAAGAAGGAATACATCTGGTAAACAGAGTTAATATTCAGTAAATTAAGTTCGGATTTTTTTATAAGGTTATGGAGGTAAGGGAAAAAACATTCCAAATTTATTTAATGGAATCACTGAACCAGATTATCAGTTTTACCCAGAATAAGGAATGGATGGGGGTAGGAATAAAAAAGGGTAGGTGAGAAGGCCAGACTTTTAACTCGTTTTTTTTTTACTACAAGTAATTTTTAATTCCCATTTAATACAAAATTAATCACACTCAAGGAAATATATAGCACTAAATAACTATCGATCTTGTAATAAGTGAAATATAGAAAATTGAGTGCATAGTAAATTTAGTAAGTTTATTATTCAAAATCAATTCAATCAGTTCACATCACTTTGGTATGATACATAAATAACATTTTCCTTGTGTCTATTCAGATAAATTAACATATGAAATAATTTTAGATAATGAAAATAAAAGCTTGTTCCTAATAAATATTCCTTAGTTTTTTAAAACTATTCCACAAAATATAGAACTAGGACAGTTCAATTTTGTTAATCGAGTAAACAAATAGGTTTTTCATGGAACTTTAATTTTTAATGATATAATATAAAACAAATTAAAGCAATATTTAGTATAATAACAACTATCCTTCTTGTCTATTCTCAGGATTACAGTATCTTGCGCAAATGTTTAGGGTTTTTAAAGAATGTCCAGAATAAAATGTGAAAAATGGGGACTGCTTTCTCTTTTAATATTATAACTATATGTTCTTTTTTGGATTTCTATCAAAGCTAATTATTAAATAGATAAAAATACTTACTTCATAATTTTGAAACTATATATTTCTACAGATATTTTCGGTAGCCAGACTGTTAATTAAAAAATCATACCGATGATCGTTACAATCTATTTCTTTTGCGGAATAATTCAGCCTGGGGAAGGATCTAAAAATAAGATTATAAGAACAGTGTGTTCATTTCGTGACGATCATCTTAGAGCATAATGAAAGTCTGACGATATTATTGTTTTCGGAGGAACACGATCGACCATTTATTTTACTTGCTAGTCTTATACCAGTACTTCAGTTCTGTACTTAAACGTAGTATCTTCCCTTTACCTTTTATTTTTGAGAGCTTGGATTATATTTAGCGAGTACAAAATACTGAAGAAAGTAACAAATATTTTTATTATTGGGGTTATAAATTTTTAATTTATAAAAATATTGCATACTTCTTGAAAAATATTTGGGTAAAGCACTTGTAATTTGTATCTTTCCAAAGAGTTGAAAGTTTAAAAAGGCAACTATAACGCTTGTTTAAATCATTTTTTGTCCTAATAAGTGCGCTACGCGACTAATTACATTTACTTTAATAGCTATGTAAATAAGAATCAAAATCAGTAGATTTGATGTCCTATACGAGCAAAAATTAAATTAGCCTTTGCGAGAAATTAAAAAGTTATGTCTCGATCCACTCTGTCGGCAGAGATTACTTGTATGGCCAGCAGGCAGCCAACGTACCGGCCCGGAAGCGTCGTCATTTCACAGTGAAACTATACTCGCACAGTTTCCGTTTTCATATTTTAAATATGAGATCTATGGTATGTATGGTTTTAAATCTATTCACATTATTTCAGGCTTATTATTACAAATATATAGCAAACAGTATAACAAAATAACAGTCTGCAGTGATGTGTATTGTTTAAAAATCTTTAGAACGGTGTTTGATATTTGTTGAGGAGAGAATGTTTACTAAACAAGGATATTGTGCCTTGCTCTCCACCTCCCTAGGTAACTGTAATCTGTTACCTTGTGTAGCAGAGTTGCTGGAATCTGCAACTTCTCAGCTACTTATCAGAAAATCAAGTTTAAATTTATATACATTTGAGGTTTAAGTTCAGTCTCATTAAATTTTGAAAAAAGGGCACTCCAGAAAGAAGGAGTATGTAAAAGCGAGTCGAACGCTCGTACCGCCCAGTGAATTGTGATTATCATCAATGACATGACATCACTTTCTTTTCACTATAATGTTGTCTTGTAGTGGTCTTCGGACCTATCTACGACTGAAGAGACTAAACAAAGTCGAAACAACAGAAGCACACCTCCATCCTGAAAGACGGAATGGTTGTAATTTATTGACGCAGGCTCAATCAATTTAGAACATGCCAGCCACGCCGTAACGTAGATTCGGACACACACGAAACGTAACGTGCGCCGACATCAATACTCGGAGAGGTTGATGTTTTGGTTTTTGAATTCTAAATGTAATTAAAACAATTGGCAAAGGGTTTATCCCTTTCAACCTTATAAAATGATAACCTGTAATGGCGTCAATAATTCCCCATCACTATTACGCGCAACCGGGTTAAAGACGTGGGGCACGCTGATTTTAATCGCAGCTATCAACCAGTAAAAGCCATCTTGGCTATGGGAACCCACACGATCGCCGGATAAGCAGATGCTGACACGAATTGTGAAATAGAGCCTAAACGTGCAACTGTTTGATGGTACAAACGATCTTGAACGTCTGATTGAGAAGACGACCTCACATCACCGAGGATTTAAGAACTATACACCCTACCGCAACACCTTATACCAATACAAATTTTGAGTGTTACACTAGTTAGGTGCAAGTGTTCAACACTTCACTTCTATATTTAAAATTCTAAATTTTGAAGGTTTGTGGAAAGAAGCAAAGTGCTATGAATTTGGGGTTTACATCAGGTAAGAACGCCCTAGTGGCGGATCGTTTCATCCAATGTAAATGTGTGTTGCCTTGAGCAACACCAAGAAGTACCATCTGTTTCGGTCTCAGAGCTAAAAAGCTCGTACCTCATCAGGTGTACACTTTAGTACACGACAGATTTAATAATTAAAGGTTAACTTCAGATGAAGAAGAAGATTCTGAAGTATAAAATTTTGAATTCAAAACCAAAACATCAACCTCTCCGAGTATTGATGTCGGCGCACGTTACGTTTCGTGTGTGTCCGAATCTACGTTACGGCGTGGCTTGCATGTTCTAAATTGATTGAGCCTGCGTCAATAAATTACAACCATTCCGTCTTTCAGGATGGAGGTGTGCTTCTGTTGTTTCGACTTTGTTTAGTCTCTTCAGTCGTAGATAGGTCCGAAGACCACTACAAGACAACATTATAGTGAAAAGAAAGTGATGTCATGTCATTGATGATAATCACAATTCACTGGGCGGTACGAGCGTTCGACTCGCTTTTACATACTCCTTCTTTCTGGAGTGCCCTTTTTCAAAAATTTAATGAGACTGAACTTAAACCTCAAATGTATATAAATTTAAACTTGATTTTCTGATAAGTAGCTGAGAAGTTGCAGATTCCAGCAACTCTGCTACACAAGGTAACAGATTACAGTTACCTAGGGAGGTGGAGAGCAAGGCACAATATCCTTGTTTAGTTTAAAAATCTGTTACGACGAAATACTATTATAGTACAAAATGCCTAACCTGTTACAAAATATTTTGCATTTATAAAATTTATGTTGAATTCAAATCACAAGTTTTATTTGCACACTTTAATTATATGGCTTCACGTACTACAGTAGCTTAACAGAAATCATTCAGCAATATTCATAAAAGCTTCTGAAAACATTACTACACTATTAAAGATAGTAAGTTTTGCACTAATACAGCTTAATGTATAGACGTTTCGTGAAAAAAATAAACATTTCGCATTTATAGGTCGACTGTTAAGACACTAAATGTCAAATAGGCAATTTAGCTTGGTCTTCCGAAGCGTCATACGGGCAAAGCCTTTTACTTTTAGTTACAAATATCCCCTAGAACAAACTTATAAACTGGTTATAGCTACAAAAAAAAATTGATCTAATTCTGGAGGCTTAGTTAAAAATGATTAAATTTAACAACGATGTTGTCAAACCTGTGACTGATTTGCGTTGAATGTCAATTCAATTAATGAATTCCAACATAATACAACGAATAAATGAATCTCATATCTCTCCAAAAAGAAAACGCCATTCAAGTAATATGAGTGTTCATGTTAATTCTTTGCAAATTGTTTACATTCATATGTCCATAGCGACTTTAAGCCTCTTTATAATCCCTTGCAAAGTTCTAGTCCTTTCTGGAGTATATTTAATGACCGGTTTTGGGCTGATTGGGTGTAAATACATATTTCATTTGTCTAACGTTTTAAAATGGAAGAAGCAATAAAAAAGTAGTATCTATACTTATCAGGGTTGATCATCATATATTTAAACAGACTGTTACTGTATTTGAACTTGAAATTGTATTTTCATGTTACCACTTCCTGCTATGAGCACTCATAGCAAATGTGTTGGATATTAAACTTCAATCACCGTACCTAAACTATAAGGAATGTGTAAAGTAGAAATTTTAAAATAAAATGATATTTTTATTTTACGATCATAATGCATTCACCACTTAGTTTAGTTTATAAAATATTCATTCTTCTGTAGATGAGCCATGTATGTTTAGCTATAATAAAAATAAAGAAAACAATACAGAACTCCGTCTAATACCAGTAGAGATAAAAGTACAAAACCCTGTGCATAACATTATTAGACTTAAACTTACTACGCTACATTCAATCTTTTCCCGGTTCATGCTGGGTGGAAAAATGTATTAGTCAATTAAACTCTTGAAGGCTTTCCACAATTTCATGGATTTAAATGGGTAAGCAATTTTTTTAAGAAGTGTGACCCGGAAAACTGTTACCGGTATGTTTTTATGACACGCAATAACTTCTACTACTAAAACGCTGTTTGCGTGGATAAACAAAAACCAAAATGAGACTTTTAATAGTGGTATCATACTTAAACTTCAAATAACTAATTTTGTACAGATAAATAGTCTTAAGCTTGAGTAATTAATGCAGTAATCTAGTCTAACGAAGAATCTGCAGATGAAGCTAGAGCATCTTAGAGTAACAATGGAGTTTATCATCGCAGGATTTAAATACATTAGCCAGAACGTAATCAATAAAGCCAAAACAACAAGTTAAACACAAAAATTAGAATAAAAGTTAATGAATGATTTCAGAGCATAAATTGGTGAAAGTTGTAATTTTCAGTATTTACGTCCATTAAAGGGATCTAATACAACATTTCTCATACTAGTTCATCAGTAACTGGATAGTAAAATTTTATAACTTTAAAATACGTCATAGTAATAAAATAAATGATGTTTTGTAGAAAGGATTAAGTTAAAATTAAAATAGGTTATTTCACAGGCTGTCTAAAATAACTTTTAAGAAACTGTTTTATATTTTTAATCATTTTGTTTTACGTTTCACGATGCTACGTTTTGTTTCACGAGCAAACATTACATTGAATCCCTGTATACGGCAAGGTGTTCTTAAAACTCACCTGTTTTAAACTAATTATTAACTTTTTTTAATACATGAGCACTTTGGAAAATCCAATAAGGAAGTTTTTGAATATTGGTAAGACATGATAGCGTTTTTATCGACCATATATCGGCAAATAATTGTTCACTAATAAGAAAATTTTTTTCTAAAATCATGCAGTTTGAAGATACCCCTATGCATGTCTAGTTATTATGAAGAAAACACTGAAATATATCTAACGTTTAAAGGATGAAATATGGGTAACTAATCATCAATTTTAAAGAAAATGAATTAAGTATTTCCGCTTTATAAAAAAACGCGTCATTTCAGTGTGGTAGTAGTATTACTGTTTCATTTAAACTATTTTTAGAACTGTATCCCCAAAAATAATCTTCCAGAAGTAACATAGGTGAAGGAGAAACCAAGAAATAATTTTTCTCTATATTTGCTTCACAAAGTTTCAATAGGTTTTATTAATCACACTCGTGCGACACAAATTAGTCCTTTTCATGACAATACGGTTATGTATTGGTTAATGTTTTTTAAAGAGACTTTATCAGCCCTTTCAGTAGTTCGATATCCGCAGTGTCCCCTGGTCTGCCTGACAATTTAACAACGCTAGGCCACAACCTCGTATGGTCTGTCTGCGGTTTACCTTCCACATCGCACAACCTCACTGTGGTCGTTCCTCATGTCACCCACTCACTCCATCGAGGTGTATTGTTCAACTGCGTAGAATTTAGATAAAAAAAGTCTTGATTCATTCTTTCAAATTTACTTTTTTACTTTACTTTTACCGTCTGAAAGAATATGAGGATTTCCGGATAGTTTATTAAGTTTTTAACACTACGTTTTCAAATTTTTAAGATAACAAAAAATTTTTTAAAACATCTATCATGCACGGCATTAACTGTTGTCTAATCCAAAGGATAACATTTTTCTATTGTCGACAAAGTAGTACAAGCTCTGGACTTAGGAACATGTTAGGAACAGAATGACAGGTTTCGTAACGAGGCAAGTAGATTTAAAAAAATTCCACCCTGAAAACCCAATCTTAATATTGAGGATCTATTAGTATCCTTTTGGGAACTATGATGCTCAAAATCGTACCATCCGATAATGAAAATGCTACTGTTATACTAGATGGTATCAAGTGAACCATTAAAACTTTGGACGCAGGAAAACTCCTGCTATGTTAAATAAGGGTGGAATCAATTCATTTGAGCATGACGTAGCCAAAACTCTTTATAACAATAAAACACACTCGCAGTGTTGCGTGTAAAACACTACACGTCCAGTTTGGCTGCTGCTTGGATGGGTGACCACTAAGCCAGTGGTTCCCAACAAAAGGACCCCCTCATCAGTCACTTTACTGCCACGGACCCCTAAAATTCTTAAACCTAAATAATAGATTACACGCATAATAATCTGAGTTACAGTAGTCAGTAAGCACCTTGCCTACCATTTACTTTAAGATAGAAACTGTTCTTATGAAAATTAAATTTTATGCTAGCACAAGTTTATTATAGTTTATTCGACAAGTGCAATGTTTTTATTTTTATACAAAAAAAAACCAAAAGTAAGACCTCCAATATGTCAGAATACGTAGATCCAGGCGATGATTAATACACTTTTTTTATATTATTAATTTCTTTGGACAAGTGTGTTAATGAAGTAAAAACATGTATTGCATGCTTGTTTTCATTGCGATATACAGAGAAAAGTATTGTTTGCAATAATATATAATAGTAAGAAACTGAATAATATCATTCTAAAAATTATTATTTATAAACAAAGCAATAACTCACAACTTTCAGTGAGATACGTTGAACTGTCCTTTGAGTTCATGATTTCTGATATGCTCGGTTCCATACGTGACACTTTTACTCTGAAACTATACTGCATATTGAGCCGATTCATGTATTTATTTTGCATGAATCACATAGTTGAGAATGTCTCTTCACATCTGCAGGCGGTTGAAGAAGGAAGTATTACTTTCATTGCCTTATCGCCGAGTGCCTTGTAGTCCTTACTTGCTGTTAGCCAAAATTCTACAAATTCCTCGCCTTTAAAAACATTTTTCATTGTGCCAATAACATTCAGGTTCTACAAGCAGATCTTGTTCCTCTTCGGAGAGACTTTGGACCTTTTCTCTTTCCGAGAAGCAGAACGGATTTCTAATCCAACCTTGATTAGTATCTAGCTAGGGAAAATATTCCCTAAGAGTGGTTACTAAGCTTAGAGGTACTCAATTATGCTTTCCTTTATTTGGTATGTTAAGTTCTCCTCAGAATACTCCAAAAATGCTTTAAAAGTAGGAAAATTTGTAAAAGAGCATTTATCGACTCATGTTGCCTACAACGGACACTTTTTCACCGAGGAACTAACTTTATTTTTAACTTTGAACATGTCTACAACCTTGTAAGCCTGGATTCAAAACATTCAAATGTTTCAAAACACATCAGCTATGTAAGCAGTTACGCAAAGCCAAGAACAATTTGTGAGAAAAATGCATACTTGATATTAAGAAGGAAGAGTCTGATCTCATATTTAAGCTCTTGTCAAGATCCTACCACGAGAAAGCCATCTTATTTTGTTTTGAATAAGATGCTGCTCATGCTCACTATCCATCTTTTTGCACAACAAAGAAAGCAATCTGGACTGCAAAGGCCGCGTTTTAATTTGTTTAATAGTTTTAGCTACTTCGTTAAGAACTTTCTGCAATATTTCAGGCAATCTGTTCTCTACTAAAACCTCTCGAGGAATGAAACAGTGCGTCCATTTCATGTTAGGAGCTACAGATTTGATACGAGCTTGAAGACATGTTTTGTATCCAGCCAGGGATTTTGCTCCATCTGTAGACAAACCCACACATTTCTTCCAGTCAAATGTCATGCAATACAGTGAAAATATCAGCTGTAGCATGAAGTGGTTTACATGAAAAAAGAAAATCTTCGAACAACTGGTCTTCCCATAAATATCGAACAAAAACCAACATCATTGCTTTCTTTGATATGTCTGTGCTCTCATCCAACTGAAGGGCAAATATGCCACATAAGTAAAGCCTAACCAACATGGTATTTTCAATGTTACTAGCCATATCTGTAATTCGTTTTTGGACAGTATTGTATGAGGGTGGGACAGTAGCTAACAGCTTAGCGGCTGCATGACCCATCATGCTTTTGCAAAGAATTACCGCTGATGATAATAATATGTTTTCTGCAATAAAGTTTTGACCTCCTTTTTCAATGATGAATTACTAGATTAATTTTATAATAATTTATTGACTTACTTTTTTGTTCAGGGTGCTTTTATTCTAAATGCCGAGGAGGGTTTGTAGACTTTATACACTGATTAGAAAGACTTTCATAGCAAATCACATATTGAGGTTTAGGTTCATGTTCAAATCCAGTATATGTAAAAACAATCTTTAAATAGTCACTGTTTGTATTGTGACGTCGGGGCCCATGTTCCCGCCGTCTGGAAGTACTGGAGGGGTAGGTCAGCAAGGTGAGCGCCCGAGGCGGTGTGTACGTGGAGAGGACTCCGGCGCGAGCGGACGTCCGGAGCTCCCTGAGGGGCCGATCTAGTGTAGGGCTTAGCCTAGTGATGGTCGTGACGCGTGGTGTCCATGGGTTCGGAAGTGTTGTCGTTTGAATAAATTTGCTGTAATCTGAGCTGCGTTTGATTCCTGAGTACACCCCTTCGCCCCAGCTGAGCAGGAGGCGTTGACAAATTGGTGGAGCAGCCGGGTATCCTGAGGTGATCCAGAACCAAAGACGGATTAACGATCCCAGGTTAGTAATATAATATTTAATTAGTAATATAATATAATAGTGAATATTTCTTTTTTAAAATTCGGATTTTTTTTTAAGTAAATTGATTAATGTTGAAAAAAATGTAGATTGAATAGAACAAGAGAGAAAGTTATTTTTTGATCCAAATAATTGTAGTTACCTTTTGAAAAGCAAAGTGTAATTTGGAGTAAATAATTTTATTTGTTTTCTCGTAGCTTGTAAGCCGAACATAATTTTGTAGTTGTTGTAAGAGTAGCCTACTTAGCAGCCACAGTGCGTCGAACCAAGGTACCGGTAAGAGAGGCAACCTACCCGTGATGTAAACAAAGCTGTTTCTTTTTATCTGTGAATAGAATAATTTTGAGAAATAGTTTTGTGTTTGTATAAAGTGGTTTAAAAAAAAAAGAGAGAGAGCTTGTCCATGGGTAGGACCAGGTCAAAACCCAATTGGTACGACGAACTGTCGCGGCATTGATATGTTGTGGTGTTTTGAATAACCCTTGTGTTCAGGGGGAATATGTATATTTAAATTGTTGATTTTATTTGGATTGTGATTGTGATTTTGATTTTGTTTTTGATTTTATTTTGTTCTGAATTGGTTTTTATTTAAATCTTAATTCGTGATAGGGTGGAGCAATCGTATATCGTCCCAAACATTCAAGTTTAGTGTAAAAAACAAGAAGTCAGTCCAAGGCTGACATCAGTTAGTGAGGTTCCCGAAGACCCAGGACAACCCCAAAGACATCTTGAGGAAGTAAGAACCGTAGCTGAAGTCGATTTAATTCCCCTACCTGGTAGTGATACAGGGAGCAGCCTTGCAGCACTGTCAGCCGAAATTTTTAATCCACTATGCTATGTCCCTAGATACGCCGGTGATGCTGTGTCCGGATCACGTGCCCTAGAAAAACATTTTATGGGTGCGACTATACAAGAGCTGAGCTCACTATGTGTATTTTCATGTGTGTCAGGTGACGTGCCACTTATCACCCAGATAGACGACTTCACCTATGTACTAACCCATATTGTTGAGCATTTAGAGTTTGTGTGCAGATACACTTCGAACACTACAGTTAAGATAACAGAGCGTAAGAGCCTGGGTGCACTACACGTGAGATTGCCGTGTGATTGTAGCTGAGTCGCTGACTCCCACATTTTGGTTTCAGAAAACTATCCGTGTAGACAGGAAGCGGATAAGTTAGCTGTGGCACCACATACTTCCAGCTTCGTGGTAAAAATTAAAAACTTTGAAAATCACCTCTAAATTTAATCATGTTTCCAGCACTTTCGAGACACTAGACGAATGCTTAGACAACGAATGGCCTAGTCAGCTGCCGCCACTGGAATCTATCTTTTTTCAGAACTTAGAAAGTTAGAGAGCCCGACGCTTAAGGTTTTGTCAGTGGAGCGGGACATGTATACATCACTGTCAGCCGTGGCTGCACTCCATTTATTTTTGTTTACTAACCATAATTGTTGTGAGAAATCCCCATCTAGTAGGCTTAGGTATAGGAGCATTTGTGAGAGCAGAAAATGAAATATTCTCCCCGAATCAGAACAATTTATTGTGGATTTATTTTGTGGCATTATAATAATATTGGTTCTGATTGGTTGTCGGTACGTCGTGGATTATGGGTAAACTGGAGATCCAAGGTATCGAGACGAAAAGGCGACGACATAGCGATGACCGCCAAACGTGACGTCAGAGACGATGGCTTGCCAAAGAACTTACCTATCACGGAGGTCGATGGAAAAGGAGCTGAGAATCACTCTTGAATGGTGGGACCAAGTTCGTGATCAGGTATAAAGGATACCAGGTAATCGTTGTAAACCATAGGTAAACTTCGAGTAAAACTGTATAACTGTGAACGTTATAGTGTATGATTAATAAAAATGTCTAAAATATATTATTTCAGGAGATTATTGTTATCATGAAATTCGTAAACATGTAAGTCCAGTGTGTGAATGAAAATGTGGGGAGTGTGAAAGTTTGAATGAAAAAAAAAAACCGAGTGGCCACTCAGAGTGAATGTGAGTGAATGTGAGTATTAGCTAATAGAAGAGTTTATATTCCAAAACTGTTTATTATGATTGACTAGGTGAAATACATGTTCTGTTTTCAGCGGTACGTATACATACGCCAATATCAGCGTGGAAATGGTTAGAAAGTTGATTTTGACTAATAATAATTAAATTGTAAACTCATAATTATTCTGTAAATACAGGGGACCCTTGACATAGTTTTAGAATTCCTAGATTAGGTTAAGACTTAATGTTTAAAGAGGAATTGGTACGTCGCAATGAACATAATAATTTGTTAGTAAAATATAATTGCCTATGTATTATAACACTGATGTAAAACATTTAATAATAATTTATGTTGTTCTTCCAGTTGTCATTAAACGTAATTATGAATTAAGCGTTGACAAGTTAGTTTTCTAAGATTGTAACACCGTATGTGAAACCAAATGTTGTATATGGTTATGCTAACCAATGTGAAGGAACTAAGTAATTTACTTTTGTAATTTGTTTTGTAATTTGGGAAATAAAAATAATCAAGTATTAACTTGTCAATGCATACAAAGTAACTTATAAGTTGTTCGGGTATAGTTAGCTATTAACATATTCTTGTGTGGTATTGAGGTAGTTATGTTAAAAGGTAGTTAGATGTATGTAAAGAATAAAATTTAAGAGATAAGAGCTTTGTTGAAAAAACGAAGTCATTTCATGCTAAGTCTTAGAGCACCCGGTGGGAAGTCCCAGTAGCTCAGAGCCAGGCCGGTGACCGAGAGGTCAGGTGACCAGAGAGGCCGGACGGCTACTGCTGACCACAGCTACTTTTGTCACGTAGACACTGCCGCTGTGCACAACTTCAGTTACAAAAATTTATACCACCTCTTGCACTGTAAAATATCTGTATCCTGTAGTACATGGTTACGCTTATATGTCCTACTATATTTGTTTCACTTGGTCTGTGTTAATGAGTAGGAATATGTCAAATATCTAGAATAACCTTGTCGTGGACTTATAATTACAATTATTTAGTTTGGGTCCCTATAATAATATCCACTTTGTAAGGTTATTATCTATATATATATATAAAAAAGTGTTTTTGCAATAGTAAGTTATAGTATGGGTAAGTTATAATAAGGATTAATGTACTAGTTAGTAATTTGGTAAATAGTTCTAATAATAATATTATCATTTTTGAATTGGTATATCGTCATTGTACTAGATCATAAGAAAGGGCAATATAGAGGATTAATATACTGTATTTTGTTTTGTATGACTCGCACAGAACAGCTGAATGGTTCCGGAATGTGTCATGAACTCATTTATTCATATACAATTATAATTTCTCGCTTCAAGTAATTTATAAGACATGTAAAGTTGATTAATGTATTTTTAATATAAAATGTCGAATATACCTACACGTAAGGATAGATGTATAATATAAGGGAATGGACACCACCGCTGGTATTTAAGAGTAAGTTTCTATGAACTAATGTTTCTGTTAAATAAAATGCGATTACACCAATAGAAAACATTGCTAACTAGAGAAGGTAGATAGGCTCTCGTAGGACAACATGTTTTTTGTAGAAGGCAAACCTTTGTGAGGAACGATTCATTGCCTGTTGCTGGAATAACATTAAAAATTAATAAACTTTCCCTGGAAATGTATTAGTGAAGCGGTACCGATGGGAGCGAACGACTGAGGCTCGTGATCGGCCGTCCAACGCCAGAGACTTTATGTGTGATCGAGCCGTCCCAACGCCAGAGACTTTATGTGCCAGTGTAAATGACTGTCCCTGAAGAAGTGGCTGCCGCAGTGTCGTTGTTCCCCTTGTGTTTCCTCCACATCTAAAGACAAATATTGACTGTTGGAGAACCCCGACCGCTAGCCACAACTGTTAGCGATACGCGGCGAAACGTGAGGGTAGACGCCATGGTGACTTGTGCACGTGACCCCAGCCGCCCCAGCTGAACACAACCAAGGGACCAGCTGCCAGGGCCTGGAAGAATGAAGAAGACGAATTCCTAGAGGGTATCCACCCCAACAACCACCCTTAATTTGGCTGGGGGTGTGTGACGTCCGGGGCCCATGTTCCCGCCGTCTGGAAGTACTGGAGGGGGGAGGTCAGCAAGGTGAGCGCCCGAGGCGGTGTGTACGTGAGAGGACTCCGGCGCGAGCGGACGTCCGAGCTCCTGAGGGCCGCCGATCTAGTGTAGGGCTTAGCCTAGTGATGGTCGTGACGCGTGGTGTCCATGGGTTCGGAAGTGTTGTCGTTTTGAATAAAATTTGCTGTAATCTGAGCTGCGTTTGATTCCTGAGTACACCCCCTTCGCCCCCAGCTGAGCAGGAGGCGTGACAGTATTTTATAATTTTCACAGTAGGCGTATAGACACTCTTAGATGTAAGAGGATTAGGTTCACCAGATAATGAATTATCCAATTGAACATTCACATAAAATAACTCCTTATCCTCTTCGTAAATAGACCTATCACGTTTTAACGATCCACTTCTTAACCAACGATCCATTGCCACTTGATAAACCTCGCCGAACAAATTAAATGTTGTGGTATGAACACATGTACACTGTCGTGGCTGACTGTTGTTGACAGACATGCCAAACATGCAGCACGCACAATCTATAGTGGAAATTGTCAAACATACGACTTAGTAGATGTAGTACCTAACATTGCCGTTAGATTGTGTTAGTGATAGTTGCCTGTAATGATGAGTAATCTGCTGAACTGACTCGGGAACTATAACACAATAATGAAAACTGAAAGTGAATATAATATAAAATATGTTAATTTCTTAGAAACAACTTGCTGATCCCTAAGGCATAGCCCAGGGACCCCCGGGGGTCCGCAAACCACCTTTTGGTAACCACTGCGCTAAGAGATTCTATCTTTGCAAGCAGCCCGCCTGCCCGACCATTAGTGGTAGTTCGGGTTACTTTTAAGCCGTTGGTCTCCAGGTCAATTGTTACAGAGGGCTTCTAGTCCTAACTTCACCTGGTAAAATATGACATCTTTACTTTACCTTAAAACTGGATCGTCATCACTCCAAATGTACACACATGTACTGTATAATCTCCCAAACATTTACAAAACTCGTACCCCCCTTCGCCCAATTGCGAGTTTCTGCATTTCACCGCACGAGGAGTTATCAATAGCCCTGGTAGATATTCCGCCAGTAGTCTATTAATAATTTTATTCACTTATTAAAACTCAATAACGTAATCAAGTAGTCAACGATGATTAAAACCGATAGGGTAGTTTTCTCTGGCGTTTCAGATCTGCTTGTTAACATGCAAGTTTCTAAAACACAAAAAAAATAATTGAATTACAATTAGTAACAATTTAATCATGCATAAAAGGAGATTAAACATCAAACGAAAGGTCCAAGCATCCAATCTTCGTATGCAAGGAATTCGTAGAGTGGTTAATTTAATGTAAGTGAGATGGTAGAGCCATCAATATTAAGGAATGGTAATAAAAACTCGTCTATCCCACATTTCGGGGATAATTTAAGCAACTCAATTCAAACCTAGGGTATGGTGAAGGAATTCAGGAATCACACATGATTCTTCCCAAATAATGTTAATAAACTAAGCAATATTTTTGTCCCATAAAAATATAATTTCTTCCTCAGCATAACTCCGTGAAATTCAAAACAAACTCCTCTTTGTTTTTTGAGTTTTATGGGTAAGAACTAGGAAAACTCTAAGACAATCTTTTATCAAAATAAAAAGTACACTGGTCAATATCTGAATTTTTAATTAAATAATATGTTAAGCTAGAAGTTACTTGCTCTTTTTTTTATAGAGCAAAAGGCTTGTACTGAAGAAAAAGATTAAATAAAAGCTGAGATGAAGCTTATACGAAATTGATTCATTTTGGTATAAAATAATATATAATTGTAAAAACTATGTGAATCTAAACCAATATACAAAATTAAAAAATAAAACGTTAAAGTCAACCTTTGTTGGAAGTAAGAAAAGGTAGGTTACCAATAGTACAAAAAGGAGATGACGGAAATCTAAACCAATTGAAGCATTCATTTGCAATTTAGTCAATAGTCAAAGGTATGTGGGAAATAAAACGTTTAACATATACATAAGTGTAACATGAGTTATTGACATACATGTAAATCGTCAAGATAAAAAATGATCTGAAATTACAGAATTTGTGTAGAACTCAATAAAAAAACTGATTTATCTAAAATTCCCTAATATTATTTAAGTATAATAAGAAGAATCTCGGGGAAGAAATAACCAAGAAATAAATTATCGTCATAAAAGAAAATATTTGAAAAATTTTCAAATGCTGCCAGCCTGTGATAAAGAAAACTAATATGAGTGGCAGTTTTAGCCTAAAATCTGGTAACTGTTGATGGCTATCCAAAACGAGGAAGAAATATTTCAAGAAATGAATTGAATGAGCTTTAGAATTATTTAGAAAGAAATGAGAAATTGATTTGTGTGAACAACGCAAAAAAATTAAAGACGTTGTTCAGTGCGCCTGTATTCTGCAGAGCTGGCCTTCATTTGTACTAGCCTCTCATCTGAGCCGTTTTGTGTAACACGCACTGTCCTGATTTTTATCCAGTCTCTCATTTGATCTGGTGTGTTTTGAACGCACTGTGCAGTGCCGGTCTTGATTTGCATCCAGTCTCTCATTTGATCTGGTGTGTTTTGAACGCACTGTGCAGTGCCGGTCTTGATTTGTATCCAGTCTCTCATCTGGTCTGGTGTTTTTAGCACGCACTGTGCAATGCGCCTGTATTGTGCAGTGCTAATCCTGATTTGTCCCCAATCTATCATCAGATCTTGTGTGTTTAGTACGCACTGTGCAGTGCGTCTTTATTGTGTAGTGCTAATCCTGATTTCTTGCCCTTATATACTTGATTTTCCATGCATTTTTCTATTCTTTAATGTAAGAAATTGAAAATGTACGAAATTCTGTAATAGATTAACAATTTATGTCGAATGGGTGAGAGTAATATATTGTTAGCAATGTATGTTACATATCTTAAATATTTCCACTTCTGTCACCACATGTTGTTAAAGGGCGAGTTGATTAAAACGCAAGATGAAGATCTTATAGTTAATATTGTGTTGGATGAATACACAATGAATAAAATAAACGAACTAATTTTCATACGAAACGATTCGGAGATCTTTATTTATATATGTGAAATCAAACCCTTTCAACCGCAGTGAAACAATATGATGAAATATCGTTCTAGTGAGATTTCTGTGAAGAAGGTATATTGTTCTCCCTCTAATTTAATTGCCCCATAACTGAACTATTGATATATATATATATATATATATATATATATATATATATATATATATATATATAACATAATACTAACACCATTTTAGCCATATGACCTAAATTACGTACAGGAATGCTTGTCTTACAATTCGGAAAGGACAAATATTGCTCTAAAACCTAGGTTTAAATTATGTTGTCCTCTACTATTATCTGGCAATGTAATCCCTGAAGGTACGTACCACTTATTACATTTGGTTTAATATTATTAATTATACAAATTTAAAAAGGGTAACCTAGTATTTTCGGATAATATTCATGTTTATTATATATGATAAATATTTCTAAATGTTGCGTTTATAAAAAAGTAATCTCTAAGGCTAAAAAAGCATGGCTGAATATGATTTGTTACTGTTGACAGCCAAATAATAAATTCATTATACATATTATACAGTATGGTAAAAAAGTCCCGGAACGGTTTAATATATTTTTTACCAATATAGATAAAGTAATGAGACTTGGTATATCAATAATAGCCATAAATGTCTAGTTTTTTAAGGTATTAAAACTTTTTTATCCATTATGGGGGACGGCCCACGAGGAGTCAGACAAAATTCTTAAATAGCAGCATAGGTCAAGTTTTATATCAAATTAAAGGTCTTAGGTAGTAGAACACATTGCCGCAAACCGGACCTCAAAAGGTTCACTCTAACTGAAATGGCGGCGTTTTAAAGTTATTCGTCATTTATCCAAATAAGCCATTCTCTTACATTAAGATAACATTAATTTAATAATTAGAATTGAAAATTTAGTACTTACAGTTATAGAAAGTGTTCAAAATTTTGTCCAAGTTTCTCTTGGCAATAGCCAAATCTGTGGTAGAAGCCTTCAATAACTTTTTGAATCATCTCAGGAGGTATTTGATGAGTTTCCTCTGCTATGCGGTGAATTAGTTCTTCTGTGTTGGCAGGCTTAGTAAAAAAAACCCTTTGTTTTAAATAACCCCATAAAAAGAAATCAAGAGGATTTAGATCAGGTGATCTAGGTGGCCACTCTATTGCTCCCCTACGTCCTATCCAACGATTGCGAAACTCTCTGTCAAGCAGCGCTCGTACTTGTAAAGCATAATGAGGTTAAACCGTTCGGGGACTTTTTTACCATACTGTATATATATATATATATATATATATATATATATATATATATATATATATATATTAAACTTCTTCTATTTCATTACTTATCTGCAATAACCAAATTAAATGTAAATTCACTGTCATAGGACTCATAGGTAGTTTTCGGCTGTACATTTTAATTTAATCACAGTGACATGGACAACATTAAAATGAATTTAACCAATGACTTGATCAGAATTAATTCACCTACAGAAATTATTGTTAGTGATTGTTGGCTTTTTCGACGAAATTGGTTATAT
Organism: Homalodisca vitripennis; assembly: GCF_021130785.1. NCBI lineage: Eukaryota > Metazoa > Arthropoda > Insecta > Hemiptera > Cicadellidae > Homalodisca > Homalodisca vitripennis. The sequence goes on along the minus strand of NC_060208.1, from coordinate 216,079,159 downwards.
ATGAAATCAAGTTTTTCCAATATCGAAATTCCCACAGTGTGTCATTCTACAGTATTTCCTTACTTATATGTATAAACAAAAAGTACAAAATCAAAAAGATTGTTGCAATTTTTTTATGTTAATAACTATTTGAATGTTTTCTGTTAATTACATCCATTGGTTTTTATTTTATTAATGTGTTGCGATAGGTTTTCTTAAATTACTATTTAAGCGTAACCGAGTACTTCGGAAAAATATCCATGTTTATCGTATATGATAAATATGTCTAAATGTTCCTTTTGTAACATATATATATGTTATATATATATATATATATATATATATATATATATATAGAAAGAGTAATCTCTGGGATTGAAAGATCAATCTGAATATGGTTTGTTACTGTTGACAACCAAATAAGAGTTTTATCCAATATTAAATTATTAAACTTCTATTTCATTACTTATCTGCAATAACCAAATGAAATGTAAATTCACTGTCATATTACTCGTTAGTTTTCGGCTGTACGTTGTAAGTGAATTAAAGTGTCATGGGCAAAATTACAATGAAATTAAAATATCAATTCACTTATAGAAATTACTAGCCTAAACCCGCGGCTCCGCTCGCGTGGCAGTAGAGAGGGCTACATCAATCAAGCATCGAAAAGAAATACTAATTTTATTATACGTTTTTCCAATTAATTTATTGCTCTACTAATACATCGTAGCATATCATAAAATCTATTATAAAAGTTTTTTGTTTATTTTAATGCGTTTTGGTAAACAAATATAAAATTAGGCGAATCCGTCCAGCCGTTTGTGAGTGATGCTGTTACACACGAACAGTTTCATTTTTATATATATATAGATTGTGAGTGATTTTGATAAATCAAGCTTTTCCAATATTAAAACTCCCAGCTTGTGTCATTCAAGAATATTTTCATATCAATATGTATAAAAAGCGCTAAATCCAAAGGTCGTTTGAATTTTTTAATTTTAATAACTATTTAAAAGTTTTCTGTTAACTACATCCATCGGTTTTCATTAAATGACTTTGTTTCGATAATGTTTCTGAAAGTAGTATTAAAATGTTACCGTAAAATTCGAGGTTAATTGAAATAAAAGTATTATTTAATTGGTCTCAAGAGATATCGGTGTACATTTTCTTCTAAAAAATGTATGAAAATAAACTTACAAAGGCCATCTAAGGTTTAATTTTGTTTGTATATTAATCAAGTAAGTGAAAAAAATATGAACGGTAATATTTCACTAAATGAAACGACAAAATTTTCAGTAATAAGCTGAAATTTAAATTTAAGATAAATTTTAAAATTACATCAACCTTTGTATTTTTAAACTTTTTTCAATCCTCCATTATGAATATTTTTCGGTAGGATTTAATCTTTTTTAAAAGGGTTTCAGTTAATAAAATGATACTGATAATGGCAAACTAATAAACATTGTTGTCAAAAAACGGTCAATAACAATTTCACCTTCACCTGTCCAAGTCTATGATCCGATAGTTTATCTTAATTACGACCAAGATAATTCTGCAATTAGTCATGCAAGTTTTGGTGGAGGTCATGTGGGAGGTTGTCGGAAAGGTTAATGTTAAAAACTAAAATTTTTGTCTGATTATATTTTCTCTGGCTTGATATAATTAAAATCAACTGTGAGACAAGTATAGTTTGATAGTTACGTCATAGTCAGACGCCTGGATAAATATACTGAAAGTTTAAGCTTCTGTATATAATTACTTCACGCTTATTTAGAATTTATTTATGTTTCTGATGGTTGGTTTTACGTGTGTCCTTTCAATGAAATATTAGATCTGGAATTAATTATCAATTTATGTTTTTAACCCTTTACATATCTTGCCATTTAGACTCCCACAAAAATGAGAGCAACTAACGATCGATTTCACTCTTTTAGGGGATAATGTCTCTAATCAACTTGAAGAAAACTCGGTTTCTGTGTTTGTACAGTAGATTGTATAATATACGACGCTAATTGGCTTTAGGCTACTTGACGATGGTTTACAACTATAACTACAAATTTAAGCAGTATATTACATTACAAAATTGATCTTATCTACATGACTTAACTCGGAAAACGGCTCGGCCTATGTATGTTACATAGTTACTGGACGTGGTACAGAATTGAAAGCTGTCAGCGTACATTATTATAAACAAACAAACTGTACCTTCTGGTTTTGGTGGCTGTATTCAAGATTAATTTGAAAAATTTTTTTTATGTAAGATTATTTTCCTGGCGGGTAGGTCTGAGAACATTACATCGCGGGAAATCACTAGTTTCATATCTAACCCTTCGAGATTTTCTCAATTCTAGAAAAGCAATTATGGCGTCCTTAGCTGGGCCCTTTTCAGACTGAACAGCTACTAATATAATTTTTGAAAATAACGGGATATACATCGGAGGCATACGCTTTCCTGAGAAATACTTCATTTCTAAAAATAAACAACATGTAAAATAGTCAAATATCCAATCCAAGAATGCTTGATTTGTACTTCCTCATGGACCAGAGACCAGTGATGAGGTCCTCGTTGTGAACATACCTCGATCATACAAATATATAAACTTTGTTACACCTCGTCAGCGAAATTCGCTTCCAACATCTATGGCTGTTATGTACACAAAATAGTTTTCTGCTCCACATCAATATTTTGGTTATGTTTTAAAGCTCAGTGTGTGTACGGTTATTAATTCAATAATACAAATGAAACTAATTTATTTATATATAAACTTGTTTCATTGATCGCGATTTTGCGTTTTGGCCTTTCAATTACTTCTATTTCAAAAGTAAAGTAAAAGTAAATTAAAGATGTCTCATTTTCCTAAACGAAGGTAGGGCTAAGAAGTCCTCTATAACACTTAACCCTAGGGAACAACGGCTTAAAGGTGACTTCAGAACCACCAACGAGGTTAAGGTTAAGTATACGAGTAACCTTAAAATATTTCCGTACCCTATTTTACTTAATAATTAGTCCATAGTTTGTATTCAATAAACACAAGCTATTGAGAAATAACAAATAAATCATATAGTCCGATATTTTATTGATTTATAATATTTGCTTGACTATAATTAATACGGTGATGATATCCATAATAGTCATATTGTAAAAAACAGTAAAATATAATCACTTTTGGCTTTTCAGTTTGTGAATACATTATATGGAATGTCTGTGTTGTTACACATAAATGGTCATAGCACTCGCAAAGTTTGACATTGTGTAATCAAACCCCTGGCAAGTCCTGGAACTGCGGCGCGGCACATCAGATATGCAAATTGTGTTACTAAGCTTCCTCAGCCTGTAATGGGGACGTTGTTACATGTAGTGAGAACGAAATGGGAGGAATGGAAATACAAATGGGTATGAAATACTTTATCGCAAAAATGAGTAATCTATTACATCAATGCAAGAACTGACATTAGGACATACTTATTTTAATAGCCTGATTCGACCAGCTTTACGACCAAATAATATGGATACTTTAATTTATTATTTAAAAATTGACCAAGCGTGCTAAAATATTTCTAATTTTCAGGCATTAAAAATAATGAGCAGTAATAGAATACAGAATGAGTTACAATGTTGGGACTTTTGACAAGATCCAAAATTAACGATGAGTATTTATTAATATTTGATGTAACTTAGACCGCAAGCTTGGTTGTCTCTTAATATAACTGACTTATATTACATAGTGTGAATTAAAAAGTGTATCACTAAAAACTGTATCTTAAAATTATTAATCGATAAACGTGTTCAGTCCTATCTTAATTATCATAATCTGTACCAATTACTGCACCATTAAAATGGATCGAATTTTCATACATGTTTCTTTTAAAATTACTCTAAATGATACAAGTCGCATATGATTCAGTCTAAATAAATAAAAAATGACATTCATCAAGTCACAAGATGATTGTACACAAAACACAATACCAAAGCCACAAATCTGAAGCTCAATTACTTTTTTGTACGTAAACCGAAATTAAAAGCACAAGATAATTTATGTTTTATTAAGCAACGTTTTTATGAAAAGCATCCGTATAGAATGTTATTTTACAGGTTAAAAACTGAAGTTGGTTCCTCAAAATTTCTGAATAGTAAATTAAAACACTTTAATTTATCCTGAACAAAGAAGTAAGCGTTCTGCCAATATTTACAATATTGTAAACCTTTATCCAGCTCCTTATAATATTTAGTTGAGTTTCCATTGCTGTTTAAATAATTACAGTAGAGACAATTTTATGAAGTGTAAGTCAAAATTAATACGGTATTTTAGACGTGTCAAGATTATGAATCAATTGACCTAATTACCCAGAACTAAAGACCTATTAAACTAATCAATATTATACATTGATTATGCATAAATTACATTTTACCGATCTCTTATATACCGAATATTAATTTATGAGTGAATGACTTTAGTACAAGGCAGACAAAAATAATATCAGTGAAAAGAATATTTAATAAACATGTTCCCATCCTAGCGTGTTCGGCCCCTGTTACTTCTGCCTTTGTTGTCAAACGTTTATTGCATGTTTTTCAACTTGAGGTTTATAACATTGCAATTTCTTTTAGTGCTGGTTAAATATAGTAATTCTTTCACTATAAAGCGGGGACCTTGTTTTACGTAAACTGCCGTGAAAACTAGTTCCAGATACTTCCCCGATGTTTTAATTATTCCCCCCTTTTCAAAGAGAGGTACAGTGCATAATTGTTTGTGCATGGTTTTGGTAAGAGGTGTCTTAAGATCTTTTTCTAGGTGCCATTACAATGTAAGAGGTTATTTATCTATAACTGTCGTATTTGTCTAGGAACGTCGTAGAGATGTTTTATTCAATCACCGTGTTTCTATTAAATAGACCATTAAAATTATGTCACAAGATAGGGGTTGCAATTTGATAATTAACACTTACCTGCTTCGAAAAGAGGTAGGAATGTTTTATCATTCAAAAAGTCCCAAAAAAGTTTGAATAAGTATGGGAAGGTTGTACTTCGATATTTCAATCCGTTTGGAATATATCCAGGTGTATCAGGACTTAATGTACACCCTGTATATTGCGTCTACGTGCGGAAGGTTGCAGTATTTCTATACACGACCGACAGTGCCTAATGAACTCCTTTAAACTTAAAATACTGTCTTTTCAACCGTCAGGGATCGGTACGTATTTCATTTTCAATGTTGAATTGTTTAAAAATAGACTGAAATCGCTTACCTCTTTATCTTAAATCGTACTCCGATTAAACACTGCCGTACTATAATACCAACTGCTGGAAACAAAACCAGGTATTTTTTTATTTGTTAACCCCTAAACTATTTCTTAAGCCGCGTCCTATCAAGTGAATGTTCAATTTGGTAGCTCATTATAATAATTTGTCGGCTTTAAATACTTAACAATAATAGATATTGAAATAAAGTATTTAAAATATAGGAATTTTAAATTAGTACAATGTGATCTAAGTTATTTATTACCCCACAGAGATATTAGGAATTCCATAAAACTCGAAGTTTTTAAAAACGTATTTTATCCTCGTGTTTGAAAAATTTTGTAAGTTTTAAGTGTTTGAGGGTTATTTATGTTAAGCAATTCATCAATATTCTCTTAAATAAATATGATAATCAAAAGTCGCATTTTTAAAAACGCTTTATAGAAAAATATTGGTTTTAAAAAAAACCAAACTTGGATGATTAAATGTGTGATGAACGAAGTGATTATCCAGTGTTGATACAAATGAATTTTAGTCTTCAAAAACTTTGACCAACCGTAAATAGCCTACACACAAAAGGTTTCTGCCATCTTTATACATTTAATGTGATCATTTAATACATGCTGTGGATGTTTTTGGAAGTGTAGTGTCCACTGAAAAGCTCATATGAAAAGTACTCATCACAACCAATCTACTCGTATTAGAGGACTGCTGATCAATAACTCAACGTCAGTACATTATTTACAGCGTCCGACGTGCGATGCTTTATATTGCATAAAATATGACATTGACAGAAATGATTTGATATTCCGTAACAGCATTCAATTGCATCTATTGTTATTTCATGTTTTAATATTTCTCAGCTACAAACTGTATGGTATCTGTTATTTCAAATATTAATAAACGCAAATCTGTGAATACGTAATTTTGTTTGTCATAGTACTTTTAATAGAAAAATATTCATTGATTTACCCAGTGTTTGAATAAAGTAACAATGTTTTATTATTGAAGTGAGTAGAAGCAAATCTGTAAATATCTAAAATGCAAAAGTTCCACGCTGTTGTGCCTTTGAAACTCACTAAAACAACACAACAATGTTATTACCTTTACATATTATGTACACTATATATTGTTTTATTTGTTTTAATCTCTTTGGTTTTATATATATATATATATATATATATATATATATATATATATATATATATATATAAAACCAGAAGAGAACCGAATTTCAACATAAATCTCACCTGTAGCCTTACAAAGTGACACAACATTGATTTTGGGCAGGGTGGTTTTTTGTATGGTCACTTGATTTTCAGCTGCAATGGAATACAGAAAAATTAAACATAAAAATCTCTCTATTTCGTCTAAAATATAATATTTTAAAGAGATATAAGGTGTTAAACTTACTCAAAAAATAAGCAAACGAAAGTTCGTTTGTTAATTAAACTAATTTTAAATTACAATGAGTAAAACTTTGTATAATAAAAGGAATAATATAATGTGCTTAATAAGCATTTAATAATGCTTAGGAGTCCCGGAAAGATTATCGTTGATACATTAAGCCCTCATTGGTTGTAAGGGGCACTGTTCCACGAATTCTACATAGTTATACAACCTATTACTAACAGACAGAACAGGCAGGATACAAACGATCGTTACCGAACACTGCTGAATGTTATCGTTTGTTCACTGCTTTGCAGTCGCTATTAGGTGCTTAGGAGTAACGGCAAGCTTATCGTTGATACATTAAGCACTCGTTGTTGGTAAGAGGCACTGTTCCACGAGTTCTACATCGTTATACAGCCTATGACTAACAGGCAGAATAGGCAGGATACAAAAGATCGTTACCGAACACTGCTGAACGTTATCGTTTGTTCACTGCTTTGCAGTCGCTACTAGGTGCTTAGGAGTAACAGCAAGTTTATCGTTGAAACATTAAGCCCTCGTTGTTGTTATTGTGTGCAAGCAGGATTAGGACCCAAGTAGTTGGGAAATGTATAGGCGAGAACACTACCTAGGTATCTAGTGAGGGTGGTAAGCTATTAACGGGCACATTTAGCTGAATATTAGTCTATGTAATTTAGAAATCGGAACCAGGATTTTATTTTTATCGCTACGTAAAAGTTTTAGCTGTAGATTCAATCTTTCTGCAGTAAAAATACATAAGTTAGTCCCTAAGTCCAATTTTATCACCCAACTTTTATTTTGACTTCATCCCTATACATGGTTATGGCACAAGATGGTGTCAGAAGTATAGTAAGTGAAGCTTTAATCCACGTGTAAGATGGATCAACAGCGACGATGATGGATGGATTAGGAATTTCTTCCGAAAGAGTTAGAAACAATTTGAATAATATGTACTTAGAGTTCTGATTTTATTTTAACAAAACCATTTTTTGTAAGATTATGACAGATCAGAGAAATTACTTGGGTTGATGAAATGCCTGAATAATATTTTCTAGATTTTAATTATTAATTATTAATTTAATTTAATTTTATTTTTATTTTATTTTTATTTTAATAATTTATTAGTATTTTATTTTGAATTTTCAGTTTTATGTTAGAGTAATTTTTGACATGGCAGACTATGTTTTTCATACCAATTTCTTAAGTTGACTTTACTCTTTTCCATATTTTGGAGACACCGGGTGTGAAACGAACCCATCTGTTATTGATGTGAATTAGACATTTGAATTCCTACTCCAATACTTAACGTGCTATTCGAATAAGTACTTAATAAAATCATTCGAAATATTTGAGTTGCTCAGAGCACTCCTAATTAATGTTAGATGAACTATTTACTATAAATCATTCCATCGATTTTATTGAGCTCTCTCTACAATTCATTGAGTTATTACCAGACACTGTGAAACTATTCAAACTCAGATATTCTCTTATTAACTTATTACACCCTTTATGGAAATTCCATCTATGTGAAATTGAATTAGGAGAATATGTGTTGTCATTTATTTTTTGTTATTTTACTTTAAACAAGAAAAATAGCAATAAATGTGTCGAATAAAAGTTACTTAACTCCAACTAATATTTGTTTGTGCAATAAAAATAATAATTTTAATCCTATACGCGAGTAACGCCCTTCACATGTATCGTTCACTTTTTTGCTGATAGTAATCAGCTGTTTAAAGGATGCAATAAAGTACTCTCATAAGATTAAAAATAGAACTTTGGAAGCACGTATGAAACTATACTACTTCGATATATTTTAAGTCCATAAAAGGTACATCAGGACACATGTAGGAGCCTTCAACTGATAATATATAATTGATATAAGTAATATATAATATAAAATTTATAAATTATAATCATAAAAATCAGGATAATATGATTTAATATAGATAAAATCACTCAGTTGAATTATTTGAAATAAAACAGTAAAATTGTATATAAAAGATGTCTAGCAACCAGAAAGTCGCTAGGCATTACAGAGCTTTACCCACTATCTTGTCATAATCAGGAATGTACTTGTCAAATGAAATGAAAGGAAATTTGTTGTACCATATGTAAAATTACATTTTTATGGCTATAAATAGTTTTCAATGATTTTTCTCTCTCGATTTACGTGTAGCCAATATTTAATTGGAGACAAAAGCTTTCCAATTGCATCACAATCTTAAAAAAGACGCATAAGCGATGATTTATGGGTTAATACTTCATTCCCTGTAGGCGTAAAACAAGAAATTACACCATAGGCTATATATTTTACTTGCATCTGTTTCGGAACTAACAAGTCTGATTGATCGCTTTCAATCGGCAATGAAGTATGATGAATGTTCCAACATCTGTGTACAAATCTATTCCCTCTCAGAAACCCGTATGTCTCGTATCAATTATCAATATGACAGAATATTTAAAGTATGTCACGTGATTTGGTAGCTCTTAATCGGCAACGAAATTGATGTTCCAAAATCTGTGTACAAATCTATTCCCTCTCAGAAACCCGTATGTATGGTATCAATTATCAATATGACAGAATATTTAAAGAATGTCACGTGATTTGATAGCTCTTAATCGGCAACGAAATGGATGTTCCAAAATCTGTGTACAAATCTAGTTCCTCTCAGAAACCCGTATGTCTGGTATCAATTATCAATATGACATAATATTTAACGTATGTCACGTGATTTGATAGCTCTTAATCGGCAACGAAGCAGATGTTCCAACATCTGTGTACAAATCTATTCCCTCTCAGAAACCCGTATGTCTGGTATCAATTATCAATATGGCAGAATATTTAACGTATGTCACGTGATTTGATAGCTCTTAATCGGCAACGAAGCGGATGTCCCAACATCTGTGCACAAATCTACGTCGGTAATATAATTCAATCGAGCCAGCAGTGGACATAAACGTGCACTAAATTTCGTACAAATTATTGGGTAACTGTAGCAGTGCAGATACAAGAGACAATGCAGTCTAATTTTTTCTAAAAATTAAAGACTGTTATAAAATCTATCTACGTTGTGTTTTGACCAAAGTAGGCTTCTCAGAGATATATACTTCCTTGATCAGGTGAGAGTCAAAATCAGCTTTAGAACAAAAAAAAAAAAAATACTAAGAATAGAGTAAATTAAAATTACTAGAAATATTCACTTTTTAAGATATTTTCTTGATCCTGGGAAGAATTCATATTCAACATTGGTGTCGGAAAAATAATTAACTCAAACCAGAAATGCTCACGTACGTGTAAAACATACTAAATTGCATGCGAAGCCGTGGTTAACTGCTAGTAATAAATAAATCTACAAATTAATAAAAAGTAATAATACTTAAAAATAAATCTTTTACAAGATAAAAAATTAAAACTCTCCATTAAATGTCAAGAGTAAATACACAGGGGTAATCTTGTAATAACTAACCAAACTTTTTATAACATCCAGCTTAAATTTAATTACATCTAAATTTAAGTACACCTAATTCTAAAGAAGTGAGCCAGATAAATTCCTCCTGTGTTGGTGAAGCGCACTACCGGTTGTAGTGATTAACTACCAGTATGTCCTACCAGTGTGTACAATCAATAGTGGTAAACATTTGTCCGCTCATAACTTGGGCTATATCTCTTAGTGTACTCTAGGTCATAGTTTGCCAATACAAAACGACTAGTTAGGTTTATAGGTAGTAGAGCATGAATGTGGTAAAATACTTATACCTCAAGCATATACACCTTCCATGATGTCCTTAAGATTCAATTTGTAAACCTGTTTTAGAATTCCTGTTATGTTATATTAATTAATTTATTCAAATAATTCTTTGTTTCTAGCACACAGTGCAAAACATTCTGTTTCTAGTTATGTGTCACAAGATACTTTTAAAATTGGCTGACGTCATAAAAATAGCGTCAATAATACAAAAACAAAATAATTAAACATTAATAAACTCGAAACTATTCTGACAGTTAAACTAACTTTTAGCTAATGCAAGGGTTTACTGTGGCTAAAGTTTGTAAGAACTTCTGGGGTTGTAGTTCATGCAATGGAACCCGATAATGAAAACTTTATTTTTGTTTTAAAATTAACCAAAACATTACATTATTAATTTGATGTAATGTATAATATTAAAAGTTAGGTAAGTAATCGAATAAAAAACTAATTATATCACGATCAAAAATTTTTACAATTTCAGATAAAAAAAAATAAATAATAAACGATCTTTAGAATAATGGTAATCTTTAAACAATTTAATACTCGGGAATGTTATAATACCGATATCATGGATATGTAAATATTGTACGTTTACTTGACCCTTTTGTTTATATAACGTATACACTGTTATTAAAATTAATCTCAAAGAAAAAGCATTATAGAGAGAGTTATAATAATTGCTCATTTTTAGATTGTGGCTCTCCAGAAGTTTGGTTTTACGTACAAATTTCACGTATCACAAAGGAAATACATATTCAGACAAAAATAAAAGCGGCAGTATTGGTTATGAAGAATGGCAACTGTTCGTAAACATACAGAAAATCAATAAATATTCAAATAAATCAAAAGCGTTTTTTAATCTTTGCCATCTGCTGACAGATGGTTTCATAGAAATATATCTTATGTAACTTATCTCGACAAAAAGATTATTTTAATATTATATTATTATTTATAAGTTTCGTTGCTATGCTCGATATCTAGTAAAGTTTCAAGATGAGTATTGTGCAAAATGTTGAGAAATATACAAAGATATTGCAGTAGTAGAATAGAATAACTACCCTAACATTTAACTAGCTGTAAACAAACTTGACATGGAAACAGTAATGGCGTCTTGAAATAGTTACAGTATAAGTCAGCCCCATTCAGAAACTTGTTACATGATGAATGTGTGTGCGTGTGTGTGTGTGTGTGTGTGTGTGTGTGTGTGTGTGTGTGTGTGTGTGTGTGTGTGTGTGTGTGTGTGTGCGTGTGTGTGTAAAAATGTATCCTGTGTTACACGATCCTTGCAAAATTAAAGTTTTTTTTAAGATTAATTCATTTTAAATATCTACAATTCATTTTCATTTATACATTATTTTAGTTTATACACTATCCCCGTGTGATAATTTCAATTTCAGGCAATTTAAAATATTCAAAATAACCAACTTTTCAAACTTTACAAACTGGCGCTTGAAGTTAGTGGAAATTTCCTTTACTTATAAAACTAAAGAGTGAAAATAAAATGTGACGAAAGTAGCTGCACCTGGTGAACGTTCTACCGTAGTTTGTTTCTTTCTTTCAACTGTTACACAAACTCTTCTTTGCACTAAACTGTGTTAACGAAGGTTTCAAATTTCTTACCTTTTTTATTGCAGGTGAATAATTATTTATATTTTTAAACTAAATGATAATTAATTTGTTTCCCATGCCACTTACTTAGATTTAGCAAAAAAGAACCAGAACTAAGAGAACTAAGTTATTCGTTTTGTTTTTACGAGACAAATTTATCCACTAGAACGGTTCCGTGTACTTTGCACATTTTTTTAAACTTTGTGTACAAATAATGTTGGGTACTTCAAGTACCAAAAATTCTTCTTTACAATGTGTTTAAGTAAATTAATAAATTGTTTCCGTACTTTTGCCCTAATTTTATTACATTTTTAAAAACATATAACCTTAGCTAAAACACATGAATTCCAACTTCATTTTAAATTTTATTTCGAGCAGAAAACTGTCTTTTAAAAAGAAATTGAAAATGTGCTTCAAAATGCCTCTAACATATTTAGTATTAAGGCGCATTTGATTTTTTTAATGAAACTTAACAAATCGCATCTCTGTCAAAGATCTAAACTAATCGTATTATACTGAATTTAAAATTTTTGTATAATTCCAATCTTTCAAAATTGGTTTTATTTTTACCCATTCTTATTCCTTTACTTTCAATCAATTACGAGTACGACTGTTTTTAAAGATTTTTTAAATATAAAACACAAATTTCAAACTTCTTATATGGTACTAGAAATAGCACCAATTAAAACATTATTAATTCATCGTGTTTAACTTTTAATTTTGAATCTGTAGAAGAGTTTAATGACTGGACCAAAGATGACTGAGATTACGTCACTCCGTGTACGTCACTATGACTCTTCGATAGTGCGATGAAATATAATATATAGTATTTACAAAGGCATATTTGTGTTATAATTTGGCATTGCGTACTGCTGTGTATATGAAGCGTTGTTGTCTTAAAGTTAAACCGATTTTGACATAATAACAATTACTCTGAGCATTAGCGAAGCCTAATTAACTCGAAAGGCTGGAAAATTAATTTCTGTTGTCTGTCTGCCATCCGCACGATACTTCACGAACAAACTGACCTACATACTTTAAATTTTCTAAGAAGCTTCATTTTTATATAGAAATCGAGTTCGGTGATGGCACATATCATAAGCTTCAGCGAAGATTTACACAGTGGTCTAGTGGATAACCATAATTGCAACGAGAAAATTGAAGAGGAAACAAATTTGTAAACAAACTGAGTACAGTCATATGACATTTAATATACGACATAGTAGTACTTATAGTCTAACTAACATAATTTAAAGATTTATAAACTTGTAATTTTACATGCAATCTCAGCGGATCTTGTTATGAGGCACGTGGTGTAGTGTACTTCTGTCTTGTTTTAACAAGATTTGATAGGTAAAAGGTAATGTTCAAGCTTTCGATGATTGTGATAAACACGGCTATCTTCTTAATTTCTTACTTATTGTGACAAAATCCCGAATTTAATTAATACGTCCAGGAAGTAACTAGTTTGTACATCATAATCGTCAAACTAAAAATTTCCAATATGCCGGCTTTCTGTACTAATTTGTGAAGCCATCTTATCGATTATTTCTTAACAAAGGCAATTCAAATAAATCGTAAATCTGTTATGTTATTAAAACTCTAGATTTAAGTCAATGTTTATGTATTAGAGTTAACATTTATAATAAATGTTGCTTATGGTTACTTGAATAAAAAAATGTTAATTAAAGTTCCGATTTTACTAAAGATCATACATATTTAGATTTCTTTCTTTTAGCAAAACAATAAAACAGTGAAGCTTGTAGCAGTGAAAAGATAAAATGTATAAAATTAATCTTAATTGAAACATTAATTATCAACATTTTAAGGTATTTTTGTAAATATATATTTAGCAAATATAAGATTACTTCTAGAGGTGGTTTTGAAAAGGAAATGAGAAGTTGGTCTTTTCGTTTCCGCTCTATCACGTGATATACAGAATGGGTCTCAGACAAGCCAAAAACTAACTCTGCAGGTTTGTAGATTTCAAACTTAAACCCGTTTAGGTAAAAATATTAGATTAAAGAAAACTTTATAAAATAATGATTCAAATTTAAAATAATTTAGAATCCTTTTTATTGAGTGTAGTTTTAATGATGTATTTGCAGTATTAACAAATTAAACTGATATGTGGAGATATGGGTTAAAGTTAAATTATTTGATTACTCATACAAATATTCCGTGCCTCCAAGAATATTTATTTTATATTTTTAAACTTTTTAGAAACAATCTACAATCTATCTTGTTGATAAGTACAATCCAAACTGAGGCCTTCTTTTGCATTAAATTATGGGTATTGTTTTCACATGGAATATAGTTACAATTTATCGATTTAAAAATTATTCAGCAGGCAAACTAAACTCAAATATTCAGTTTTCTAGTTTTGTTGTCAATTAAGAATGACTAATTCTTGGAGAGAGGATTCACTCATTGGCTAACCAAATTATATTCTTAGTGGTGACCATACTGTGCTATTTTTCCTAATTTATTGCAAGATTTTAGTACAATAAATGCACCAGGAATTTTTTAGGCACGACTATACTGTTTTCTACGGTGAAGTTCTAGGATATGCCTAGTCGGCGTGAAACTTTCCGTTAAATATTTATATAATCTGAATTGTGTACCTAAAACTTTAAAAATTTCTAGTTTTAAAATGGTTGCCAATAAATTTCCTAAAGCAACCAAAAAAGTACTGGAATTGTTAATTTAGTATTAATAGCGGAACAAATTTCTTTTATCCGAAACTTAATTTGTCCATAAATATTGAAATACAATTCAAGTACCATCATAAAGTAATCAACAATGACATATAAAATAAGATTCATGAGCTGCTAACCAATAACAGTAAGATTACTTGCACTTGATTGCCATAATGCTATGAGAGATAAAGTACCCTGACAGCTTTCCGTTATTGAGGTAATCAAAGGGGGTGTAAGGGAGCTCTCCAGAACTGTGCACATTACAGATGCAAATTGTGTCACAAAGCTCCTCTACCCTGTAATAGCAAAGTTGTTACATGGCGTGGGGTGGTTAATAAGGGGGGGGGGGTTATAAGATGGGATGGAGAGATAGGGATTGAGTTCTGAAATCATCTGCTTTTGGGTACTCAAAACTGATTGCAGATCTACATTATTTATTTGATGTGCGTTAGCAAAGCCTATCACTTGAAGGGCTTATAAAATGTATTTCTGTTTGTCTATCTTTACATTGGTAATGTGGTTTTAACGATAAAATATCAGACTATATAATAGGTGTGAAAAACGTAGCCCAATGAAATGAGCTATAGACTATATAGTCTTTTCCGTGATTCGCAGTTTAGCGTATTACTTGTAAATATATCGGGATGAATGGCCGCGGTAATAATTTCGGTCCATTCAACTAAAAGTTCACGTAAAATGTTTAACAAATGAATAACGCATAGTAATTGCAGTGTTTAGGCTACTAATTAATTCCGGTTTGAAACTTCAATAACCTTTATTCAAGTACTCTCCAATGCATTCACACTCACCTCAGATGTTTTAAATAAAATAAAAAAGTATAGTGGGAAAGAAAAATTCAGAAGGAACTTTGAGGTACAATGTCTAAGAGTACATGAATAATTAATTTATTTCAATGGTTGAATATGTATTTTGAGATGATTGAAGACTCTCTGTGGGTACATATTTTGACAAAATGAAATTTAATAGAGAGAAATCAGGTTATTAAAACCATGCCATACATCTTACAACTTCCAACGGGTTTTTAAATTTACTTCAATGTTGTTTTAAGAACTTGAAGCACTAATTTACTAAAAAGACATGCATTTGTTGGATTTAAATTATGCTTTTCCTTAAGTACAACCTTTATGATTTGTCCAAAAATGTTCAGAATATTTATAAGTTTACGCAATCCTAGGACGGTGCCCTGATGCAACTAATTATTATTTAAAGTTTGATAAATTTCATTGAAGAATGAGGTTTTAGGTTAATATTAAATTTATTATGATAGCAACTATCTCTCCCTTTTGAATTTGGCATACGCCAAGAAATGAAAATTAAACAAAAATGTGTTTCTTTGATGTAATTAAAGCCCACAAACCTCACAGACTCACAAACGAGCAACTATTCATAACTATGTCAGTATCACATTATGATAATTCAAAAGGAATCATAAACTTTGGTAATGTTTCATAATATCAATCACAACTAATTATGCCACTAGTGATATAATGGTTTTTTAGCCTAATATTTTTGCCTTCTGAATAAAAACGGTACATTAGGTAAAAAACACACTGCTATGGAATAATATCATGGTTATAGAAGTATACAGGAACAAAATTCTTTGTCAAGACCTTGAAACCGTCCTGTAACCGAGAACAGCTTGGTACATAATTTGTGAGGTGGTACTTACAAACGTCCCGTCGGCAGTAACTTATTGGTTGTTGGCTAAAATTATCAGTCGATGAACTGAAAATTTTCATTTAGATCCGTATATCTGTCTATCTGTATTGAAATCAAACTGACTTATATAAAAAAAATGTATATTATATAAAGTTTGCGTAAAGCTTCATTTATACATAAGCAAAACGGGTTTTTATGATGTTTATATAAATTTCATGGGATTTGGCTGAGCGAAAGAGAAAAATTTCATATTTAACTTATGGGAACCATGATGGCAAAGATAAAATCGGTCAATAAGTAAATTTGTATACAAACATGTGACATGGTAACATATGTGGCGCAACTATCAGAACGTTATGATGAGCTATAGACTTGAAATTTGCATGCAACATCAACGAAGCCTGTTACGTGACACAAGGTGTGGTGTACCCCTTCTTGTACTAAATAACGTTACGGGCAGAATATTAATCGATTATAGTTAGATGAATGTGTTAGTCCTATAATTTCATTATTATTGATCTATATAATGTATAAACTTAGTCCACACTTGCTAATCTTAGGTTAAATATTCAGTTGAGTTAAATTAAATTACGATGAATGCAAAATAGAAATATTTTGACAGTAAGGGTTGAAATTTACCAATTAACAAAATATTCTCATTTCTAATCAATATTATCTCTTAACTTGCGAATTGATTGTCCGCAGATTCTTCAGTAGGTCTGCATCATCAATTAACTGGTCAACGCACTCGCTCAGTGGAATTATTCGCTAGACGCCACCATGGCGGGTCATATCAGCGGAAAGGGGAAAGGGCAACGGGTCCAGAGCCTAGTGGATGATGGGGTGTATTTCTCTGGTGATGGTGCTGGAAGATTTAAGAGAGCAATAAAAAATATCGTTGCAGGCAAGTCTCTGTGTCTATGGTTGACAATGAGAAGGAGAGGGGGGAGAGAGAGTGAGAGAGAGAGGAGAGAGGGAGAGATGGAGGGAGGAAGAGAGGGAGGGTTTGTAGGAGAGGGAAGGAGATGGACAGAGATGGAGGGAGAGACATTTATTTCATTTTGAAATATACAATGAATATTTTTTTTCTATTTTTTTACTAAAGAAAAACTCACAATTATCCAATAATTTGTGTATTTTATCACGAGGCCTTTCGACATCGAAGATGCCATTATGCAACACACCTGATGATGGCATCTTCGATGTCGAAAGGCCTCGTGATGAAATACACAAATTATTCGATAATTGTGAGTTTTTCTTTAGTAAAATAATAGAAAATTTATATTCCAATAAGAAGAGCTCCTCCTCCTTCAATACAATGAATAGCTTCTGTTATTTTTATAAATAGAACAGTATGAAATATCAACAGGGAGGGAGCAAAAGCCAGATGTTTCTGAACAGGGGTAGTCGTGAACACAATGAAAGAGCAATAAGATGATGATTGATGACTTCACCAAGATGTATCAGATCATAAATCAGTCTAACTCATGAGATATACATGACATTGTTTGATATCGTATGGATATGGAATAGAAACTGAATTAACTATGCCATCTACTTAAATAATGTCATATAAAAGTTTCTAAAAGCATTCGAAGAAATACACTTCAGTCAAAGACCGAGGAATATGTGGGTCAAGAAATATTTTGCTGCAGCTTGAAAATATCAGTAAAAAAGAATGATCATATATTACTTACCTCTTTGTTTGTCGAATTTAATATCATCTCGTACTTTGTTAGTTGTTGTATTTATTGCTGTAACCGTCACAATATGTCTCACAGTAACGTCAATTCAACAGTAGACTCGTTCATTTTTGGATCATTTTCGAATGATTTGTTATTTTTAGTGTTAATATTATTGTTGTGGTTAATGACACTAACTATTAACGAGTAACATGGTTACGAAACTATATATTGTATATAATCCAACTAACGGTACATCCTTGAACATTCGACGTTGTAAACTACTTAATATAAGGTACTTACGTTGCTATATTTGGGTTTTGACTTGCTGTGGTGATAAATAAAATACATATACGCAGGACTAAGAGGTATATTACATTAAAAAGTGCCTGCTTGAAACTGTTGAACTTTACTTTCCGTTAATTTAAATCGTATTTATACGTACGTAGTGAAAGAATCCTATTTAAATTAAAAAGTGACTACTGCCGGAATTTCTAATCTACTTTCAGCACATGGAGTGTTATTTGGAATATTTACACTTCCGGACCTGGATCCCAAGTTATAGGGGTTTTTTACTATTACTTTTTATTTCTACTGGTTTTTATTTTTTACTCTGTTTTATAGTTACTGTGCTATACCTTGATTACATCTTAGTCTGTTTGTATTATTTAGATTTGGACTTTGTTGCTTTGTTCAGTTATCGTTAGTGCCAATACTAAATGTTTATACTATATTGAATAATGTAAATATTGTATTTAAAGCTTATCTTGTAAATGGGATACCGTTGAAATGAATAAATAAATATCATTGCTTTCATAAAGACTTAAAATTCCGCTAGCAAACTTTGCCGAATAATAATAAGAAAATTCAGAGCAGAGTTTCAGATTCAAACAGATTGCTTCATACGAGATACTGCCACTTTTTAAAAGAATATGAAACGATGTTGTGAAGTAAAGGACCGATATGTCTGGTCGCT
Source organism: Homalodisca vitripennis (assembly GCF_021130785.1). Classification (NCBI taxonomy): domain Eukaryota; kingdom Metazoa; phylum Arthropoda; class Insecta; order Hemiptera; family Cicadellidae; genus Homalodisca; species Homalodisca vitripennis. The sequence goes on along the minus strand of NC_060208.1, from coordinate 216,060,131 downwards.
TACCTCACGACTCTCTGTTTTAGTCCACAAAGGGTTTCATTTATTTTCTTACTGTTTATCACTGTGATAACTAAAGGTTTAGATGTTTTACAGTTGTTACGAAAGAGTATTCCACATAAGATACCGGCCATAGCATTTGTTGCATGAGGCTGCATGCACTATTTTCTGCATTTGGAAAAATCATATGATTGTGCTTATTTTATTTAAAATGATTTTGGTAAAAAAGGTAAAATAGGTTTGGCTAAACCGTTGAGGTGTCAGCCTAACGAACTTGAGGCCGAAGGCAAAGGTATTAAAACTAAAGGACATCCCAATCCTAGGCTCCAGCTAAAGTATCCGAGGGGACAAGCTAAAGTACACTCCAACCCGAGGACGTACAGCTTACACGTGACTTACCAAATAGCCTCCGAGGCCGAACCTCGGTCACCATTGGAAATATAAACTAATGGAGATAAATATAAAATACACTACGATAAATGAATAAAATACAGCGATAGTAAAATTAAACAGAAAAATTATTAAAATACTACCATAATAATTCATTATTATAAATATGATCTAAACATAAAATAATGTACACATACACAGTATACAGTAAGCATAACGTACAAAACACAGGGATAGTAAAATAAAACGGGAGGTTTCTTTACGATGTAAATAAATACACTATGTAAATGGTATGTACCACAGGGAAATAAATGAAATAGCAACACTATTTTAACAATTATAATAAATAACAGACTGTGTGTTCCATTAATTTCCATTATCTAGCTAATTAACTTCTGAGGCATCATTTGACATGTGGTGCACCTCAGAACATATCAAACTTTTAGGGAGTGAACTAAAAAATATTAACCAATACTTACGTGATCTGAACAACACCCAAGTGACCAGTACTATAAACGTGATCAGCCAAATCAGCCGTGATTTGCTTACAAGCAAGTATATTGGTCAAATTCAATTATCCGGATTTAGGGTACTGCCTATGCAGTATGAATAGTTTTGTATAATCAATAATTGATAAATAAGACTTTTTATAAATTTATTCTTTTAGTACAAACAATTCCATACTTAATTACTACATTAATTTCCGCAACACTGATAATAGGCACTAATTAAATACCGTTAATTTAATAGTGTCATGAATAAATAACCTTGAGAGTACTTTATTTTCAGCAAAAATTCTATTTCAATTTTAATGGACAATTTTGACAGAAAGTTTACTCCAAGTAATATGAAAGCTTAACCATAAATAGATAAAATTATGATATATTTGAGCAAATAAATGATTGTGTTATTACTTAAAAATACAGTTGCTTTTGTCAATAAATTAGCGTACATTCATTGGTATGGACAGTCCTTGCCAGTTTCCACCGTTATAAATCAAATAAATGTCTACAATAAAGCTCGACTGACATACAAAATTCTACGATGGCGGGACGCTGGCCTGGCTGAACAAATAAACGGTGACTCTCTGCGTGGTTTGTTCTCTCGGATTTTGTTAAACTTCCCGCCTGAATTTAAAAAAATCCTTTTTTATCAAATATAAAATTTACTAAGTAAATATTTTCCACGAAAATGATGCAGTACACGGCATTTACTATGAAAGGAACTCCAGACTTATACGGGATATATTAATAAACTAAGCAACATAAACCACTGAAAAAATAAAGGCTGTTTATGACACATAAGTTAGCCCTTGAAGTTACTGTTTTTATGTTACTTTACAACAGAGATATAAAAATCAGGTGGTACTCAATTTTAGTGTTTCAGCGCTCTATCGTCGCATTGTATTATTGTTCGGCACAATTGAATAGAATAGTTTATTCTATTCACAATGTTTTAGACTTATCACAATGTTTTGAATACAGAGAATAACGTATAATAAATACTATTTACTTAAACTATAGTTAACACTACTATTAAATTTATGAGATACAATTTAACAATAATAACAACTAACAAATTCAGATAAGATGTAAAATTCCTCACTAACAAGAAAGGAACCCAAAATGGATTTAAAAGAACGCAAGTCAGAGCAGATGTTTATGGTGTCAGGCAAGACATTAAATATTTTTGGTTCCAAATATGTAATGATTTTTGAATGAGCTTTAGCCTCTTTTTAGGAATTACGATGCATCTGTTTTTTGTTTCTTTTATTATGCTGGTGGAAATATTGAGGCTTTTTTTACTGAAAACAAAATAAAAATAGATTTGACGAAAAGGAAGGTTAAATTTAGGATTTCCTCTCTATGAAAATATATTGTTCAACTTTTTCTTCGTTTGAGGTCGCAGAAAATTTTAAGCACCCTTTTTTAAACACAAAATCTCTCGCCAAAGAGGATTCAGAAGCCACTCCCCAAACGTGACTCTATAGCTTAGAACAGGGTAAGTTTCTTTGAAATATACAGTTCTAATGTTTCTTTATTTAAGAAACTAGATAGGTTAAGAAACAAGGTAATAGAACGCCCTGGCAAGCCTAATGCAAAATTGATAATGTTCAGTTTTACTTTAAGTCAGAATCAGTCTTAGTATCTATTTACTAGGTAAAACTTTATAATATTAGCCTTATCAACATTTAATTGAAGATTAACTTTTTGAAAACCATGGATGAAGTTGGTCTAAGATATTTCGTAACATTTCTGGAAGGGATTCCAGACAGCGTGGATGAAAGACAACACCAGGATCGCCAGCGTACTTGACAAGGTACGCTTAATATGATTTCAAAGTTTACTGACATATATAATAAAAAGCAACGGTCCCAAAATCGACTCTTGTGGGACACCTGCTCTGACCTCATTCAAATCTGAACAGAGTTTTGATACGAGAACTTCACAGAATGACTACGTATTTAATTATTATACAATAAAAATTAAATGAAAACATTTTAAATTTCATTTCATTTGGCAAATAATAAAAACAGTTTTTATGGCACGGAGCAAAATGGACTTTTGGCGCGTAATCGCAATAACGTGGTATACCTTTGTCCAGAGAATTACGGGACACCCTGTATAATTTTCCTGCCAATTCCCTGGATCTCCTTACGAGATTTCTGGATGAATAGCAAGAATTACTTGTAACCATAAATATTAGATACATTTATAATATTGACTTCCCAGAAAAATTTTCAAAAATTCAAAGAGCAGGTAATATTATTCTATCACTATCCTGTGCAAGTTATAAACGCGCAAATAATACCCACACGCATTGCATAAGTTTAATTAGTATTTGACAGCAAAATACAATTTTATATAATTTTTATACCTGATGTATCTTTAAATATCAATTAACTCAGACAACATTTGTTTGTAAGAGAACCGGTTTTGAAAATAACAATACCATAACAACTTGAACATCATTATTGAACAAGTATTGCTAAAATTTAATTACCTCCAAACGTTTCAAGTCTTATATAAATTGCTGAAGTGTACTTTAGTTTCAAGTAGAGGAGCCTTCCTGCTGGAATGAAAGCGTTGAATTGATTCACTAATTAGGTCTGAGCCCTTAGCTCCGATTTTTGTATTGCAAACCAGTGGTTCCAAGAATCTCTGTAGTACGTTACTGCTTCAGTCAAGAATGAAATATATTACCTGCATAAATATCTTTATTTTGTAAGACACAAACCTATCGTTCCGAAAATCTCTGTAGTACGATATTGATTCAGTCGAGAATAAAATATATTACTTGCATCAACATCTTTATTTTGTAAGACATACTTTAAATATTAATATTAACCTTCAAACACTGTAGGTATTTTGAAAACCCAATTTTAGTGTCTATAATCGTACTGCTACAATCTGTAGGACACGTGTAGGATGTAGTGGAGGAAACGCAATTCTTTATACAAGTGGTTCCCAACAGAGGTCCGTGGACCCCCTGGGGTCCTCGGACTATCACTTTAGGGGTCCGCAAGATGTTTCTGAGAAATTAAAATATTTTATATTTAACTTCACTTTCAGTAGCCATTATTGTATTATAGTTCCCGTGTAAGTTTATCAGGTCACTCATCATTACAGTCAACCAGCACTAGCTCAGTCTAGCGGTAATGTTAGGTACTACATAAATCTACTAAGTCGTATTTTTGTCAATTTCCACTAGAGATCAGCTTAATGTGCAGTATGATTTCAGAGTAAAAGTGTCACGTATGGAACCGAATATATCAGAAATCAGAAAATACAGGTTCAAATTATCTCACTGAAAGTTTTTAAAGTTGTTGAGTTTCGTTATTGCGTTGCTTTAATTTTTATATAATAATATTATTCATTTTTTATTATTATATTTTATTGCAATCAATACTTTTCTCTGTATATCGCAATTAAAACAAATACATAATACTTGTCTTCACTTCATTACCACATTTTTCCTAAGAAATTAATAATATAACAAAGTGTATTAAATTTCGCCTGGATCTACATATTCTGACATATTGGTGGTCTTACTTTTGGTTTCTGAAATAAAAAAAAATTAAACATGTTGAGTAACCTATAAAAAACTTGTGCTAGCATAAACTTTAATTTTCATAAGAACAGTTTCTATCTTAGAGTAAATGGGTAGGTACTTACTGACTACTGTAACTCAGATTATTATGCGTGAAATCTACCATTTAAGTGCAAGAATTTGAGGGGTCCGTCGCAGTAAAGTGACTGATGAGGGGGTCCTTGAAAATTTTTGTTGGGAAACACTGCTTTATAAATATGTGGTGGTTTAAGTTTTGAATTGATGTAACTACCAGTACATCCCGCGCCTATAAAATTTCAAAGCAAACATTTTATCAAAACCATTACTGTAATTTAAAAAGTAAAAATTAATTGAGTTTAGGTTAAGAAGGGATTAAACTCCCAGTGTATTTGAATTGACATGTCCGACAGGTAAATGCCAACTTATTCCATTAAAACTTCTTCCTGCTATTTATTTAAAAGCAAAAATAGATTATTTATCGAAATCAAATTTAATGTAAGCTGTCGTTAAATATCTAGCTATGTAATTAAATCGTGAAATTTTAATTTCCTAATTCTACTACAAACATAAAATCTTGTTCAGAAGAAAACATTACCATTTAATCTCTTTTAATAACATATCTTTCTAAGCAAATTCTCAAAATTTTATAAAAAACAAGAAACCAACCCCAATTAAAAACTGACATAATAAAAAAACTTCATTATTTCGTATAGCTTAAAAAATCGTGTCTCTTTTATTATTCTGCTGAAGTCAGTGTTGTAAACTGTATCCATCTCAAACAAGGTTAAAAAGCAACATTTCAAAGGAAAGTGTTGTGATTTTATATTGTTTAAATATACAAAATGTACTGAAAGATTGCGTTACGTGAGTTTTAACTATCAGCTGTGGATAATGTCAATTTTGATTCTTATAGTGCGGGATTAAGTAAGTTTTGACGCTCAATAACCAGAAAGTTTTATGTTTGTTTTAGTTGGAACACTTATTCTTTTCTGATTACTTTTGATGAAAGACATTGTTTGTGAGTTAAAAATATTTTGCAAGGCTAGAAGAAAAGGTTTTTCCCTATACCAAAGTTCAATATAATAACTTATACAATCATAATAAATGCTTATAATTACACATTTTCCAATTTCTTCAGTCTAACAGACATAAACTTTATTATTTGGAGTTGAAACTTCTTCGCCATCATTCACAACATGCTTGAAAATCTTGAGGGTGTCAATATTTTTCCAATCCTCTCCATAGCGTTTCTATTGAAGTTTTTGTACACCCCTTTTCTTCTAGACTCTAATAACATTTCCTTCTATAATCACATCTGGATGCAAATCTAAATTTGTTTTGTTTGGCTGCATTAATCATCCGTATACTACTTGGTCAGAGTTGTATGTGATTTCTCCCCTGACGACGATTGCAAAGAGTTATTTTCCTTTTCAGAATACGTCTTAAATTAGATATCTTAAAATTCCATTTGTTAATATCCTTCATGAAGGTTCTAGCGGCTATGTTCTAAATTCAGAAACTTCACAATCTTTGCTAACTATCTTAATAGAAACTAACTAACTTAATAGAAAAGTCATCACCTATTAAATCATAGATCTCTTCTTAAGTCGCAATTACTTCTGTATACATCTTCAAGAAGGAGAGTCACGTGACATTAATCCTGTTCTGCTATTGGCCAATACAAGGTTGCTTACAAAATTAATTCACAAAATGCAAGGGATTATGTTAGTTTTTATGCCAACGCTCATCTTTGGTATATTTAAAAACGATAGAGAGCGAGAGAGAGAGTTTTGACAATAACCAAGAACACGTGCGGATCCCCCAGGAAATTTCATATAAGACACCAATGCTATATCAATTTTTTAATTTTTGGACTATGTGAATTTTAATTCTAGAGGACTAATTGTGTAACCAGTTCTTCGAAGTAATCTTCATATCAGATAGCTTTGATGTTTTTTTACATCACTAACATATTGTATAAATATACGTCTTTTTGTTATTACTAAATATATTTGCAGAAAGCACTAAACGATATGGATTTTTTCTTGTATTAAAGATAAATAAAGTAAAGCCGTACACTAACAATAATATTAGTGCGTTTTTAGATACAACTAAGAAATAATCATTATAAGCTTACAATGATAATCTAGTTGGTAATTATCCTATGTCCCAAAATGGATACAAAGAAATAAATTGTGTCTAATAACAATAGTGAATAACAACTCATATTCCAATAATTAATTTAATTTTGCGAGCCCTTTCAGAATCAAGGAGTCCATTGTCAGGCAAGTTTTTATCTTACTGCGCTTGAGGGCCATGTTACGTGAAGATTCTTGGAGCATTGGAAGTATTTAAAATAAATAGCACTATTGAATAACAACACATTTTAAAATAAATTGTGCATCAATATTAGTTACTGAGTATTTTAAATAAATGATTAGAGGGTTTCAATACTCTATGGATTAGTCTGTCTCCTAGCTTACAGAGGTGTACCGGTTGCCGAGCTCTGGCGGCAGATTTATTACCCACAAGGCGCTCTCCTGCGGCTGCCAAGTCTTTACTCTTCTCCCCAACTCTAGTCCTCATCAGATCCGCCCTTCTCTCATCACTTTCACACCCTCTCAGTACAAATCCAGGAGGCTTAACAAAAGTAATTGGTCGGCCTGAAGCTGTCTGAACTGAAAACTCCTTTTTTATCTGTGACTTTCATATATAAACCTGTAGTTGGCTAGAATTTTCAAACTAAGATTTTCAATTTATTAGTGCAAACGATCGTTAGAGAAAACTCCTCCCAGATTTTTCTCTAATATCAACAAACTTAATTTCTTAATCAGCTTTTATGTGAGGACATTACATCATTATATTATCAAACATGATATCACAAATATTATCAAATGTGAAATAGTATCATGGAACTTCTATTAATTTAATTTTTTTTTGTAGTTTATCTTGAGATACAAAGCACCAAAAAGAAACTTAAATCTTTTAAACATTAACTTGATTAACTTTTCGTACAACCAACGTATCTTTAAATTTGGTTATTATTGCAGTATTATCTATGTGTTCATCATCCGCCGCTTTTAATTTGTTTAATACAAAATATATTTACAAAATTTTTTTAGTTGGTTTAGAAGAATTACTAAACTGGAACATCACCTAGTTTCTTTTCGAAAATATTCTCATTTTTATCATTAAATTATTATATTTGATTTATTGTTACAGTATGATCTAATCCCGGATCGAATGGCCTATTGTAAGACAAACAATCAGAAACATGGCAAATAATAGCTTATAAAATAATTAATCGTGTTGAAATAACTGAAACTTAATTTTCTGCATAAATAAAATTTTAATGACATAATAACAAATCAATATAGTCACCAATTGAAATTAAATTACTAGTAGCTCTATTCTTGATATATAAAACCTTTACTAAAACAATAGTTTGCAACACATAAGAAATTCTATATTTGAAGTTTCCTTCTCACGACGGTAGGATAGTGAAGGAAACAGGATCTTTCCGGACTTTTGCTATTAGTCAGTAATAAAAAAGAAATCAACAGCACTTTCAGCAGCAAGTTTCTAGATCTGCAATCTGATCTCTTCTTCAGGTGAATAACCAACCTAACACATAACAACAATCTAGATTTAAATAAGAAAATAATACCTGAGCGTTGTGACACGAATAAGTCAGAAATCACCAGAAACATGTTGTGTGTCACTAGGTTTGTATATTTAAATTTTCTCACGGACTATATTTATAAATATCGATACATTTGTTTGTAAATATCCCTTCCAAGGTTGGAAGAAAGTTAGATTCCACATGAGGCCGTCATTTCGAAACGTCAGATTGAAGACGCATTATTAGTTTAGATGTTTGACTCGCACAACTCATATGGGGCAATAACCTCAATGTTGGCATATTAACATAATCGTATCAACTTTCGAACATTTATATAATCCATAAACTACAAACCTTACGAGACAATAATTGTTATAACCATGTAAATTTCTTTGTAAATCATGGACTTTATTTTTATACAATTAACCTGCAATAATGTTTGTAATAAACATATTCTATTACCAACTTTCATTTCAACATTCATTTATAAGATTTTAAATGCATTAGAGCTTTTTATACCTAGAAAGAAGGGTTCAATTATATAGCAGTTATTTAACTTTAAATGGCCACCATCTTTAATCCTTAAAAGATATTGAAAAATAAGAGAGAATAAATTTGGTTTGGATTTTTTTAAAGATTTATGACACGTGTTTAATTTTGATTTATGTTGAGCAATGTTGCAGAAGAAATTTGTACCCGAATGTGAATGACCTCAAACTTGAACAGTTTTATAGGCTAAGACTGGCTAACGAAATCATCCGAACTATGCACAAATGCTGCCTCTGTACAAAATTTAGTCTGTATCCATTAAGAACTAAGGTAGTTATCGTGTTCACAATTGCTCCCACAATGTTGCATGCAATTTAAAACTTTGTACCGGTTCTCTGGAAACCACAGGTAGTAACAATATCTACGTCGGAATAAACACTGTTATAAATAACTTGAGAATTCTAAACCACTTTTTTGTTTTGCAATATAATACATAATGACTAATATATAACCATACCATTTCTAAACTTTAAATGGCATGCATCTTGAAACCTTGATATCGAGGAAAGTTATAGAATATCAATAAATAGTTGTCTATAACTGTGTAATATATGTATAAAATCGTTCAATTTTGGTCGATATTGGGTATTAGATTAGGTAAAATTTTGCCCAAATGTGCATAGCTGCTATCTTGAAACTAATCATTGGTCAAACTATCTGAATATATTTCTGAAATACTATTCGACCTTTATAAAATACTTTGTATAAATAATCTTAAAGGTCTAATACGATAAATGAAGCAAAGTTATAACAAAATATAACACCATGGAAAAACTTGGGTTTGAGCAGGATAAAGCCGAACGAACCTTGTCTGGTTTACGATAGAAGCAGATGACTGTAGTGTATTTAGTGTGAGAAGTACTAAGTTGGTAGGTATCCATAGTGATATTTAATGTCTGCACCAGTGATGTTGGCAGTATGTATTGTCAGGCGATGTAAACATACGATGTGGTCTAAAAGAATAAAGAATGCTCATAGGCTGCTCTCCTGTGACGTCACATCACGCCACTACCCCACAACCAACGGTCCAAGCTGGCCAGCCAGCAGTCCACCCAGAGTCCACCACCAGACACCGTCATGTAACCTCCGCGTCCCGTCCGTTCCTTTACGAGCGGTCCTAGAGCAATGTTACTCTAAATGTGTAGTTTAATTATTCTTCCCGACCCATAGAGAGTACAGTGTCGACCCCGCATACATTACAGTGGCGACGAGGAAAACAACTGCAACAGTGGAACGTCGCTTACAGTGGCGACGAGGAAAACAACTGCAACAGTGGAACGTCGCTTACAGTGGCGACGAGGAAAACAACTGCAACAGTGGGAACGTCGCTTACAGTGGCGACGAGGAAAACAACTGCAACACAGTGAATTACAGTGATTTAGTGCGGAAGGGCAACAATCGTAATGAACACGTGCAAATAACAACGAATGTGCAGGGACATTCGGGACATTGAAACAGTGAATTACAGTGATATAGTGCGGAAGGGCAACTATCGTAATGAACACGTGCAAATAACCGCGAATGTGCAAGGACATTCCGGACATTCCAACGGTCGGGAGTAGTAAGGTACGCCGATCGATATAAACTATTCTTGGTGTAAGCAGCGCACAAGCTGATTTTAATCGTTGCAATTAATGCCGTTAGACGATTATTTTTACCGGGGACATTTTAAACAGTTATTACGGAGTGTACAAGAAAACAAAATGGCAACTATCGGGTCTATGGGTTATTTTGATAGTGCGGAAGAATCGTGGCAGTCTTATATAGAGAGATTTGAGTTTTTTATTGATTGTAATGATATCGATAATTCAAAGAAACTAAGCACTTTGTTGACAGTTATGGGTGTAAGGACCTATACGTTACTGAAAGACTTAATTACACCAGACAAACCGTCTGACAAGTCGTACAAGGAAATTGTGGACACTATAGCGAATCATCTGCATCCCAAGCCTTCTTTTATCACGGAAAAGATTTAAATTTAGTAGGCGGAATCAATTGGATCATGAAACGGTTAGCGATTATATTGTGCATTTAAAACAGTTATCTAAGTATTGTGAATTTGGTGATAAATTGCCAGACTACTTAAGGGACAGATTAGTCGCGGGTCTGCGAGACCAACAGATACAGAAAAGACTTCTCGGGGAGGAGAACCTCACTTATGAAAAAGCCGTGCAACTAGCTACTGCAATGGAATTTGCTGAGAAGGGGGCGGCCCAGATGACAACTGCAGGAGGACGTATTCACCGGATGCAGAGCAGCGGGTCGATACCGAAAAAGGACACAGGCGGCGAGCATCGCAGCGAGACGGTCATCGGACGGCGGGAAGGCGCTGGGAGACATCACCTGCTATTGTTGCGGCAAGCGAGGATCACACACAGCATCGCAATGTCGGTTTCGTGAGTACACGTGTAATCATTGTAAAAAGAAGGGACACCTTGAAAGAGTTTTGTAGATCGAAAAAATTATGTTAACAAACCTAATGAGAACAAACCAAAGGTTTTTTACAAATAGGTCTAAGGAGCCTTCAGCTAAAGGGAAACAGTTTTACAGCAATAAAAAGCAATATGTTTATAAAGGTAGGCAGCACTATGTAGAGGAAAGTAAAGAATCAGCAGAGTCCGGTTCAGATAATCACTGGAAACATAAAGACAATGACGATGTGTATGACATTTCCAATCTATTTACGGTTAAAGAAATAGAAACTAGATTAATAAAATTGAGCCAATAACGGTACAGTTATTAGTGGAAAGTAAGGAAATTGTATTTGAAGTCGATAGTGGAGCTTGTGTTTCAGTTATGTCAGAAAAAGATTGTAAGACTAAGTTAGGAAATATAAACATGTATCCAACTAGCTTAGTATTAAGTTCATATACACATGAAAAGATCAGGCCTTTAGGTAAGGTTATGGTCAATGTACAACATAAAGGTAAAGAGAAACAATTAGCTTTATACATCGTAGCTAATGGGGCTAATCCCTTGTTAGGGCGTGATTGGATGCAAGCATTAGATTTTAACAGTTAGAGTGCCTAGTAATGTAAACAATGTACAGTCAGCTGATCGCACGAGCATGGTGGGGGTTGTGCCAACGCAGGCGGCAGCGCGGCAGACGCATGCACGCCTGTCAGTGGAAGCCACAACACACCTGTAGAGGTAAACAAACAAACATCTGTCAATCCGTCTGTTGTCAACAACAACAAACAAGTAGAATTACTGTACAATGAGTTTCCAAATGTATTACGGATAAGTTGGGATGTTTCAAGGGTGCACCAGTTAAATTAAAGTTAAAAGAAAATGTAGTACCAAAATACTTTAAACCTAGGACGTTTACCTTTTACACTTAAAGAAAAAGTAGAAGCCGAGCTGACTAGACTAGAACAAGAGAACCGTTATTTCACCAGTAGATACCAGTGAATGGGGGACTCCATTGTACCAATTATTAAGGCTAATGGGAAAATAAGAATTTGTGGGGATTATAAAATAACTGTAAATCCTTTCTTGGAGGTAGACCGACACCCGTTACCGAAAATTGAAGAAATATTTGCCAGCCTACAAAACGGAGAAAAATTCTCTAAAATAGATTTATCTTCAGCTTATCAGCAGCTTAAACTAGATGTAGATAGTCAAACGTATTGTACAATTAGCACACACAAAGGATTGTATGCTTACAATCGCCTATGTTTTGGTATCAGTTCAGCACCGGAATATTCCAGAGAATAATAGAACAAACATTACAAGGTATCCCGGGGGTAACTGTATTTTTTAGATGACATTCTAGTAACAGGTAAAAAACAATGAGGAACACTTGCATAGACTTAGACTAGTGTGTCAAAGACTTGAAGACAATGGGTTTCACAGTGAGCAAGAACAAATGTAAATTTTTCTGTGACAGTTTAGAATATTTAGGTTTTGTTATCAGTAAACAAGGGTTGCATACCGCACCTAGTAAGGTTGAAGCAATTGTCAAGGCACCTGAACCTCAAAAATGTGACACAGCTTAAAGCCTTCCTTGGTCTTGTTAATTACTATTCACGTTTCATTCCTAGGATATCCACTATTTTAACCCCAATGTATCAGTTGTTAAGAAAAGGATACCGATTTTGTATTTAATTTAGCATGTAAGAAAGAAAGCACTACAAGAGATTAAGCAAAAGTTAATCTCTGCTGAAGTTTTAGCGCATTATGATCCTGCATTACACTAGTGGTAGCCAGTGATGCTAGTCCATATGGCATTGCATCAAGTTTTGAGTAAGATTCAATACGACGGTACAGAAAGACCTATATCATTCGCAAGTAGAGTGTTAAATAGCGCTGAGAAAAACTATTCACAAATAGATAAGGAAGCATTAAGCATTGTATTTGGTGTTAAGAAATTTAGTCAATATTTATATGGTACACAGTTTTTGTTAAAGACTGATCATAAGCCTTTAGTGGCTATTTTTGGACCAAAGAAAGGGTTACCTGCTTTCGCAGCCAGTAGGTTACAACGATACGCTTTGTTTTTAAGTGGTTTCCAATATGAGATTGTGTATGTTAAGTCCAAAACCATGGCAATGCCGATGGTTTATCTAGATTACCTGTAAATAGTGAGATTAAAGATGAAATCTCGGATGATGACCTTAATATTAATGTCATAGGTACCTATTTGCAGTGTTTAGCTGAAAATGACATACCATTAAGCTATGTAGACATAAAAAGAGAATCAATGGTAGATAGTGAAATCAAAAAGGTAATATCCTATGTAGAATTAGGTTGGCCTATTGTAACTGAACCAGATCTAAAGCCATTTGAAAATTAGACAGTCGGAATTAACCTTGGAGCAAGGAATCCTAATGTGGGGGTACAGGGTGGTAATACCTAAAAGGTTTCAGAATAAACATTCTGAAAACGAATGGCATACTTCACACATAGGTATTGTTCGCATGAAGGCATTAGCCCGTGCATATGTATGGTGGCCTAATATCGACCGGGACATAGAACAACTAGCTAACAGCTGTGCAGCCTGTTTGGAGGAACGAGCAAAAACCGCCCAAGGCTTTCCTGCATCATTGGAATGTTCCGGAACGAGTTTGGTCTCGAATTCATATTGATTTTTTTGGACCTTTTCAGTCCAAGTTATTTTTGGTGGTAAAAGATGCGTACTCTAAGTGGCCAGAGGTGTTGCCCGTTGCTTCAACGGCAGCTGTTCACACGATTGTGAAATTAAGGGAATTATTTAGTAGGTATGGTATTGTAGACCACATAGTGTCCGACAACGGACCACCTTTTACCAGTCAAGAGTTTAAAGAATTTTTGATGTCAAATGGTATCAAACACACGTTTTCACCACCATACCACCCAGAAACCAATGGTTTGGCAGAACGGTCAGTCAGAACTATTAAAAATAAATTGAAAACAGCTCTTCATAATTCAAGGATTTAGAATTAGCTTTGAGTAACTTCCTGTTCACTTATAGAAATACAGTGCATTCTACTACCAATCTATCGCCAGCTCAATTAATGTTGGGCAGATCGCTAAAGTCTAGGTTAGATTTTAATTCGCCCAAATGTTAAAGCAATAATGTCAGATAATCAAGAAAAACAACGATTGTACTATAGGGGTAGTAAAACTAGACAGTTAGCTATTGGACAACCAATCATAGCCAGAGATTACAGAGGTAGAAATAAGTGGATACCAGGTGTGGTAGTTTCACGATTAGGACCAGTCACGTATTTAGTTGAACTGAATACGGGCATGAGGTGGAAACGACATTATCGACCAGTTGGTAGGTTTACAGTGTAGTCCGGAAATGTCTGAGTTGACAACAATGCCTAGACTCCCAGACGCAAGCGTGGCAACAGAGCACACGCAGGAAAACGATCGATAATACAGTCGCGGGACAGAGCGAGCGCAAGGTCGCCAGTACTTTTAGCAACGACCTTGCCCCTCTCCGCAAAACCATAACAATAACAGAAACGCTCAGGGGCAAAACCCCAGCCCACGTACAAATGTAAACAATAACAGTTCCAGCGTTTCACCCAAACAAATGACACCTGTTAGACGATTACCCACTAAGGGATCGTAAACCTTTAGTCAAAATGGACTTGTAAATACAACCCAATTGTGACTTGTATATAATTAATATTGTTTAAGCATTATTATTATCGATTTGTTAATTGTGTTCATTCAATGTGTTATTAATTGCTATATTCTGATTTATTGGTTTTGATTGAAGTGTTTGTGATTTGTGTTTAAATGATTATATTGAGTTTGTATTTTGTTCTCTATATCTATACTTACAAAAATTAAAAAGAGTATAATGTCAATTTTCTTATTCATTGTAATTGATTTTTAAAATTGGAGAATTGTAAAACAAATTGTAATTGATAAATTCTAAAATTGTAGGGGACTTATGTATTTAAGGGGGAGGATTGTAGTGTATTTAGTGTGAGAAGTACTAAGTTGGTAGGTATCCATAGTGATATTTAATGTCTGCACCAGTGATGTTGGCAGTATGTATTGTCAGGCGATGTAACATACGATGTGGTCTAAAAAGAATAAAGAATGCTCATAGGCTGCTCTCCTGTGACGTCACATCACGCCACTACCCCACAACCAACGGTCCAAGCTGGCCAGCCAGCAGTCCACCCAGAGTCCACCACCAGACACCGTCATGTAACCTCCGCGTCCCGTCCGTTCCTTTACGAGCGGTCCTAGAGCATGTTACTCTAAATGTGTAGTTTAATTATTCTTCCCGACCCATAGAGAGTACAGTGTCGACCCGCATACATTACAATGACGTCGACCCAGATTGCTGACGGTAACTTTACGAGTGAGTGACGTGTGTACCAATTGGGTACAAGATACGGAATACGATTATTACAGTTCAGTGATGGCGTTAGTGTTCATCTCCACCGTTATAACAGAACCAGATGACGCCGATCCAGGTATCTGGCAGGAACTTGACTGACGAGCGAGTGACGTGTGTACCAATTGGGTACAAGATACGGAATGAGATTATTACAGTTTAGTGATGGCGTTAGTGTTCGCCTCCACCGTTATAACTGAACCAGATGACGTCGACCCAGATTGCTGGGGGAAACTTTACGAGCGAGTGACGTGTGTACCAATTGGGTACAAGATACGGAATGAGATTATTACAGTTTAGTGATGGCGTTAGTGTTCACCTCCACCGTTACAACAAAATCAATTGACGCCGAACCAAATTGCTGGGGGGAACTTTACGAGCGTGTGACGTGTGTACCAATCGGGTACAAGATACGGAATGAGATTATTACAGTTTAGTGATGGCGTTAGTGTTCACCTCCACCGTTACATACACAATTTCATTACTCACAGTAAATCCAATTTCTTCCTACAGCCGGTTTGTTACACTAGATTTATCTATGACATTATTCATTTAAGTACACTTATTTTTGCAGTAACAAGTACTGTGTTGTATTATAGTTGTCATGTAACGTAAAAAGAGCAAATTCTGTTCTTTATTTATTTATTTATTTTCAACGGTAAACCATTTTGTACAACATAACTTATAACAAAGGTGGCAGCTATCCATAACCAAGCATTTTACTTAGTATTAATCAAAACAACAAAATCAAAACACAATCAGAGAAAAATAACAATAATAACATAAAGGATTATGGTGAGTTAAAATAAGGTTTATAATGAGTGTAACATGGAATCTGCTAACAGTAGTGTAACATGGATAATAAGGTTTATCCATGGAATCTGAACAACAATAATTATTGCAAGTTAACAACAATAATAATACGTACAGAGTCTGGGCGAGATAATAATAAAAGTAGCAGCTAAATATCAAAAATTATATAACAATAATACACGTATAGAATCTGAACACAATAATAATAAAAACGGAAACAGCTAACAACAAAAGTTATATAATAATAATGGCGAGTTACATTATGGTCTATAGTGAGATGATATTTATATAATCTGAACAACAGTAATAACACGTATAAATCTGAACACAATAATAATAACAACAGAAACAGCTAAACAACAAAATTATATAATAAAAATAATAATGGTGGGTTACTTTAGGGTCAATAGTGGTATGATATATATATATATATATATAGGAATCTGGACAACAATAATAAACACGTATATAATATGAACACAATAATAATAACAGTAAACAGCTAAACAACAGCAAATTAAGAACTAACACAGTTGCCCGTCATAGTAGCTTCCCCAAGCACGATCGAAATGACTGATAAGAGGATCCAAAAAATTCCACACCACCTGAAACCTTATTACCTTCTCTCATAAGTCTGGGAATACAGCTGTGGTAGCTGTAAAGAGAAGGAAGTGCCCTCTTGAAAAAGATGCCCCCGGAACGAGTGGATGTCGGAATTCGAAAATCGAGAAGAGAGAGAAGACGAGGGCAGTCTAGAGCACCGTTAACCATCTTATGAAGAATAAAGATATCCGCCATCCTTCTTCTAGTCGCCAAATTTGGAAGGCCAAGGGAGATCCTCAAACAGTCAACAGGCGTCTCCAGGAACTGATAGCCAAGACGCAGTCCGATGAGTCTCAAGAATCTGATCTGCACCCGCTCAAGAGTATCAATGTACTCTGTCAGGTAGGGACACCAAACAACAGATGAAAATTCTAGGATCGGACGCACTAAGGTTTGGAACAGTGTTGTCAATGTAGTTGGGGATTGAAAGTCTTTCGAATTTCTTATTATTTAACCTTATGTCCTATTGAATTTCAATATCTCTTTGTAAAGTTGTGATGAGTTTCAGTAAATGACATTTTTATTTCTATTACAGCTTTAAAGTGGAGAAACTTGATCTCTTTGCAATTTTAAGTGATAAAACGAAAAGCAAAATATTTATTTTCACTTCACATTTGGAAGTTAAATTTAATATATTTTCTTATTTTCAAAAAATGAAGCTACTAGAAAATTTAATATGCCAACGTCCTCCTTATATATTTCCCCTAAATACGAAAATCTATAAACTAAACTTAGCTGAATTTGATATTCTTTGTTTATTTACTAAACTACATATGTATATAATATTAAAATTTCTATTAAATAATGAATGTGTTTTAAATTTGGTCTTTGAATTTTTAATTATTCAATATAAACGAGATAACTAGTTTAAGGGATTTTTAAATACCTCTTTTTAATAATGACTTCACAATATTTCAATGAAAATATCACTTTAACAAGTGGTAAATAAACAGATTTTCTCCAACTCCACTTTAAAAATAGTAAAACATTTATTATAATAACCCATTTATGATAAATTGGCATTATTATTTTTATTCTGTCTTTTTTACTTTTCATCCATCTCCTTTCAAAAATTGTGAATAGTGAGCTACAATGCTCACAAAGTAAGACCCATATTGTTTTCACTAAATATATTGTTATTAAAAGTGTTTTATTGACGATGGGCAATTTATAAGGATTGTAGGTTTTCGGACATTTGCCATCGTTATATGTTACAAAACTTGTAACACTACGTTTCAAGGATTGCAGTCCACCCTCTTCTGCAACCCTAATACATAACAACTTTTAAAGTAAAATGTGCAAACTGCTTGTATAAATGAATCATTCATAAGATTTTTAATGCATTAGAGCTTTTTATTCCTAGAAAGAAGGGTTGATTTCAATCCTCTAAACATAGCATTACACTTTTTTAACATATAATTATAGAAATGTGCGACATATTTTTTCCATCTAATAATTTTTGGCTGAAATTTAGGGAAATATTTGACTCGTTGGGCAGGAGAAATTTAATTTCTGTTGCTCTGTCTGTCTGTCTGTCCGCACGATATCTCAAAAAAGAAACTGACTCATAGACTATAAATTGAACATGAAGCTTGATTTCTATAAGAAGAACTCTTGGTTCAACGATGAGTCATTTTTGTGTCTAGTTCTCTTTTTCGTATGATTGTTTTTCAGGCTATCTGTTCACAGGGCATTTCAATAGAATGAAATGAGCTATGCAATTTTGCATGCAAATTCAGCGAACATTGTAACCACACCTGGTGTAGCGTACTTGTACCTTATAGTATACAAAAAAACTAATTCAGCTTTATTTTAAACAAAACGCAGTTTAAAATAAAACTTGAATCTGCTAAAAACGTCCCGTCAACAAAAGAAAGCTAATAAAGCTCCTGTTTCCTTGATGTAAGATTAGACGATTTAAAGTGTAATATATAAGACTGCAAATGTGTTTTTAACAACAGGATCTCAACAATATGAAACATCGCTGTATTTAAAAAAGCTACGTTTGCAATTTCCGGTTTTCCTTGAAAATATATCTGAAGGCAAAGCGGAAAAGACAGCTTATAGTATTTATTCTAATCGAATTCTCACACTGTTATGACACGTGAGACTGCCCTAGCTTTGATGTTGTTAAACCTGAACAATTACATTGATAATAATAATATTAATATTTAATTGACCACAATTGCACTTGAAATTTAAAGTGTATTAAAAAGTACGAAAATATGTGTACCATTACAGTACAAAATGTAATTTGCTTTATACGTATACTATAATACAAACACGTATAGTTTTTAGAGTATATTAAAAACCTTATTCCTTTTGTAAAAGATGAAGAAAAAGGCAGTACTGTATGAGATTTGAGAGATGTTTTGCAAGTTTGAATGCTTTAATGTTTTCCAAAACATGCTTTTGCAAATTAAAAGGATAATTAAACGATTAATTAATTAAATTAAAAGTTATGATAAGCGATGATATAAACAAGGTTGAAAAAAGTTTGCCACTAGATATGTAGTATAAAGTTTAGATTGCATTTGTATTGCTAGTTCTAAATACTTAATCTAAACTTCATATCCATTTTTTTTCTAATAGATGGATAGTCAAGGAAATAGGATTTTTTCCTATAGTTACCATCTTTCAGTGATATGAGAAATCAGTATAACGCTAGGTTTCGAGACTTTCAGTATAATATCTTCCTCAGGTCAATAAATAATCTAAAATATAACTACAATCTAGGTTAGAATAAACAAATCAAATCAGAGTATCAGGATACGCATCAGTCAGAAATTATAACAAATATGTTTTATGTCACATCTAAAAAAACCATCTTTAAAACATAACAAATAACAGAAATGAAACATTATTAAAAACAATACATAAATTATTTAGAGCGGACTAAAGATATACAGGTCAAAACAGGTCTGGACTCTACGATCACAATAGCGGTTAATAAACTGGTTTTCTTCTGAGTCTCTAATTGTTAAGGATCCGACAGTGACCTCTTTTAATAGTGTCGTCATCCGACTTGCGACAACTCGATATATCCTGTCAGATTATTCGATACTCTGTTGTTTTGGTTTATTAAGGTTGAGAATGTTCGGAATGCTTGAAGGATTATGGATACGTAAATTCCGCTATGGCCAAAAGTTAAGGCTTGTAGACTTTTAGTTTCCTAAACCCTACAACTGCAGGTCTATTGTCTCTCCGATTATCAAGAGTGAGTAATTCTTTGAGTTGATACATATTACCGAAGGCGCGCCACAAGGTTTTGAACTATGACCACTTTTCTTTCAAACTCAAGTTTCTCATTTGCACGCTACCGATTTACAAAGTTAAAGTCACTTTGATATTAAACGAAGAAGGTGCTTTTTTACATTTACAAAAACTTATGACTAGGTGCTGATGAATCCTAATACCAGCAACATCACGCAAAAGTGTACTTGGGTTGAAGACTTCACTAATTTGCTTCCAAATTAACGTTATAATTCAGGATTGTTCTTATTTTATCGCTCTTCAACCACTACATATATTAGTCTACGATGAGGCTCCCATGTTTTGTTATTTGGCCCTACATAGTTTTTGCTAGGATGGGAAGATGGAGATTTCTAACATTGGTGACATTCATTGACTTAGGGATTCAGCCTTCTTCACACCAGTTCTGGGGCTTGTTTTGCTATCAAATACAATTCGTAATTGAAACTGCATATTTACGTGTTACTCGGAAAGGAATATGAACAAATGCTGGTGATTATTTTCCTTCTAATAACAAGATTGTGAAATATGGATATTAAATTATTAAATGTTAGTTTTCTATTTCTCTAATCAATAATCAGAAGTTTCGGGCTTGCCTTTATACACCACTGTTGAAGCTGCTCATGATACATTATCAATCATAATTTTATTATGTTTAGAATACGATATATAATTTCAAGATATTATAAAACAAACATGGTACACATCAAATTATTTAAAGTCATATACTAAATGGAAGCGATTCAAGCCCATTTCTAAGGCGAAATACAGATAAGTCTAACTAACTGGGTTTTGCGAGTAAATAAATGCTCGGAATTGGATTGCATTTACCAGGCAGTGACATTTTTATGCGGAGGCATTGGCGTTCCCAACATCGGGCATAAAAACACCTGCTTCCTGAGACTGCTCACCGTCGGGTTTTCCTTTTTAACTTCAGACTCTCCTGCGACATATAAGTTTAACTAAGAGTGGTACAGAGATTCAATATCACCTATCTCAGTTATGCAAGAGGTAGTGATTATTCTGGCATACCAAAATTAAAAACAAGTAAATTACCAGCCTCGTATCTCTGGTTTATATTTCTGTGAGATTACAGTTAAATCTTGCATAAGTTTGATCCATTGCTGTCTATCAGTTCTGGCTGTCTAATTATAACACTAAATATTCATAAGGAACATCTTCATTAACTACAAATTAGGGAGAGCTGCAATATCAGCATGTTAATGAACTCAATGTACGTTTAATGAAGGTTTTAATTGCCTCATCAAGAACCTGTCTAGATTCTCTTTTATTCTTCTCTAACTCAGAATATGATTAATAAGCATTACTTCTCTGCGTTTTAACACTGTAGTTTTTCTCAAATTATCCCTCAAAAATAAAAGAACTATATATTTATAATGATTTGTAGTTGTGTGTTTTTAATTAGGAGTAAATATAAATTGGTGCTTAGTAATCATGAACTTAAACTATTACTGTACATAATAATGTTCACGATGGAATATTGCAATACTGATTTTTTATTCAATTTCTAGAAAATGAAATCTTTCTCACACCTGTTTCATTCGTTTGTCACAATTTCCTGCTTCAAAAATGTGTTATTCCCATTAATCCGGTGTCATTTTCTGGGCATTTGCCTCGTTAAGTAAGTTTACCATCTAGGCCTCTTTGCATAATTGGGTCTCACACTGTTCTTAATGGCATGGAGACGAGCTTCTAACTAAAATATTTGTTCAATTGGTATTCGTTTGAACGATTTTTTAACCTCCACTTCTGTTATTTCAGACCCTTTTATTGTCTCCAACCAAACAAGTAAATAGTAAATAACTGTCAAGATATTAAAAAATCTTTGTTTAAATTTTCAGAAAATATTATTTTTCAACACTAGTAGCAAAATTATTTGTTGTTTTAGTTGCGCATTCGCGTTTTATGATTGCGGCGAAGGTCCGTAATACGATTAGGCACCTGCTTAATCTCCATGGAGTGAGCAATGGCTTATATCATACGTGAAAAAATTAAAACTACGGTATTTGTCAATGACAATTAATTCGTATTTAATGTAATCAAGACTATGCAGTATTTTCTTTTGCAGTTATTTGGCCATGTTTGAGCCTACCACAACAACATGCAACTTGCCTGTCCAACTTTTTATGTCTGGTCCAACAAATTGCAAGAGAGTGCTAATAAACCATGCAAGTATTGAGAATCACATAATAAGCAAATTGAAGTTACTCATTACGAGAATCGTTTGCAAACCTCGTTGTCCAACACTTTCCTATTATTCCAATACACTGACGCCTCCCTTGAAAATCTTATTCGCCTCTCCAGAGGGCGCTCCTCCCAGGGTGAGAACCGCTGATTCAGAGTATTGTTTAAAAAGTTGGACCTGCTTAGTTTTCCATCTTTATATATAGATAGTTGTATTTTATGCCTCATGAAAAGTTCACAGTTGTGTCATGATCAAAACAGATATATTGCAAACTACAGACAAGGTTTTGTTTATAAAAAACCATGGTACTTCAAGTTGAAATTTTGGGATATGTTTTTAAAACTTTTACAAACACAACGTAAATTACAGCTGTCTAAAACGTTAATATATTTATAAAATCTTTAAAACACTACTTCATTTTGATTTCAATGCATAAAGTCGAAGTACTATGGTCTTTTCTTTAATTATTACGAAATTGAGTTCTTAGAATTAATAAAAAGGAATACAGTAATTTTTATAAAGATTCTCTTGAAAAACACTCCAACGTGAGGTTTATATCTTAGCGAAGCAAATCTCACCTTTTAGAGAATAGTGTGCACGTTGTCCCTTACAATGTCCCTTTCCAAAGTTCTTTGTATCCCTAAAACAATAAAAGCTACAATATATTGAAATGTACAATTAATAGCATGATTGCTTCACTGGGCATTAACGAAATTTCTTTTCTTTTTTTAATGAGATGCCCATCCACTTTTAATCCTTATTCTGCCCGTCCTCATGGGCCACTGGCCTGTGCGAGGACTTATCAAACAGAATAAGGGGATACAGAGTCGATACAGTCCCCCCACACAAGGTTGTTACAAGGTCGATAGTACTTATAACAAGTGCAACGGTCTCAGACAGTATTCGTACCTGCACTATCTGAAACTCAAACTCACAAAGACCAACGTCTTAGACCACTCGGTCATCGGCACTCCCAATCAATTTTCAATATTCTTGATCAAATATTTTGATCAATAATCCTGAGTATTCGCTGAAGGAAATTGATACAAACGACGAAGATCGCATGTTTAGTCTTCCTTACGTCCTAACAGTCAATCGCCGAGCTTTATGGCCTTGAATCACACTGAAGAAACATTTTCGTGTTCGTCGCTCATTTCGATTGCCGTATTTTATAATTAAGGCTATCTTTGCCCTACCATTTGTATCTCATAAAACGTTTTCACCAATTCACTCACAGTTGTGAGGGTAAATTAAAGTGTGATTTTACATTTAGATGTGATATTTGATAGTTTCCAGTTACACTAATCGTTTAGAGACATTCTAAGCTGATATTCAGTCGTTTTATTGATCGAACAACGAATACTGATTGTAATCTACTGAAAACAAACTGAAAATACATCGTAAAAATACATATTTTTGTTACATAAAAATTATGTATCAGTAAAATAAATACGTAATATTGAAATAACATTAGGCATAATGCATACATACATAGGCGTTTTCATAACATTGACCTCTAAAAAAGGTTACAATAACCACATAATATTTAGGAAATGTTATACATTAAAATAAAAAGAAAATTATTCCTCAACAAATTGTTTTGACACTTTACACTTTCTTTCTTTAAAATATTTTTTGATATTAGAATGGGAAATACAAAGAAATTATTGACACTTGATTCGGGAATCCATAACAAAATTTACTTCCTGTTTTAATTCACCCTATCGTTTGTTAAAACAGTACTGATTATGAAGAGCAGGTTTGTAATGTATTACTCGTGAGGTATGGTCAAGGTCAGCCAGTATAATTATAAAAGTATATACCTAACGAATTCAGGCCACCCCAACACATAACATTTCAGGACTCCGATCCCTATCACCTCATCCCATCTTATAACCCCCCCCCCTTGTTAACCACCCCACGCCATGTAACAACTTTGCTATTACAGGGTAGAGGAGCTTTGTGACACAATTTGCATCTGTAATGTGCACAGTTCTGGAGAGCTCCCTTACACCCCCTTTGATTACCTCAATAACGGAAAGCTGTCAGGGTACTTTATCTCTCATAGCATTATGGCAGTCAAGTACAAGTAATCCTACTGTAAGTATTTATTGGTTAGCAGCTCATGAATTTTCTTTATATGTCCTCGTTTATTGGTTTATGATACTAGAATTGTATTTCCATCCGTATGGCCTTCCATTTGATATGGTAAATTTGAAATCTGAGGGGTGGAAATTATTATCATCTGTCTGGCTGTTGTCCACACGATATACCAACAACGAAAAGTCTATGCAAGCTTCATTTATATATAGACAACATAGACAAGAATTTGGCTGGGTCCGTAATGAACTATTCATAGGATGTGGCTGCGCTTCATTGAAGTTATAACTCGTTATGCTGTAAATATTTCTTTTCTATCTGCCTGGGCGCTGCATAACATTTTCTGTCCAACTTTCTGTTTCTCTACAGTACTTATAGGGAATGGAATAAAGTATAGACTTAAATGTAGTATCGAACTTCAGATAAGCCTGTAACGCAACATGTACTATGGCCTGAAGTACTCGTATCATATCCAATAAACAATACTTTTGTAGGAAACAATATTGATTAGCTTTGAATTGATATAAATTCGTTGCGGCTTCTTGTAGCCTTAAAATCTTTTAAAGGTACAATCTTTTTAAAGTAAAGTAAAGAATGTGTTAAGGGCACTGACTCCTTTAAAACACTTAATCTAGGGACCAATGGCTTAAAGGTGATTTCTGAACCATGACCAATACACAAGCCAAAGCAACAGCAAGCTACATAACTGCAGCTTTGGTAGCAGTTGTTGCCTATCCAAGCAGCAGCCACGCTCGACGTTGCTTGATTCGGTTATCTCACGATAATCGCTGTACCCGCTACACTGCGCCATTGGCATTGGTTTTTAGATTAATCCCAGAGAAAATTGCCTAACTTAAGAAATTAAATGTTTTCTTTATCTAAAATTTCAAGTTACATATAACATGTACACAAAAATGTTTTATGTATATATATATATATATATATATATATATATATATATATATATATATATATATTTCTGCCTATTTGTTTTGTAACATTAAATTATATTGATTTTGTAAATAAAATTTCTTTTGAATATGGATTTATTACTAAAGTAATCTTAATCTTAACTTCTCGAATTCTTCATTTTTTAGAGATATGCAATATGCGCAATTTCGTTATAAGTGCAATACTCTATGAATATTACTAATTTTATTACTTTTGATAAACTGTTCATGAAAAATTTTCGAATTTATCAAAGGAATACATTTTAACTTAAAAATATTCCAAATACATTTTAGAGCGGCCGTATTAAATATCATTTAAATAGATTCAAAATTCACCCAATGTTACTGAAACCAATTTTCACCGTACACAGAAGTGAAATAAAAATTATTTTGTTACTTGAAAGTAAAAATAAATGTAACAAATGATATACAAGTTTATTTAATAAAAGCATTACTTTTGCCCATCAGAAAATAAAAATAAAGTACTTGTCCCCACATCGAGTGTATTAATTTTACTTCACAGAAGTTGCATCCAAAGTGAAATAAAAAGGGAGCTTCCCACTCGCGTTCACATTTCTCTTGGTTTCAATTTAGTTTTAGAATTGAAATTTTAATTAATTAGTTTTTGATATATAAAGCGGAACGTTTAAAATCATCGCTAACACAATTTGAGTAGAATGAAGAGTATTTGTAGTAATTGAAGAAGAAAACAAAGGGAGAATCCTTCATCAGTTTCAACTACTTCTGACACATTATTCCCCCTCTCTTTTGTCTTCTTGTAGGTAAAAGTCTGACATGAATTTCTTCCAGCTTTCTATGCTATTTTTACGTATAAGAGGTATATTACTCAGCCCCACGCGAGATTTCATTGTAAAGATGTTTACACTAATTGTAGAATAATGCACGCGTGGGGCTAAAAGGGTTAAACTGTTCTAATTTAAATATTAAATGAAGATGTGAACAATATAATTTATTAGTATTCCAAAAACCTGAGTTAATTTGATAATAACCCATACGCTCTGTAATTGATCGAAAATACCCCAAGTCATATTCATAAAATCTAATAAGGTACATTACAGACACAATTAATGAAGTCAGTACATCAAATATTCACTCAATTAAATAGAACCACTTCTCACATGTGGCGCTTACCCATTAAAGTTTTCTCCCACGTTTTTAGACACATGTATTTTCCAGAATAACTCTCAACGTTCTGTAGTGGGTTTAGTAAATTATCTTTGTTCTTCATGTTCTATAGTTCGATTTTCTCTATTTGCTCTTCGAAATTCCTATTTTGTTCGAAAATTCTATTAAAACTTGAAGGACTGTCTGAAGAAAACAACATATTTAGTTCACAAATATATATATAGAGAATTCCGCTTTTCTATTTCATTCAAATTACACCTTCGTAACGAAAACACAAGTTTAACTACCTCAAAACTTTAAGTCTTGATAGAAATACAGCCCTAATAACTGCTTTTCTAGATTCCTATTTCATATTGCAAAGTTCCCACATATCGAAGTTGGTCCTATAAGCGTAGTTATTGACTTCGGAATGGCTAAAAATAACTATTAAAGAATTAATACCGAAAACTACGTGGGACATAGTACATTTTCCATTGAAGTTTTAGTTCAGGAAGGGACATTTGGAGTCATAGTTGTATTTTCCCTGCATTCTTCCTCACTCAAAAAAACATCATAGAGACCTGGAGAGATTTTTGGAGTTTTTATAAACCAAGAGGCAAAAGGTACTCTCCGTTCCGTTCCTGTGTCTGGAATACTTTCGTTAAGAATTACGTAAGAGTTCAGAATAATGTAGTGGGTCATAGTAGATCTGGGAAGAACTCTATGGCAACGAAATGGCTAACAAAAATGATATTGGCGGAACTGGTCGGGAAGTGATTTACATTTATACTATTAGTACAGAGAGTCAACAAGACAGAATGTATTGATTCTATGTTTAACCAATCACAAACTATTAATTACTAATAGGAGGGAACCATTGAATCAATCAATGAGATGAATGATATGCGTTATATTTGACCAAATACGAACGACCTTACATTTACTGCTAGGGGATACATTAACTGAAGCAATGGCTGAATTGGGCAAAGAAGTCCAAATATTGGTCTAGATCTCAAGTGATAGCCTAAATTTAAAAAAAATTAAAACATGAAAAACCATAATATTAAACAGTGATTAGGAAAAAACTAGGAAAATCCGTCAACTTCTATCAGGAACTGCTCTTAATTTTATCAATTTTTACATGAGAATTTTCAATAGTCTACACGCCGCATTTCCGATTTCAGAAACTGTTACGTGCAGTATTTCATAAATATCAGTGATTTTGATCTTGTTTATGAATCAAATTATAATTTCTTTTCACACACCTGAGCACTGCAGACCGGAAGTAGGAACTTCTTTCGTGCAGCCCAGTATATTCATACCCTGGCCGTCAAAAGTTGATGTCAAGTAGATCTGTAAGTTTGGCGGTCGAAGTTAATTGTATTACTATTATTATTTGTTCTTAACTATGTTATAAATTTTATATTGTTTTATATTACTAGTACGCTATGATTTCGTAGTTTCATTGTTATCAATTGACATATATTTGCAAATGCAATAAGCAATTACTAATATTATTAAAGAATTGATCATTTTTAATTTATGCTTTCACGTGAGTCTTGAATGTGTGGGAATTCGATTAGAATAAATCCTGTAGGATCTCTGTTTCCGTTTTGCCTGTAGATATGTGCACAATGAAAACCGGAAATTGCAAACGTAGCGTTTTAAATAAATAACTACCTTACATTGTTCAGCCTCTCAGATCGTGGTATAAAATATTTGCTGTGTTATTTATTTCGCTTCAAATTAACCTATCCTACACTCCATCAAAAGAAATAAAAGAATTATAAGTAGTTCTCCTGAATATTTTAAATTCAATATTAGAGTATTACATGGAATGTTGAGGTTTATTGCCCTAATGAATAAAGTAAAGATAAAGTAATTCCCGTGTTTTAAATTTTTATATTTAAGAGGATTCCCTACTAAAATAAAAGAAATTTTGACAAAAAAATTGAAACTATCTTTAATATATCTTTTAAATTCTATACCTAATAAGAAACCATAAAACATAACATTTACTATAATATAACTTTTTATCACTGTGAAAAAAATATTTGAAGAGGAGCATGCACACCTGATTTTAAAACCTAATTATGTCTTTGTGATTATTTACTATACATTCTTTTAGTGATAATATAGCAAATATAGACGTTTCTCTATCCTGTTAATGGTTTATTAGGCCTCAGATGTCTGAAATATATAAATATACCATTCACCGACTACGAGTACCAGTATGGTAAGTTACTTTCATCTATAGCTACTAAATAGCTTGTGTAAACTTTAAACGCTGATTCCTACAGATTTTAAACTTTTATATTTTTCACACAAAAGTTCTTATAACTTTTTAACTATTAAAGCTAAAAGCAGTGAAACTCTTACTACATATTATTTACAATGTTGTAAAACGTTTTGTGCATGGATATTATTATATGTTAAACGAAATTTTATATAAAAAATAAATAAAAATAATATTTATAAAAATATTTTAAATAGTTTTTGTAAAGAAATAAATTTAAAACTATTTCAGAAATAAACTTGAGCATGCACACAAACTTAGTACTTGTCATGGTCTTCAAAACTAGATAATAAACAATAATATTTATTTCTTAGTTACAAAGTTATAAGACATTCAAAACCCCATGTATTTTTCCTTTAAATAAACTCAAAAATTCAAAAAAGGAGGTGAATATGTACATTTTTTTATATAACAGTGACAAATCCTATTCTAGGACCAAAGAAAACCAAATATATATATAGTGAATTTCTTTAAAATATATTATATATATATATATATATATATATATATATATATATATATATATATATATATATATATATATATATTATAATCATTAAAGAGATTTTAAAGAAATTCAATAGTTTCAGTAGGGAATCCCCTATTTGATTTCGAAATAAATTAAATAAATAAAAAATTGGAATAACAGAAGATTAGGATAATTTTGGATCAAAAGAGATTATTTTAATTTATATGTGTTTTTTCTTTTTTTGTAAAATTAAGATTTATAAATAATATGAAAACGTTTCCAATATTTTCGATCCTATGAAATGGGAACACAAAAAAGTAAATTTGACGCCATTTAAAAGATTATTTTCTTTAAAAATGAAGCAAATCAAGTATTCAAATATCCTAAGTTTAATATTCATTTTCCCGCTTTGTTTGATCTATTTCAGATAAATGATAGTTTGACAAAAGATAATGGAATATCTTTATTAAGCAACATTAAGTATGTTTCAGTGTTTTATTTACAAATGAAAACCACGATTTTGTTACTTAACATACAAAAGATATTGAAAAACTACATTATATTTTGCTTACAAGTACGTTTAATTTTGTCCAAATTACAATAGTAAGAGTTCAAAAATTTGTATTCGTTGTTGTTTAAAAAATAGAAGAACGTCACCCTTTCAGGCAAGAAAAAAAAATCACTAGTATTATAACATGTTTATTCGTATTTAATGGTTATTTGTAGAAATATGTATACACTATTTCGTTATTCTTACACTTCAATATTACGGTCATTATATAATATTTACTAATACTTTAAATTCCAAAACTTTTAAGACCGATATTTTATATAGGAATTTATATATAATTTTTTTTTTATAAACTGTACCCCGACGTTTCATTTTTTGTTTTTGGTGAATTACATGTTTAGTGCTGCGGTGTGAACTATTTTAGCTCTATTCTACCTCCGATTTCATTTGAGGATAAACACAAAAACTTAACCTTAAGACGTCTAATAAAAATTGTGTAAGTATTTGATTTGATTTTAATTACTTTTGCTTCGTTATTTACTCGTAGTACAAAATACAACATTGTTACTAAAATTATGTAATATATGACTTACATGGGATATAGTGTAATCCAATACCACACATTATATACAATAATCATTCATTTCAAAACTAAATGTGCACTAACTATTATTAACCTACGTAACTAGTTAGGCAATTGTATTACTGATTATTACAAAAGTAACTTAGTTTTATGAAAAGTGTATTACAACGCAATATCAGCTTAATAAACCCTCTTTAATGAATAATCTCTTAAATAAATATGCTTAAACATACAGCGTGTTTGAAATGATTAATTTTTCTGCAGGTAATATAATTTTGTATTTAACGGTAGAGATGAACACTAACGTCATCACTAAACTATAACAATCTCATTCCGTATGTTGTACCCAGTTACTACATACGTCATTCTATCGTAAAGTTCCCCCAGCAATCTGGGTCGACGTCATCTAGTTCTGTTGTAACGGCGGAGGTGTACTTATCTCTAAAATTTAATAATCTCATTCCTTACCTTGTACATAATTGGTACATCCATCTCTCGCCCGTAACGTTCCTGCCAGTAGTCTGGGTCGACGTCATCTGGGTCTGCTGTAAACATTACACGGTTTGGTGCACGTTCACTCTCTAGGCTTTGTCTTCTTGGTTTGTGTAACAGACCAGCGAATTTCCATGTGTCTTTAAGTCCTTATAATGTGTTTTATTTCTCTTAATAGTCTACATACATTATACATATCTACCATTAATAGAGAGTTCGCTGTTCAAGTTAGAGCAAAGTATTTAAAAATAAGGTAAAATATTGTATTTACTGTGATGAGTTTATATTGTACTTAATGCGATTGTCAACGAATGGGGTATAGATTATATAGGTATACTGGATCACATGAATAATTAACCCTTATATGGTAGGGGAACATTTCTTCCAATAACTCAGGCTTTGATATTCAAGTTAGAGAAAAATATTGGAAAATAAATTAAAAATATTGTATTGGTAAGTAAATTTTCATGATTTGCATATAATTGAAAAGTAAAAGAAATATAAAAAAGCATCAATAATTTAACGCTTAAGCCATAAAATGAACTCATTTATACAGTAGAAAAATTGTAAAACCTGCCAATTCACTTATGAGCTGTTTATAAATAGAAGTATAAGCATGTTGAAAATATGTAGTACAAGAGTAACATTATACATGTTGCAATAAATGAAATTATTTTGTGACAGAGGTACACTGATGTAAACCATTAAATTAAACATTCATGTTCAATATAAGCTCTGTTGAAACAATGTACACAGGGTGCTTTAAAACGGGTGAACATTTTTTCAGTAATTTATTTAGGGTATACAATTACAAAAATATCTAATTTAATAATGTCCAAAATTCTGTGATTTTCATTACTTTTGGAACTATGTGATTGATTCAAAAATGTTTTACTTAATAACGGTCTAAGTTATAGCGTTGAAATTTTATACATAAATCGTGAATACACTTCTATAGATTTGGAATAAGTAATAATATGCCAAAGCGGCGACAGTTTCCAAATTATATACAAAGATCTCCTAGAATCTGAAAGGTTTTCTAATACAAAAAAAGTTAGTAAAAGATTTAAATGCAATAAAAATCTAATGAAATGATTAGCAATTTAATAATGCTGTCGCAAAGTTATCAAATGGTGGATAATTCATCGATTTGTATTTTAATGTTGAACACATTCTAGTGAGGTACTATATAGAATAGATTGCAATTTTACACATCTTTTAAGTATTTATTATTGTAAAACTCTCTCAGAAGATAGAAACATTCTATATTTTAGAGGGAGATGGAAAACTTGGTATAAAAGTTGGTCACGGACGTAGAAACTTGTGCGATTTACCAGTTAGATATTTATACTGCGGTTTGGTTTTATTTGTTACTTACAATATTACTTCTAAAAGATTTTTGTGCAACATCAAAATTTTTTGTATAACACATACACGTAGCTGTATGAGTAACATGGCAGTAGAAACATGTACTGTGATTTATATACAAAAAATCACATTAATTATTCAACCCTTATATTGTAGGGATACATATCTACCATTAATAGAGAGTTCGCTGTTCAAGTTAGAGCAAAGTATTTAAAAATAAGTTAAAATATTGTATTTACTGTGATGAGATATTGTACTTAATGTGATTGTCAACGAATGGTATAGATTTTATTGGTGTACTGGATCACATGAATAATTAACCCTTTATATTGTAGGGGAAAATTTCTTCCAATAACTGAGGGTTTGCTATTCAAGTTAGAGAAAAATATTGGAAAATAAATTAAAATATTGTATTGCTAAGTCAATTTTCATGATTTGCATATAATTGAAAAGTAAAAGAAATATAAAAAAGCATCAATAATTTTAACGTTTAAGCCATAAAATGAACTCATTTATACAATTGAAAAATTGTAAAACCTGCCAATTCACTTATGAATACTGTTTATAAACAAAAGTATAAGCATGTTGAAAATATGTAGTACAAGAGTAACAATATACATGTTGCAATAAATGAAATTATTTTGTGACAGAGCTACACTGATGTAAACCCTTAAATTAAACATTCATGTTCAATAATAAGCTCTGTTGAAACTGTGAAGTTAAGTAAAGGCTAAGAGGGTTCTTTCAACATGAAAAGTTCTCTGCTTACTTACTAAGAACACTTTAATCTACGTGGTGGCTGTAACAGCAAGGCATATGTAAAGTGGCTCTTCTTTTGGAGTGTTTTCATTTACCGGGAGGTATAATATTTAGATCGAAAGATATACAAGCATATTCTTGTAACCCCTTAGCAGAGGCAATATTTTTTTCAAAAGTAATATCTATTGATATAAAGTTAACAATAATTTAGTTTTTATGCATCTAATAATATACATCGAAGTTTTTCGTTTGTATATAGAGAAATTTTTTAAGGGATGTGTGCGATAATCATAAGTATTTTTTGACTATAGTAAAATGTAGATCTAATGGTTCATCATAAAAAGACCGACGAACTTACATTGAGTATTTGATGGGCAAAGTCCACTTATTTGATGGCATCTTATCAAGTTAGTCAACACATAATGTTTTATTTAACACTAAAATTACGTCAGTTTCCACTCACTGAATGTAGCAACCATATACGTACATATATACTATAAGAAAGTTAGAGATAAAAAGAACGTTTCCAGTTCAGACAGCTCCAGGCCGACCAATTACTTTTGTTAACCCTCCCGGATTTGTACTGAGAGGGTGTGAAAGTGATGAGAGAAGGGCGGATCTGATGAGGACTAGAGTTGGGGAGAAGAATAAAGGCTTGGCAGCCGCAGGAGAGCGCCTTGTGGGTAATAAATCTGCCGCCAGAGCTCGGCAAGCGGTACACCTCTGCAAGCTTGGAGACAAACTAATCCATAGAGTATTGAAACAACCTAATCATTTATTTAAAATACTCAGTAACTAATATTGATTAACAATTTATTTGTATGTATCCATTGTGGAACATTGCATAACTACCAACTGGAATATCATTGTAAGCTATAATTCTTATTCCTTAGTTCTACCTAAGGACCTTGTACTGTTATTGTTCTAAATTTTGATTTAATGGAAAGTTTCCAAATTTTACACGATATGTATTAAATTATTGACGTGTATTAAGTAAATGTAATACTACGAATGGTAATCGAACTAATTATAAACTGGATTGCCATTATTGTTTGGTTCTATTGGAAAACCTAATGACTATGCAAAAAAATTGTAACTGTTTTTTGTGGGTTATTTATATTACAAATTTATCTTTTTCTTTAGTTAAGAAAATTCTGATTAAACATACTCAAATGCTTTTCAATCACAAACATGTTTTTATAACACAAGCTTACAGACCTACACCAGCAATCTTTAGTAGACAAGAAAAATCTAGTTGTTGTTATTATTATTAATCATTCATGAGTTTTCGATTACCATTCAACTAAATTCAAAACTAAAGGAAAACTTTAATATTTTGAAATGTGAGATTTAGCACATGAAACATGATAGCTATTTAATTATATATTGAAGCACCTCTGATTTGTGCCCTTTGATCTGCTGGGCTATTTGAGGTCACTACACAATTCCCCTGGGTTATAATTGATTCCACAGATTGTTTCTTAAAATTTTATGGGTCCTAGCACCCTTAGGATTAACTGAATAGGACCGTAAAGGAGCAGAGCCTTGTTTTTACGATGAGGATTCAATCTCCTGGACCCAATGGCGCTCACGAATTATCCTTGGCCAATATTTGTTCCGTAGAAA
Source organism: Homalodisca vitripennis (assembly GCF_021130785.1). Lineage (NCBI taxonomy): Eukaryota > Metazoa > Arthropoda > Insecta > Hemiptera > Cicadellidae > Homalodisca > Homalodisca vitripennis. The sequence continues at coordinate 216,025,505 of NC_060208.1, read as the reverse complement.
GTGGTGCCGATGAGCTTTTCTGTAAGAATTTTTTCCCCGAAGCGCCCTCCATTTGCTTTAATATATTTTTACATAGGATTTCATTTATTGTGTGTCCGTACCAATAGATTCGTGGACAATCCAGATTATTCCATAGAACGCTTCTGCCCAATATTTCTGTTTAAAATCCATCCAAGGAATCCAGACTATTAGTACTGTACTCGTTCTGTAGAAAATGAAATGTCTCTAGGACTTCATTATTCGGTGCGATTATCTGCAACGACTCGAAGACGTTGTTTTACTTGCACAACGTTTAATCCGGGTTTTCCGAAAGATCTGTTCAGAATTACAGCATGCATGTAGATTCAAGATTAAGTTCATTGCAATTTACTCAAACATAATCCGACAGATTAGAAATAAGTGAAGGAAGAATTTAATAATACTCTTAAACTACATGTAATTCTTATTACCTTTATAGCATTAAAAGTGTATTAAATTTAAATTTTGAAAATACTCGTGTTTTTAAGTATTACCTAGTAAGTACAGTAAAATTGAAAGATGTAACCAAGGCCATTCAAATAAAATTAAATTTTAGACATTCTCAAAATATAGAAAAATATATTCTATCATAAAATAATCTTACAAAACCATGATTATTCTCTTACGTCTAAAGATAAAAGCTCATTATATTAAACACCAACAGTTACAACAAATCCACAACGAGGCAACACCTCCACGTAAAATCTGTCGACTTGCTTGTTCCAACGATTAAAACATCTGCTCAATTGTTTAGGTGTTAAATATTAATACACTTTTTAAATATTGATTTACAAAATTGCACACTTAAGATAATAGCTTCAAGAGCTCTTAACGAGACTAATCACGAATTTCTTTACCACTCGGTCAAGAGTTAAAGTTAAGATAGCATTTTAATCACCTTCAATACCATTGTTTCAATTCCATAATTTCATACTCAAAAACAGTATGCTTAAAACAATTTTGTATGACAGTCTTTAAGTTGAAGTTCGGATGAAAAACGTCAAAAATCAGTGCCTTTTCATTGTTATCGACATAAAAACTAGAAAATATTGTTTTTAAATAGTCAGATTTATATCAATGTATGCTTAATTCCGGTTATAGAAACACTACTGATAGGTTTATAGTTAACTTTCAAACTGGATAATCTCTAGATTTCAAAATTTTTGATTCTAGATTAGTAATGTTGACACTGTTAAAAAAATTCAGTTTTGATTTCGTATGAGAGTCGAATTCATTACAGAATTTACAGACAATGAGACACACACAATGCGAAGGTGTGAGAATGTAGATTCAAGATTAATTTGACGCTGTCTATTTACAACAACAATGCAGGCAATCGTATTTAAATAGTTCTATACTGTTTCCTTTTAAACAACAGTTAACTTTAGTTAGCATTAAGCAATTAACGTGTCCGCATTTCAATTTCATAATTATTTAATAACAGTCTGGAATAAATTTAACCCTGAGAGGTAATTTATTTATATTTCCATAAATAACAGCAAGAGAAGTTTTAATGGAATAAGTTGGCATTTACCTGTTGAACATGTCAAGTCAAGCACGCTTAGTTTATAACAGCTATCTTTGAGATTTCAAATTCCTCATTACTGAAACTCAATTAAATATCATTTTCTTAAATTATTAAAATCTTTTTTTGGAATATTTACATGTAAAGAGAGTAGTTGTATTAATAATACACTGTTTGTACACATCTGTATTATAACTATCACCAACTTGTGACCTCTGTAGCCAGCGTAAAGTAGATCGACCGTCGGTTATATACACTAAACCTGCTTTATTGTGATAAAAACTTTTTCACGCTTAATAATTTACATATGTGGCTATAAAAATTTTTCGAAACAATGCAGTTCACGTTAGTTTTAATGGTACAGTTACTCAGACAAATGTTCTCAAAGTGTTTCACTTTATTTTTAAACATTAAAAATTTATACATTGCATAAGAACAATTTAAAAGCGTATGGATACGTATTAATTAATTCTTTATAACGATATATCAGGTTTATGGCCCAAAATATGGACACAGTATTCTTGAAAACAACCCTTTTTATGAGATAAACCTTTACTCACAGCTGGACCTAAACATAAAGAATATTGATGTCGTTTTATTTGTAGGATTTGATTATAAAGCGAATGTTAGAACACTAGTTATACTAAATGCTTAATATATGATCATACACTCCAATAAAATGAAACAGTTTTATTTTGTGAGGCCTTTCGTGCTCAAAGAACACATCGTCAGACCCACATAACTGAAATAAAAGTAAAGTAATAATACAAAAAATTTAGACTTAAATAAAAACATATGTCTTGAAAAATACAAAGAGATCAGATTTTAAAGGCCAGGAAGTATGTCTACTGTATATGTAAAAAGTTATATTTCTTTAGATTAAAGGCAGTAACGGTGAATTTTGTAGATCTAGTTATACTAGTTTCACACTCAAATCCAGCAGAATATTAAGTGCAAACTTGTGATAATACACTCATCATTGTGGACATTCTTTTATAATCTCAAACTATCATGTCACCAGCCACATCGTTCTCCTTGAAACCGCTTCCACTTGACCAGATAAAATTGATTAATTCTGTGAATTACAGCCAAAGATTTCACGATGATCGAAACAAACTTGTTGGGATCTCCTTCATGAATAAATGAAATAGATTGTGCATTGCTGTGTATATAAATAATTTGTTCATTAAAACCAATTATTTCTACTGAACGATGATATGTGCATGTATGATATGGTAGATGTTTGTTTTACTGTGATAGCGTAATGGGTGTTGTGCACATACAGCTGTGATAAGTGTAGCATCATAAAGCAACAGCTATCAGGAGTCTCCCCCTCCCCCTCCCGCGACAATCTCAACCCTACCCCCTCGCAATATCACCCCTCACATGTATGCACGACAGGCCAGGTACTTCCACTTTACGGCATCCGGTTTATGGTCAACTTCCGCTGACACCAATTTGCGAACCAACCGTCACATTACAGATAGTCGTAATTATGACATAAATGACCATAGTAACAACAGTTTCATTAGAGAAGATTAGAGTAAATAATATACGTATAAATTAACAACATTTATTTCTGAATTTTTTGAGAGAACATTTGAAAGGCTCTTAGTGTTACGAATATTTAACTACAGCAAAAACCCGAAATCAAGTAAAGAAGGATAGAATGAACTACGTTCCTCATATGAATTACGTCATAGCTAATTTTTGGTTCAGTATATTTTTCTTTATTTTTATCATCCTCACGCTTACCAGAGGATAGTTATAGTACAATTTATGTTCCGTATAATTCAATAGTTTTATTTTAAATTGTATTTATAAATTAATTTGTTTATCTTTTATACTGTACCAACCCAATGATTTTCTGTGACCCTTTCCCCACCCACAGGCTTAAGCCCATGTGGGGTCTTCTTGTGCAATGGCCTTTATTGTAATGTTCATATAATTTATGAGATAGATAAAGAATTTGAATTTGAATGAAAATTAATGGAAACGAAATTTTCTATGAAAATGTGTACAAATGTTCTATGATACTGTTGCGTAACCAACGGTTTATTCTAACGGCTTCTCTATAATCGTTCATTTATAACAAATATAGCTTGCCCCACGTTTTGAGATTTGCAATCTGATCTCTTTCTCAAGAGGATAACTAACCAAACACATAACTGCGATCTAGTTTCACGTAAAAAATCGTACCAGAGCGTTATAACACGCTAAACGACAGGAATTACAACATAAAGCATGCATAATAAAACAAAACACTAATTGCTATAAACCTAACTAAAGAAAACACGTCATAATAGGTCTGCTTGGTATAGAGGCATGAAGATCATTTAGGTTTCTTCAAAAGGAAAACAATTATAAAATAAGTAATCGATACATATAGTTATATAAAGATGTAAAATGACCGAAATCCTATTATCCTTCCAAAATACAAACTTAATAAGTGCAACAAATTCCATACATATTTGTGGCAAACCTTTGGTGTGACAAACTCACATAATTTTAAACTAAGGTAAAACATGTTAAATTATTCTTAAAAAACGAAAAGCATTAATAATTTTTAGTAACTAAAGTGTTAACCTGATAAAATCCCCTTTTTCATATTTTATATATTTACGTTCCTTGGGTGCAATAAAATTAATACGGAAGTTCACCTCTCATTTTATTCCTTTATCTATACGAATTACTCGTTTTTCTTGTCTTTCAATACAACATTACTGCTTTTACCTTTTTTTTATTTTTGAAATATAAATGTGAGCGTTTTTAAAAATATTGCATCTCATTATGACTATAACATTATCATATTACAGGTAGTTTAGGAACCACTGGTTCTTAATAAATAAAACTGGAGTAAAGTACTAATTAGTGAATCAATTCAGCGCTTTCGTTTCAGTAGAAAGCCTCTTCTGCTTGGAACTAAAGAACACTTCAGTATCTTATTTAAGACTTGCAATGTTTTGAAAGTAATTAATTTTTAACAAAATCCTGTCAATAATTATATTTGTATTAAAGTTACTTTAATAGTATTACCGTAAGTTAACAATATGGTTTCCATCTACTAATATCTCTTCAATAACCATATTTGTACAGTTTGATTGATTTGAATTCTAAAATAAAAATTTCGAGTCTATCTATATTTTATGTTGTAGGTGTATGTATTGCGTATGCTTTATCTGTTTAGTAGTAACTAGATAATTGCTGTGAAAAGAAATGGTTTAGAATTATCTTTAGTTGTAATTATATTTCTAACAGATTCATCTCTTTTTGACTACTTGTTCTGAGACATGTACTTTATAATTGTAGTAGATACAAGCGGTTTATATTTGCATATTTTACGCAAATAGAAACTATTTACTTCTCGAGAGTTTAATTTTGGGCGGTTATAACTCTCACACATAGCCTTCCAGTTTCTTACGCTTAGTGCTTAAGTCGCATCAGCGTCAGATTCCATACGCTGTACTAAGCCGAAGGTGAATTGGAGTTATACTCAAAAATTCATGTTGTTTTTCGTTCGTGCCTATAACATCGTAGTGCACTTAACTGTGCACCTGATGATACAATGAAAACACCTCTTCACCTAGATTACACTTGAATTTGTACTCTAGGTGTATCTGATGTCACAACTCCCTTCAATACCGACTTTTTGTCGGATCTCTTTAGAAGAAAATGAATCCAGATTCCAGCGTGAGATTTAAGACGCTGCACTAAGCGGAAAGTGGACTACTAGAGCTAAACCCGACATTCATATACCTTCCAGTTGAACCTACACTGGTACACCAAACGCCGATGTGTCACTTACATTTGGACAGCTCCATGAATGCCCAGGTGCGGCGTATCACTTACAGTAAATATCGAGACATTCAGGTAAAAGATTAGTTAAAGGTCTGGTTTATTGCGGAAGATGACTGTTTGAGTAGGTCGAGTTCCCTTAGTGATAAAGGTTGCTGCGTGTCTAAACATGAGGGAGTTCCATACCCGCTTTAACTGGAAGGGAACTGGAACATAACTAGCCTGCCCTTCTTTGAAGGTAACATGGCTGACAAGGGTAGTCAGCACCTGCCATCAACCTTACCAATCCTGATAATCCTGGCACTTAGCTCAGCGAATTACAATATAAAACTATAACGGTGAGTAAGCGACTATTTCGTATTCAGATGTTAGTTTATATTCTGTTCCTATAGTGACAAGAGTCGCTGACGTTCCGCAAATTACCATGTAAATGTATAACGGTGAGTAAGCGACTATTCCGTATTAGGATTTTAGATATATTCTGTCAGTAGAGTGATAGGAGTCGCTGACGTTCCACCAATTATAATGTAAATGTATAACGGTGAGTAAGCGACTATTCCGTATTAAGGATTTTAGTTATATTCTGTCAGTAGAGTGATAGGAGTCGCTGACGTTCCACCAATTATAATGTAAATGTATAACGGTGAGTAAGCGACTATTCCGTATTAAGATGTTAGTTATATTCTGTCAGTAGAGTGATAGGAGTCGCTGACGTACCACCAATTATAATGTAAATGTATAACGGTGAGTAAGCGACTATTCCGTATTAAGATGTTAGTTATATTCTGTTCGTAGAGTGATAGGAGTCGCTGACGTACCACCAATTATAATGTAAATGTATAACGGTGAGTAAGCGACTATTCCTTATTAAGATGTTAGTTATATTCTGTTCGTAGAGTGATAGGATTCGCTGACGTACCACCAATTATAATATAAATCTATAACGGTGACTAAGCAATTAGTCCAATTTATGAGAAAGAGATTAATTGGTATTCTTTATTTGCGCGACCCGAGGTAAAACTTATGAATAGTAAAGTATTAGAAATAACTCATATTTTAATTAATTTTATTGTATTTTATCAAGGTATTTATAGATTCACGAGCGACATAAGCTTCACGACGAGTTTGTGTCACCTGTCAGAAGCAGAAAGGGTGTAAGGGCTCATGCTGAATATTGTCTAATTTTGTGAGTGTGCAGTAAACCTTGCAGAATAACTGTGTTAACATAACTTCACCTAGAGTCGCCTCCCCAGTGGAGACTGGCAGTGAATGTGATAACAGTAATTTAAGGTAAAGTGGTTGGAAGGGTACAGTATACACTGTTTCGACACAGCAAGGGTGAAAATAAATTGGTACTCCTCCTTAATGGACAGCAGTGTTTGATGTTACTACTATCCAATTTACTACTAGGCAACATAATTATAACAAAAATACACCACATATCGTAAATACATCCGAAATAGATATTCTTATACAAAATTTAATCACAGTTTCAAATCTGGAATATTCATTTGGAAATGTAGCTGTGAAATAATATATTCCCAAACTATACAGCAAAAGTAAATAAAGCAGTAAGGAATTATAGTAAAGAGTAAAGATAGTACAGCCAACGTCGTAGCCAGCAAGAGGATCCAAGGGGTATGGACCCCTCCCCAAATTTTAATTTTTCAATTAATCGTTTAGTGCGCATTTATTATTGTTTACTGTAATGCAGTATTACTGTCATGTATTGCTCAAAGATCGCTTTCAAGAAAGAAACAGGTCAAGAATTTTTTTAAGGAACAAAATGGGACCTTAAACTCTGTCCATTATGGGAAAATGTCAGTTTTCTGGAGCCCCCCACCCTAAAAACATTTTTCCTGCCTACGTTCTTCAGTAAATCATAATATAAGGGACTTTGGATAAAGAACTTCACGAACTTTTATCTGGTGATTTTTCCTGGAAACAATTCATATAATGTGATTTAACTTAATTGTTCACCTACTTATAATTGTACCTACTGATAAACCTCTTCTACTTATTGCTCACTTGATTCACACGTTGATAGCAAAAAGCTGACTAGAAATAGAACACTCTTATAGAAGCGCGGCCCTTTTTGGAGAATCATTTCATAGCCCGGTTTTAATAAAATAACCTTTAGATTTTCCCCCCAAAAACAATGTTATGCATTTTAACGACCATATTTATATCGTAGGTTTTTATGGGACGTAATAGCTAATTTTAAAGACGCTTTTTAGTATTCTTTCTGAATTATATTCTTTTCGAACATTTAAGAGATGAATTACAACAAAGTTTGAGATTTTTTCTCAAATAACCCATAAAAATATCTAAAAAACTAAGAAGCATTTGAGGAATTTCCATAAATTTAAGAATAAAAATAAGGTCGTACACTGTTTATTAGAAATAATTGTAGTACTAGGCATCGTTACTAATTTAGGCCTTCTTGTGGTTCATATTCTTTTACAAAAGCTATTAAATATTTGTAATTCAAAGCGGTGAGTTGATCCTGAGATATCATTGGACAAAATTATTAAACTTTTCAGGAAGTAGATTGTCTTCCATTATTACCTGAGCTATACTATGCGAAACATCACGTTACGGGATAAAGAAGCTCTTTAAATGCCGTATCATAAATAGCAGCACTTACATTCTAATATTCCTTACGTTTTTTTGCATTACGTTCTAAATTTTAAATAATTTCACTTTACAGTGAAGGCGCTCAAAAACTGTTCTCTATTCACTCCGATTTATAATGACAAATGTAAATGTAATGTGACTTATCAGAAACTAATAATAACCAATAACATGTCATATATATTGATACCCATTACAATAAGGAAATAACTTCATATTAAAACTAATAAAGTTTAATTCGGTTAGGAAGCTCTATTTACAACACTTAAAAATGAAAATAATGTAATGTATACTTGGCAGAATTTAACCCAATCCATCCGATGCATTCAAAATTGCTGGCATTTATTTTTATATTATTCTGCAATGTGCAAAATAAATACTCAGTGCAAAAATTACGATACCTTATTTTGGATTTTGTGTGATATAATACAAACAATGCTAAAGTTAACTACAGCAGAAAGAAAGTAGTACATATTATGTTATTTTGGTCACGTTTCATTATTGATTAATTAACTTTATAACTTTGTTATACTTTTAAAGAAAGTGTTGTTGCATGAAACCCGGAAAAGGGTTATAATTTAATATTCAGTTGGCGGAATGAAGACTTAACAGTATTCTATCTACATTGAAATATTTCTACTGTTTTCTAAAGCTTTTCAAACTAATGGATTTGCAGCGGATTATACCACATCATGTATGCTATTACTACAAAGTAATGAATTAAGCTTAACAGTTTTACAAGGTTTACACGCGATTATTCAAAGCCGTAAAAATCAGTCCGTGGGCGATTATTTGAACAGGATGTTCGTAAAACTGTCCTCCGATAATCGTACGTAATAGCGTCTCCTATTATACTTTCAAATCACCCATAAGCAATAACAAACATTAAACTAAGAGTCGTGCAAAAAAGATGTAAATTAAAAGATTACACACCTAGCCACATTGGTAACTTGGAAACCTTTCAAGTGGAATCGATGTATGTCAACATGCTGTTTTAAACCACTCACAGCCTCACCTTTACAGGACACTGACAAATGAATTTGGAGAGGTTTTCAATGCGTTATTTTCTAACAGGATTTGCAGTGATAAGCTAGCTTTCAATCTAACTTGTTAAAGCAGACAACTCTGTCTATTGATATACAAAAACTCATCTAGACTTCAAAAACCGTTAAGAATCTCATATTCGCCGTTTAATGGAACAGAAAAGTTTAAGACTACTTAAGCTAACTTAGCTAACTTTCCTTTCAACATAACATTGATTGATTGATTGATTGATTAGCACTACACACGCATTGAGTGGAAATGTTGATTTTGTTTAAGTGGCGAAGGGAATCTAGAAGTTAAGCCCAGCTCTAAAATAGACCAACATACATTATCCGAGGAAGGAAGGTTTTCTAAAGAAAACAAAACTAATGCCAATACATACATGAGTACCCAACCTAGTATAATAACTAAAACAAGTCAATATAACTAATTCGCTGCTGCTTCATTAGACACCGTTAATAGTACCAGATCTGGCCATCGGATTGCACTATAACACTTGTTTCAGTATGCTTTCTCTTGACTTCGAACAAGAATGTGGTAGTAAATCTCAAAGTAGTAGAAAAAGAAGAAGCTATGTGTTTTCAAAATGTGTCATCAAATAAAATAAAACTATACACAAAAGCCATGTGGCATCAATAAAGACTTATTACACATTAGATTCCACATTTTTGTTTTGTGTTTAATTAACATCTGGCAAAAGGCAATGGCCTACAACCTATCCTGTATTTGATAAAATTATACATTTTTTCAGTTGCTCTTCTTTATATTTCAATGCTAAAATCTCCATGCCTCACATGTGCTGAAGGGACTAGTAAGCAGAGTTAGATGCAGAGTTGATACAGTACGTGTGATAAATACTGCTCTGGTCCAGACTGCACAGCAACCTGTTCTATCTCTGCCAGCCACAATGTCAACGCTGCAGAGAGTTTGGCTACCAACTCTCACAATATTGTCTCTCCGTATATTGGTAGCCCCACCATAATATTCAAATTTGTGTAAACTCTGACCTATGCTTACTTTTGAATACTTTAATCGCCACTACCTGTTAAAACAGGAACGAGGTTTAATTTCTGTTACGGTTTTTATGATATTAATAAAACATGTTTTATTGAAGTATTATTTCGTTTAAAATACAGTTTATTTATAATTTATACGAAATCAATTACGTCGCTAATTTTCTTATTCTCATCTGATCGCAAAAGTTAAAAAACACAAATAATATTACTTTAAGTGAGGTGCAGACTAAATAAGCATTCATTTTAAATGGTATTTTTACATTTTCGTTTTAATTTTCCTTGAAGCTAAAATGCAACACAGTATGTAAAACAATATTGTAAGACATGCTTATTATACGAGTAGCTATCCATATATAATGTATACCAAATATAATGAAACTGTTAAATTACTGGCATTTTAAATACCTTATTTAAATAAAATTTCAAATTCCTAATTTAATGTGATACATGAAAGGCTGTGTAAATGCGTCATTTATTCCCTTTTATATGCGTATTAACGTTTCTCACATAGGTAATTGGATATGATATGCGAATATAAGACATTTTAGAATTCTAGATTTTGTTGGATTGGAGGAAAATTAATGGAAAACAATTAAATAAATAGAATTATTACTTGTATAACATATGTGGTTTTATAAGTTAAAATAAATGATTAAACATCTTACGTTAATTGACCACCAATACATTTTTTATTGAGTTTGTAAAATTCTTAGCTCTCAGTCCAAAAAACTAATTTTAGCTTTCAGAACATCATAACATAGGAAACTCGTTAAAGGAATTATTAAGCTGACAGTAATTTACCTAGTCATCGCCGCTGCCTGCAGTATCGCCAAAGGTAGTACTACCTAGGTCTGACTGAGGTAGCACCGAAGGTAGTACTACCTAGTTCTGACTGGGGTAGCACCGAAGGTAGTACTGCCTAGGTCTGACTGAGGTAGGACCGAAACTAGTACTGCCTAGGTATGACTGAGGTAGCACCGAAGGTAGTACTGCCTAGGTCAGACTGCGGTAGCACCGAAAGTAGTACTGCCTAGCTGTAACTACAGTAGCACCGAAAGTAGTACTGCCTAGCTCTAACTACGGTAGCACTGAAGTTAGTACTGCGCCATGCGGACTGCAGCAGTACCGAAGGTAGTACTGCCCCATTTATTGCAGCAGCATGTAAGGTACTACTGCCTAGCTCTAACTGCGGTAGCACCGAATGTAGTACTACCTAGTTCCAACTGCGGTAGCACTGAAGGTAGTATTACCTAATTTTGACTGCGGTAACACTGAAGGTAGCGCCGCCTAGGTCTGACTGCGGTAGCACCGAAGTTAGTACTGCCTCGCGCTGACTGCAGGTGCACCGAAGGTAGTACTACCTAGTACTGAATGCGGTAGCACCGAAGGTAGTACTGCCTAGGTCAGACTGCGGTAGCACCGAAGGTAGTACTGCCTAGCTGTAACTACGGTAGCACCGAAAGTAGTACTGCCTAGCTCTAACTACGGTAGCATTGAAGGTTAGTACTGCCCCGTGCGGACTGCAGAAGTACCGAATGTAGTACTACCTAGTTCCAACTGCGGTAGCACTGAAGGTAGTACTACCTAATTTTGACTGCGGTAACACTGAAGGTATTATTGCCTAGGTCTGACTGCGGTAGCACCGAAGGTAGTTCTGTGTAGCGCTGACTGCGGTAGTACCAAATGTAGTACTACCTTCCAAATGCGGTAGCACTGAAGGTAGTATTGCTTAGGTCTGAGTGCGGTAGCACTGAAGGTAGTTCTGTGTAGCGCTGACTGCGGTAGCACCGAAGGTTGAACTGCCCACGATTACTGCGGTAGCACCGAAGGTCGTATTGCCCCGCGCTGATATTTTCCTTGAATGGAAGAATAAATCAATGAAATTACTAAAATTGGGCATTTGTGATATAAATCGATTAAAAGTTTTCTAACATAGTAATATTTTATCAAATTACAAATTTGGAAGATATTAAAGGAAAGACAAGATTCCGGACATTTGCTGTCATTAATTGATTTTGATATATTTTTATAAATGAACGATGGAAGATGTCCGGATGGACCCTATTTACTTCACAATCTTTCTACCATAAAAAAAAAAAACTTCAAAAAAGGACCTTAAAGATAATTTGAGAAATGGGTTTGATGCATGGGTCTGATTAAAAAATCAGATTTATTCATACTAATAAAGACGTTATTATTTATCCACAGTTTTTCTAACTATATAAAATGCAGTGTGATGAATTGAATATAGCTGAAGATTTGAGCAATCAGCTGACAAGGATGTTTCATGTCCGTGGGGCAGGAGGGGAAGGCGCGAGGTTGTTGGCAGTCGAGGTAATGAAAGCCACAAATCACTAGAGACATGATTTACTGCTCATCGAAGGCAGCGTAAAGCCTCACTGAAGCATGCCGACTTGTAGCAGACATTTTAAATTGCTACTTTATACTTTAGTAGAAGTACTCCAGGTTCATAAATATCATGTCACGCAATGATAAATAACTAGTTCAGTTTTAGCATTTTAGATTTAACATCATACCTCTAGATTCCATTATCAATCTATCAATAATTGTGATCAACTATGTTAAAAAATTAATTAAAAACATGAATGAGTCATCAAATACAAATTAAATTTAGACTTTGATACATTTGATTCTGTAACAGAATATTCAGTAATTATATTTTCCTAATTTAATTAAAAGACTAATCTAAAAAATTTGTAGTATCGGTCATAAAACAGGCAAGAATACTATATGTGATTATTTTAGTTCGTCCTTAGATGTATTATGAGTTTATTTTGTATCTTTCATTCGTAGTATCGACCAAGAGAACCCGTAGCACCACGTTAAAGTCGTTAGGCTTTCAGTCTCAGTTAGAGATAGCACAAGTACAAATCCTGCTTTATGACAGTTGCAGTATTTATCAGTACTGCCGACCTTATGTTGTATCGCTTCTCCTTATTCCAGTTTAATAAGGTCATCACACAAGCCAGATTCACATAAGGACGGGCAGAATAAAAGCCTTAAAAGGAGGAGCGGAGTTTTTTCTAAGAGGAAAACAAATATCCACTCGAATTTGAAATAATTTTACCTATTCTCGCACCAACTTTTCTCAGCCCCCCTCTCACACAACTCTCTCTCTCTCTCTCTCTCTCTCTCTCTCCCTCTCTCTCTCTCTCTCTCTCTCTCAATCAGTTCTGTCATGTCAGAAAATCTACATTTACTACCTTAGAACAGTTTAATTTTAAGAGAACACAATTAGATTATGTTTGTGTGTGGGTGGACCTCACACTGAGTTTTGTTTCGTACTTTTTGAGGAAGTATGAAACAGCACGATGTAAAAGATGTACGTGTTGTACGCCTCATGAGAAGTTAACACGTTATTACATAACCTTGACAGGCCTGGTAAAATTGACTTATATAAGAAGACGAGATGGAACACACATCAGCTTAGAAATATAGATCCAGCTTACACATCAGATGTGAAAGAAACTCAATCCTTTTATCCTATTTGGCGTCTCCTGCAATCTCGATAACAATTTTAAAGTTAAGTCCCATACTGCCACACCTAATCTGTACCATTTACCAAGCGTAATTAAGATTTGTCTTATGTACCAACTGGTTTGCCAAGGATTACGAAACGTCTGTTTTTTTCTTGTTAAAATGAGGAAAGAATATAAGCAAATCATCATATGACGATACAGTCCGTGGAAAAATTGACACACAGTTTTATTTAAGTTGAAGGTGTAGTTGTAAGTCAATTTTAGTCACTGCCTTATAGAAACAAAGAATGCCTTTTTTCATTTATCACTGAAACCTTACACAGTACTAATTTATACGTTATATAATAAATATATGTTTTGAAAATTTCTTGTACCAGTGCAAAATAAATAAAATTGAAAGTTATCTGAACATCGTTCGGAATGTAATTGTCTCGAACAGGGCAATTCTGCTCAGTGAAGCGGCCATGTATAACAGTTCGCTTTTGCGTAGTTATCCTTTATGTTTTCATGAACTAATTAAAGACAGAAATACAAATTAAGTAAATCACATTCTTTCAATTGTTGCAAACTATGTTTTCTTCAGAATCGGCAGCATGGTACTCTGAATGATCCAACCTGTAAAAAGAAATTGTCTACAATGGTTTTAGGATTACTATTTAACTATTATGTTTAACTAATTAACATTATTATATGGAAACAAATGCAATGCAAGTGCTTTTAAAAGCTGTAGTGAAATTGAATATGTCTTTTATTAAGTAGGTGATGGAAACTAAGAAAACAATCTGATAAAATTAAAAAAGTTTTGTTGTATTAAAAATCGTGGTGAAAATTGTCGACAATTTCCCACCAGCTGTGTTTTATATTATATCTACAATATATTATCATTAAAAACGGTGCTCTCAAACACGGTAAATTTGGTGTACGGCATTATATTTGATCTCTTTCTAGTCAATCATTTACCAGGTATGCAATTGATTGTTATTCTACCCAAGTAAGTCTATAATACTGATGTAACGCTATGCTGAGATTGTGTTTAAGTCAGTCTGACCTCTGAGTAAAGCTCTACCACAGCCCTTTGTGGTTACAGTGCGGTCACTGGTTGCTCTTTACCACACCGTAGCCGCATGTGGTCTACTTAATGTCACGTCATATAAGATTTGATTGGATGTGATGAAGGTCTCTACATCCAATTAGTGCAGTATTTGGTTGTATCATACTGATAATGCCTATAACGGTTTTATTTTCGAGAGATTATTGTAGATTTTGAAGAAGTTTATCTACTAGTACAGCTTGTTATATGATACAGTTTTCCTCAAAACATCTAATTTTAGCCTGCCTCACAGAGTGTGAATAAGTGGATCAATACACATTTAATGTTCCTTCAGTTAACTTGAAAGCTAAAAATAATGAAATGTAGAAGAGAGGGAAAGAGAAAGGGAGGAGGAGATCGGTGAGATAGTGAAAGGAGGGGAATTTCTAAACGTATACGGTAATATTAAGCTACAAAATTTTGTTTCTTGTTAGTCCAGCTATCTTTTTAGCTGTGAGGTTGAGTGGTAGAGAGGGCTAAATAGCCCTAACTCCGCCTCTTAAATAAAGGCATATTTCATTTCATTTCATTTCTTTTTATCTGGGTAACTTGGTTTAGATTTGGAGATAAGAAACCGCTATTGCCACAGTAAAAACCTTGTATTGTTGCTTACCATTTTAAAATTATATTGTGGTATCGTTTTTCATTCAAAGAAATGAGTTTATTCGTTTTTATACAAAGAATGCTTGTGATAGAATCTTCTAAAAACCTATTTTTTTATTTATCCTCAATGAATTTCTCTAATGAGGTTTTACTACTAACCTATCCGATTTATACAATATCAATGATACCTATATTTGAGCAAACATTGCCTCAAATATATTATGTCATATGCACGTTCGAACTGTATATCATGTGTGCAACCCCCATTCCCACCAAGATCTGGAGGATAGGATTTGGTACACCTTTCACCCTCTTTCACTTATGTCTTATTATGAGGACTACCACAGCAACTAATATTTTCGAAGGCCCACCTTTCTGTTTATTTTCGAAGTAGTGTGACTTATGATTCAATTTGAACAGTATAATAATATTTTAATGATAAACAAACAATGAATTATAATACTTAAAGTCACTTCGCATAGCAGATTTATCAAAAACATTTCAACATATATTTATCTACTCATTAGAAATATTAAAGAGAGATTCGTTATAGATGCGTAGTTTGTGTTACAGCAGGCAGTAACAGATGATTGGACATTATCGTACATCATGTCACTACGGTACATTATAGTGTACAGAACGGCTGTGTTACTGCTTAATGCATACTTTGAACATATTGACACTTACTAATGCTCTTGCCGTTGCTTATTTATGCCTCTCACATTACGCCTAATCACAATACAACCACTACCACTGTAACCCGTAATATTCTTACTGCCGTATTCCACGACCTGAAATACATCGTAAGCTCCTACAATACTTATCGCCCGCCACGCGACTGCAATACTCCTGCTCCTCGTAACACTCTGTCGCTTTGATGCAATCAAAGGGGAAGTAATCAGATCCCGGGCTCGGTATTGCCGCACATTGCAGATGCAAATTGTCCCAGCCACGCTAAAATTGAGTCTACCCCGGCGCTGTAATGGCGGAAGTTGTTACCTAAGAGGATGTTATTGAAGAAGAGATAGAGCTTTGTATATCAAACTGCATCAGTGTGAATAACTAAGTTGCGAATATAGTTTTAGCAATTTGTGAATATTATTCTAGCTCGCTGTTATTAGCTGAGCGATTGGTGACTGTTTCTTTGTATTTGGACTACAAAGACATATTTCCATCATGTAAACTGATAAGCAAATTTTAAATCCAAAACCGTGACGTTAAATGCAATAATAAAACATCTTGACAGTAAAGTTTTCGCATCAACAAAGGTTTAATAACACCACTATATTATTATCTATTTAGTATGCGGATTGGAAAAAAAGAGATATGAGATGTTAGTGAGTAATTACACTTTAATTGGTTTTCGAAATCTTATAAATACATTTGTATTAGAGGCTCTACACTAAAAATAACAAGTTAATTCGATTATGCTTCAAATATGAGTTATTGAAGTCTTTATAATTGTCATCGCAGACTGCGCTAGAATAAATTCTTAGTAACCGCAATGAATGTTTTAATTTATAAATTTTATATGTTATAAAACACTTTAGGATGTTTGACATACATACGCAAGGTGTGTATTTTGTAGAAAATTTTTCAAATCGTTTTGCTCATAGTAAAACTGTTAGGATCCAATTAAAGAACTGCAAACAAACGATTGATGCTATAATAAACTTGCTTGGTGTTATTAATTATATCTCTTTATTTGAGAAATATCACATAATAATACGAATTTATTTCTCCAAGACATAAGTATCAAATTTAAAAAGAGAATTGAAATTGTGGTTATTTTGACGTTAGGTGCTACTTAAAACCTCAAAAAGAATTCATTCGTACGATTTGTAATCAATATCAATAAGTTTGGTACTGACTAGTTACTGGGATTTGTTAATTTAATCACGTATAACAATAATTGTTCAAAAATATACTTATACTTCCAATAACATTTAACTAAATCAAATTTAGCTTAGAAAGGGCATTCGTAACAGAAAAAAGGTGAGGGATGAAAAAATTAGTTGGAGGAATGCAATAAATTTTGAAAGGGAAAGCAACAAACAAGTGCAGAGGAAGTGGAGACTAGAGGAGTGACACGTGACGTAATGTCCATCAGCAGTCCTGCCAGAATGGCCGCAAATAATTGGCTTTCCCATACACTTTTCTACCATCAGGAATTTTCCAGCAGAAAATCAGGAATAAAATACCACAAATCCTAAGAATAGGATGCTACAATCTGAGTTATGGTAGCGTAAAAGCCAAGACAACTTTTCGTACTATGATATACATGAAGGATGACTCAGTTAGAGGAACCAGTGCTAATTCTCCTAGCGTAAGCCTAGATGAAGACGCTTTCTGTAAGCTCTTAATCTAGCTAAGAGCTCTGAAGGGGGTGATATTATATAATCTGCGTACTTAGAGCTCTAACTAAGAGTTCTGTAAGATGTATTATTATACGATCTGATAACTTAGAGCCCTAGCTATGAGGTTTGTAAGGAGTAATATTATAAAATCTAAGTATTTGGGCCCTAGCTACGAATTTTGTAAGGGTTAAAATTATACGATCTGCGTACTTAGAGCTAGCTCTAGCTAAGAGTTCTGTAGTGACTAATATTATACAATCCGCGTACTTGAGCCGCAGCTAAGAGTTTTGTAAAGGGTAATATTATGCGATCTGCGTACTTAGAGCAGAGTCATAATTCTTTCTTTTGCACCATCCCTTTCCCGTCAGCAATAAAGCTAGAATAGCCCCCTTTCAAGGGTTATTAACTCTTTACTAACAATTGTAAAACAGCCATTAAATTTGAGAGAGGTCAGTTACCTTTAAAACGTTAATATGCCATATGAAATGGACTTCAAGTTCCGGTTTGTTTTGTTCCAAATCACAAGTTCAGAGTTGTCAGTTCTGGTACAGAGTGCTACTGCCAAAAATAAGATTTGAATTTTGGCTATTGCTGTCTAAGTAAGCCCTAAATTCAGACGCTTTAGACTTTACGGCCACTGGTTCAACAAAAGCCACAAGGATGCTCGGAAGAAACGTTCCATTCGTGTATGGATTCTTGATTACAGCACATTTTGGAATCCGTCCGTGATGAGTATTATAGAGATTAAATTTCTCAACCTACTATATAACTTAGCAGTAGCAGGTCTCTTGAGAGCAAAGTCACGGTCTCTGACTTCGATTATGTTTATTACATAAAAGAATCGGCTGCGGTTAAATTTTTAAGAAATCGTTAAAACAAACAAACCACTAATTTAAGATCATCTCCTGCTAGGAAAGGCCTACACATAATGCAGGTGTTATACAGTAGGGGCGTGCTCAGATTATCTGCCTATTTATTTAGACTTCTTCCTTAATCTGATTTTTCCAAATGAACACGTCCAAATATTTTCAAAGAAACATATATTACATTTATCAAATTAATAATGATGCAATATACTGAATTAACAGTTTTGTTCACAAATAGACGGACATTTGTATCTTTGAAACATGTATTATGTCAGATATAAATGTTCGACGTTGAGAATGAGGTTACTCCCACACAGGTCGTCAAGGAAACGATATAAATCAGGTGCAATGAGCAGTAGCTGACTGTCAAATATAACTTCCCTGTACGACAGATAAAATACAGAGTTAATGACTGAGAGTGAATGAAGATAAACCGAGTCCAGACATGCAATAGCGATCTCGCTCATTGATTTAATTCTATTGCGCAATTATTTTCTGTTATTCTTTGAGTTACGTTTATACCTGTATCCGTATTTTTATGGAGTCCTTAATGACTCAAACTACTTTAATTGTTGTCAGTAACCCCATAAACACAAAGACCTATATTGACTAACTATACTGGATGCTAAAATCTATTATATTTATTCTAAAATTCTAACATTCACGAAATGTACGCCACCGTTGATTACATAAAAAGTGAATATAATTATTATTTAGAAAATTGTTTATTGTAATGGAAACAATATTTGACTGGCTATGCCTCTGGCCATCCTAACGGCAAGTTTAAATCATTGAAAATTTAACAAATGATTCACTATTATATTTAATAGTATGAAAATAGTTTTTACTAAAATGAATTATATCATGAATCAATGCCCGTAGTGGTCATTACTCGTTTCTAAAATATTTAAATTATATTAAAGAGTAAAGGAACAAATTGCTATACCATATCGCAAATGCCATTAAAACCGCGTGATTAGATTACAGTCGTGGCTGATTCCAACTCTTTTTAGATTATAGACAAAATTATTGATAAGTTGTGAATTATATCGGTAGGCAACTATTTTTCCTTAATTTTAAAATTTTGTTCCTGGATTCTTCTACGTATATTGGTGTAATGTATGCAGAAACCTTACTAATAAGGGTTAAACAGAATGATGAGAGTATCACACGACATTTAGATTATGAACTGACCTATAACTGGATTGCATAAAGAATTTTGCATAAAGCTTCATTTCCATATAAACAACATCGAATCTATGATGGTGCAAGTTCTCCATTCTTCTTTTAACAAGATTGCAACGTGAAAATAGCTAAAAGAATTATTTTGTAAATAAATTGCTTTAGGGTTTCTGAATTCAAAAATGTCTTCAAAACCTCCTTGTGCACCCTTAAGTAAAATAATTAAAATCTTCTCGACAAAATCTAAATAAAAACTGTAATCATAAAAAATTATGCCTTAGAGATTTCAGTGGAATTCAATAATTTTTATTGCAAACTTATTGGCCAAACCAAGTCCATTCTGCTCTTAACTCCACTAACGGTGGGGCGGAGTCTCTATAGCGCTGATTGCTGTCACGGAAGGGGTGTTTGCCCAACTAATTAAAAAAAAACCCCGAGGAAAGAAATCTAATGATCTAAGTTTCATGTCAGTCTCGCTCATCAAAAAACTTTTGTTCGCATATTTTAAAGACACTGGCACAACCTTAAGTGAAGGGAATCTTCCCTTCCTTTCTAAAAATGCCAATTTTCAAGAAGGAAGCTTCATGTCTATGGACAACTACCGGCCTATCTTAATTCTGCAGTTTTGAGAAGATTTCGTGAAAATGTTTTCCTGAATGATAGAATGATTCAATTTGTAGAAAACCGCAATCTGCTCCAATGTATCAATTCGTTTTCAGAAACGGGAAATCAACAACGTACGCACTATTGTACCTTGTCGATATGATTTTTTGTCTTTATGCTTTAGAGAGTAAATCCCCGAATTTCAGTGTATTCTTAGAGGTCTGTAAGGCATTTGGCTGAGTAAATCATAACATACTTCAATGAAAACTGGATCCATGCGGTATTTGAGGAATTTCACGTGCGTAGCTCAATCGTCTTTCACGATAAGGTCACAAATAGTTTAAATTTCCAATCAGATGTACAAAGCGAAGTCTTAAGTATGCGGTCCCTCAGGGATCTATACTCAGCCCACTCCTCTTTCTAAATTTACGTGAATAGTACTGATTTATCACTACTAAATGAGAAGCTTGCTGATTACACAACTCACTGTTTCAGTGAAAAATCAATAGCAATTTTTGCAACTTGTACACATCGATTCCACACCTTAAGTAGCAGACTATTTCTGTAAAATTGGAGCTCAAAACTAGTTACTTTTGAAAATTGGCAGTACCAGACATTTATTAAGAATTAAACTTTATTCATAAGAATCTTTTGATCAATGCATTGTACATTAAGAGTAGATGACAATATAGTTTAGACAATGTTAAAGAACTTAGCCCTTAAAGAAATAACTATACAGAATCACACATTAATATTAAATTAAAAAATAATATTTATTTAGTAATAAACTATAAGGTTATGTCTACAGGTATCATGTCTAGGGGCAAAAGGAAGGATAATAAACTGAAAAATGAAGGTGAATAAATGATTCCTTAAACTCAAAACAAGTTGGAGAAAACAGTGCTCACGTCTATCTATAGTGGTAAAATATTCTTAACATTTGATATAGATTACCTGAAGAGTTTCTTAATCCATCTTCATTGTTTCCTCTTGTCAAACAGTTCGTTAACGAATATTTATAAATAAACTATCAGTTTTCAAGCAATTTCATACCAAAAACAGGGACATCATATATTTCTTTTGAATGAAATTCGTAACTCTTTTGGCATAAGTGATAGTCACTGAAAAATATTCTATACTCCTGATCAATTTGAGGTGGAAATTTAAACAGCAGTGTTTGGGAATAAAATAGTTTTTATAAATACCCGTAATATAACACAAAGTTCTCTCCAATATTCTATGTATTTTTATTGATTAGCTCAAACAAGTTCAGTAAACTTTGAACTGTGTTAACCCAGTGTGGAGGAATTCTAAAATCGAAATACTTTGCTTTTCATTGAACGCTCTTACTATGTAATAAATGGGGGGCTCTATGTAATTTTTAAACGGAATGAAGCATATTTTAGGTACATATTATTAGTCTTGATGATTAAAACAGGTTTTGATTGAATAGGAAAAATGTGTATTGTTTTTATTTCAGGCTTTGAATGAGTACTTCTGGTTTGAATGTCTTATATTTCCAACGCCATACTTCAGTTTGCCTTGTTGCCCAAAAAAGTGTATTTTTATGGCCATTGCAGTATAATACGATTTAAGATATTTTTAATACCTTTGTCGAATTTGTTTTGCTGCCCCGAACATATATAGATACTCGGTACTAAAAGCCCTAGTTTCGTCAAAAAACTAAATAAGACCCCAAATGTGTATAAAACGTAATATAGTAATTTTGTATTTAATATCTGAAGATACATTACTGATTAAGCACTTCACACTTAATATTTCCTAAAGTTTACATTTAAATTTGTATTTTTCCTAAAACTTCAAATTGTATTATCTATTTAAAAGTATAGGGTCATATATGTATCTAAAGGACCTCGCCTAAACCGAATCTAAACCATGCTGTATCTCCATGATAATAACATTTAGAGAAGAAATTACCCCTAATATAGAGGGGTGTTTTCATTGTAAATATATTTAGGCCATTTTTGGCCTTAGTAGGGAAATTTAAAGTATTTTTCTTCCCTAAAGGTAACAACACTGAGCGGATGTTGAGTGTCGGGTTTCGGCGTCCTGTTTGTGTAAAATGTGATGTTGCATATTACGTTGTTTTGGCATTATGTTAAGATAAAACTGAAATACGGATTTTTTATTACATTATAAGTATTGTATTTATATATTGATTATTATTATATATATATATGTTTTATATTCATTAAATTTAATTGTATTTTAAATCTTAAGATACAAGAATAGTGGATAACCAAACCCTAATTATCATACCTTTAATATTTAAAACTTAGATCTTTTAGTTTTCCAGCACATTTAAAGTAAAATTCCGTTGTTCTTCCATACTTATACCATTAAACATAAATTTTCTTCCCTGCATTCGAGCGCCATGTGTAACTGTTCTCCGGTTTTAATATTAATAAGAGAGTAACGAATGATAATGTAATATTATAATGAAGAAGAGAATTATTTCACCTCGTCCTCATAGGGTGAGCTACCCTCTGTAAAATACATAACACAAGGACGTCCTGTTCACACAGAGGCTTCCGGATCTCACTTGTAGTTGTAAAATCTCGTTGGACCTTAGCGAAATTGCAACATGTTGTACAGTATTAATACTGAATAGCAGCAAGTGTAACAAATTAATTAAAAGTGTAATTTTACGCTCAATGAACAGGGGTAGACAACTTCGTGATTTCCGATTAACCACGGAAAATTGGGTTGAAAATCTAGTGGATCCCTAAATCTAACAGCGACGTGACAGCCGAGAAGGCAGTTAAGCCAAAGCATATTACGAGCTAAGGCAAAACATATTAAACAGAGTTTTAAAATTAATCTTCGTGTGATTCTTAATGCAACATTGAAGGCTACCATTACTTGGGTACCTGGTTACTACTGACGTAATATTTCAGAAAGTATATGATAAGAGAAATTCTAACTGGGTTTTCCGCATTTTAAAATGTACCAAATTAAAGAACGAATAATACTAAAACTTAAAATATTCAAATACCAAAAGCATGCATGTATATGTTTACCAATACATCACTGGAAAACATTAGTTTTATTTAACATTTCTAACTTTAAAATATGGCTACTTAAAACAAAACTTAATGTAACAAAATTATATGTATACGTATTTTCCTTCAGTATAACAAATGCATAATGATACCACGCAGTTTTCATAGCATTCCAATCTCTACTATCAATAAGTTATTGAAAAATATCATCACATCCTAATCGATTTTGAATTGAAGAGTGTCAAAGTTTACAAACAAATAAACATATAAAAGTATGTATATAAGTATATAAGTTTATATATATATATATATATATGTATATATTTACGTTAAATTTGTATAAATGGCAATAGCCTTATTTAATTTAAATAAACATTGAATCGCAAAAAGTACTTGCTTCGCCGGGACTCGAACTCGGATCTCTCACTTGCCGGGCGAATGTGCAAACCATTACACCCGTAGTGGTGTAACACACACACACACACACACACACACACACACACACACACACACACACACACACACACACACACACACACACATATATATATATATAAGATTACTTAACGTATATTTTATATATATATATATTACATATATATATATACATATATATATATATATATATATATATATATATATATATATATATATATATATATATATATATATATATATATATAAAATATACGTTAAGTAATCTTTTTTTAATGTTGCTACTGCAATACAACAAAGTTAGTATGTGATTAATTACTTCCGAGAGGGGGTAAGTAAAGTATATACTAATATATTGGAGGGGTGGTCCCAGGGGAGAAGGGTACAGCCCTCCATTGCTTTGTGGCTTTAATACTAGGGGAAAGTAATGTAATTTGGGGTATATTCTCAAATTTTGGCATTTATCTTCAATAAAGTTCCCCAGAAAGTGACGACAGCTACTTCGCTTTCTACGAAAATTTGCATTTTTTTAAGTTGTCTTAACACAACATCTTACAGTTGTTCTTAACAGTTAGTTGTATTAAAATTTGCAGTTCATATTGGTTATGACAAGTTTGTTTGTAAACAATTTTATTTCGATAAATAGCTATAATTTTCCGTTGTTCAATCGTAAAAATTTGTATTTCCATTGCTTAATTTCGTCATAAATCTTTTCATAATATAATACAATAAAGCTATAGATTAGTTACATAAATGTATTACAAAATAATGAAATTGATTTAATAAAACTTTTTAAGTTAAGAGGTCATTAATGAATGTCCCTTTTAAACTGGATCGCTCATCACTATTACAACTTAATATTTCTAACTGCGGTAACGAATTTTTACTTACAATAAAACATTACAATCACAAACAACATACAATGTGGAGCAGACCAGAAGAGAGATCTTATTGAATTGGCAGGGCTCCAACAATCTGAGGATATCGGGGAAAACATGCTACGTCTTGCCTTAAGTGATTCAATTAAACTTTTAATTGAGATGTTTATTTATGTAAATGTCTTTCAATCTGTCCTCGGGTCAACAAGAAAACAACCGAGTCAAAGAGCGGATTGAGGAAACAATTTAGAATTTTGCTTAGATACCCCTATCCACTCAAGAAAATTTCAATGGACTTTTTTAATTACAGATTTAAGTAAATGCACTAATTTGCTAAAGTGTTTTTGGCAATACCGAAAATTTCAAAACTTTTGAAACAACTTTATTGTCAGTCTTTGGATTTAATTGTAACAAAATTGATTATTTAAATAAATAAATAAATATATATATATATATATATATATATATATATATATATATATTTAATAGGTAGCGTTCTCAAGGTCATTCTAAATAGTTATTCCAAAGTTATAGAATCAAATACTTTTTAACTGTGATTATGATAGAATCTTAAATATATAGGTTTAATCGAAAATGTTCTTACAAATGTATTATATACGTTTGTAGTGTAGGTATCCATGTTTTATCCATCTCTAAACACTTATATCACAATCATTAAAACTTTTCGGAAATTTCGACCTCACAATAAGGAACCATATTTACTCATGACGAACGAAAATTGGCAGATGTATTTATTTTCCCTACAGGACAGAGCCATTACATTGTGCAATTATGCAAAAAGCATATGTAACTACTCAAAGATAACAATCATCACAGTTAATAGAGCAACCGAGTTTTCTACACATAATAGTTTTGCTCTACAATCCTTTGGGATCGTTTTAAAAACATCATGTGCACTCAACTGTGCACCTGATGAGACAATGAGAATATCTCTTCACCTAGATTACATTATATTGTTTAGTCACAATCGAAACGATGAAAACAGTTGGGTTTGAGCTTCTCCGTCGCTGACTTCTGTTGGATCTCGAAAGACGAACGCGATTCCAGATGTCAAGTCTACGACAGTGTCAGATTTTCAGACGTTGCACGAAAGGTGGACTGGAGTTAAACTCGAAATTCATATTGAACCAACCCTTCCCAATTATAGCTACACATATTTTACCTGTACATTTGCTTAGCTTTATGTAATGTATAAGTTTAAACAAATATTACGCAAAATAGTAGAATATAATAGTTTTGAAACTAAAATTGTACTTTACATGGTATTTTTATAATCAACTTTAATATGGTTGCAAAGGATAAAATAAAAATCAGATAGCACCAAATTTTGGGTCGTTTTAATTCTTTAAATAATCTAAAAATTGATAAAAATAATGTAATAAACTGCTTTACTTCTTAATATGTGCTTACATTACAATCAACAGCTTTCTAAACTTAAAAAGGTTATATACTGGAACTGAATTCACACAGCTCCCCACACTTCTTCTTCAATGATGGTTTGAAGTTTTTTTTATTTCTGACTCCTTTGTCTTGCTTTATCTCCGACTGTTATCGATCCAGAATAGATATTTTTCAAGCATATCTTATGAGTAAATAGTCATATGCGTTGGCAAAACCATCTCTTCCAACCCGATTTTAGGATGATTTTTGTCAAGGTTTAAACATTGTTTATTTTTTATACAATATAGGAGAACACTGTACAATGCTCCACTGAGTTTGCTTGAAAAAATTCAAATGAGTAGCTTATTTCAATTCTTGACATATATTACGGACAGATAGGCATGCAGAATATCATAGAGAAAATACATGTTTACATCCCCAAGTAAATTGTGAGAAATTGTGTCAGCTTACTGAGTGGTACGCTTCAATGATGCTCAGCCAATTTCCATAGCTAGACACATACCATCGCAGAACTCATTGTTGTCTATGTAAAAATAAAGTGTCATTGAAAATTTAACGTCTGCACACGAAACTGTCTCAAAATATAAAAATGATACACATGATACAACCCCATTCCTCTTTATTAAAATAGGTTTTATAAGTGAGGAATAAGAGTTCCAATTCGATATAAGTTAGCTGAAATCAAATTTTATAACCCTAAAATTAGGTGATTGACTTTTCACTTCATTATTCTTTTTAATCTGTGAATAAAAATGTTACATGTTAAAACCTTATATGATTGTGCTCAGGTTGCCTACAAATTTATTATCTCTGCTATTTTTTTTTGCCATCATGGATACACATAAGACCAATTTTATAACTTAACGCGTTGTCTGTGTACAAATGAAGTTGATGCAAACTTTCAAGTCTATAGGTCAGTGCTTTCTCGAGATGAAATAAAAATTGGTTAGGTTAGTTAGATTAGGGTTAGGTTAGGTAAAATTAAATGTTTCTCAGCCTCTAGAGTGATAGGCTTTGCTAACGCTCAGCCAATAATGATAATCAAAATACGACTTTGAACCCCAGAATTAGAACCTATGTGCTTGTCTACAATTCCAAACGCTGGACACGACACTTAGGCAACCAGGTGTTTTCCATGGCAGAACTAAAAATTTAATACAGTTTTCACCTGTATTTTCAATAATAATTTACTTTAACTGCAGATTTACAAATAAATTTGTAGCATAACATTCACACAGGCAAGTCGACACCGGGACAGTTCAGGGCACAGTATAAGCTTGCAAGCTTTCATGTGGTGAGGATATCAGACATGAAAAGGAGTCAATCTCGTCACCAACCTGTAATCCCATTTGATGCCATGTAGAGATGAAAGCCGGATATGTAATCATACGCTTGGATATACGAGTATTATAGCAATGAGGAAATAAACCAAAACTGAAATTATTCTGTAGAAATTAATTATAATATACATACAATATATTTAATATAATAAATAATAATATGTTTTGTAGTATTGTCCATATCACCATAACGAAATAAGATATTTACAGGTAAACGACTATGCGATCAGATGGTTTAAAAGAAAGACTAAACGGGTGAACCTAAACGGGTCCCTCAAATAAAAAAAAATAGTTCAAAATTCAAGTAACGGCGAATACGATTTAAAATAAACCACCAAAAAATAAAACCATTTAAAATAGACCAAATATCACTATATCAAAACACAAACAAATAACATTGTATATCTTTTTCATAATAATAATGATAGTATTCTTTTGATGTACTATTTAATTATACAAATAATATTACTCAATATAAATATGTCGCTAACTATATGAATCATTAATGAACCTACAGAACCTTATTAACTCGTGTAAACGCCTGTAGTATGTGTAATAACTCTTGATAGAAGGTCTTAAAGACTTAAAACTTGGTTCAAGAACGCTATTAAATTTTTGTCTCTAAATCAAAGAGCAATTTGTCGGTACATCAGTCTGCCCATAAATGCGATAACCCTTCATAAAAAAATTCTATGAACTTGAACCTCGGTATAAATGTTTATCTTCCTTGTATAAGCAAAGTGTTGAGTTTGAAGTCACAACGACAACGTCTGTCTGTACGTCTCCCCATCTGTGCGATAATTTTTGGTAGAAAGGTCTTAGAAACTTCCCACATTGTTTCGTATTGGCCCAATAAAGAGCCCTATTGATTTTAAGGGTTAACATTCCGTTTGTCCATCTGCGCGCTAATGTTTCATTGAGTGTTATAAGTTCGATTACAAGGAACAATTATAATTACAGGGAAGAGAATTGGTTACAGGAAAGAGCTATAGTGCCAGTTGCTGTGTATACTTGTCACCCTCACGAATATCAAAACTCTTCATGTGGTGTTCACCTAGATGCTATAAATATGTTCTTGCTACAGCATTACAGTAAAATGCGTGAAGGAGGGCAATTGTGCCAGTTTTGATTCATCTCAGCTCACTGGGCAAAACAACATTTTTCAATTTGGCGCTCACATTATCATGATGCTCTGTAGAAATGGTGGCTGTGACCTTGTTTACTACTAGCTAGATTGTCGCAGAATAAGTTGAAGGAACTGAAGAGGGATACAGTTAATCCATTATAGTTTGCAAAAAGTCACATGTGTATTATTTACACTCAATTAGTTAATTGAATTATATTGCAGATGCTATACAGCTATAACGATGGTTGATTATCGCTGTAACAATTAGCCATGATAGCATTGTCTGAAAATTATTTATATTACTCTAACAGCATTTTATTATTTTGCACATTCACTTGCTTAAATCTGGTCGTTCTTTAGTGTGGAAGAAGAAATATCCTATTATTTGTAGACAATAATCTTAATACTCAATTAAGAATTGATCGGGTCATACTTTCCATGACATTTAATTAGAACGAAAACTTTCTTTTAAATAAAATATATTTATATTGCCCAAACCTCAAATAAATCTGAAGTTCATTCCTCTATAACGCCAAGTAACAGAAGTTCTGATTTCCGACTTCAACTTGGGCAAGGAATTATATATTTATGCTCCCTAGTCCACACGCTTGACTTTCTTCTTCTTGAGTTTCCTTGACATTTCTTGAGATGAGTTTACTTGGTAAAATTATATTTTCATTCGTAAAGTTTGCACATATTTCACCTCCAATCAATAAAATATTAAGGGGCATATTGACCAATGTGTTAAGCAATAGTTATTTATATAATAAATATATAATAAACGTAATATTTTTATAAAATATTGTTGTGCAAAGAAGATATCGTGACTCAGTTTTAAGTTTGCGAGTTGTGATACAAAATAATATTCAAATTGTATATGAGATATACCATTACACTTTGAATCCGCAAGTATATTGGACTCTTGTTGTACAGGTACGTACTCGCCGGATGGCGCTAAACGAACAACAATAACAACACTGGTAGCTGGATCTTCACATTTGTTCATCTCCTTGTATTTTGAGTATCAGTTATTTCAAACTGTCAAACTTGTCGAGCCTACTACTACCATTATCATGTAATAAAAAAAACCATTCCAGAATGTACATCGTATATGCATTTAAAAATTCAAAAGCAACAAAAATCATCACAATCTATGAATGATAAAACTGCATACCTCATAAAGCGTAAACTAA
The DNA here is from genome assembly GCF_021130785.1 of Homalodisca vitripennis. Lineage (NCBI taxonomy): Eukaryota > Metazoa > Arthropoda > Insecta > Hemiptera > Cicadellidae > Homalodisca > Homalodisca vitripennis. Next base: position 215,995,855 of record NC_060208.1, on the reverse strand, counting down.
CTTACTCCAATCTCTTAATACCTTTACCTGATGTTGATAAAGGCACTTAACCAGATGCACTCCACGAATTCTTTCATCCCGATGAGGGACTTTCTTAAAATTATTTAGGTGTCATTAACAGATTTAGAGTAAGTGATCACGCTTGTAAATCAGGTAGAAAGTCTCTAAGTATTAACGTTATGTGGATAAATATTATTTTACCCAATTATAAGATTGGTGAGAGTAAAGGGGTATCAAATTAGTGTATATAAGTGCGAGATAGAACTCTCTTTTTCAATGACTCTCTTGCCTCTTCTTGCGAAGCGCGGTGGTGTAGCGGGTACAACGATCAAGCAAACGTAGAGCGTGGCTGCTGCTTGGATAGATGACCGCTGAGCGATCCTATCCTTGCAACCAGTCCGCCTGCCCGGCCATTGGTGGTGGTTCGGAAGTCACCTTTAAGCCGTTGGTCCCCAGGTTAAGTGTTAGAGAGGGCTTCTTAGCCCTAACTTCGCCTGGTAAAATAAGACATCTGTACTTTACTTCAATATTACTTTGCTTATTTCCTTCCTCATAATGTCTGTCCGTGTTCCTAAGCATCTAATATTGGAAGATTTCCGAGTTTCGATTATCAAGATACAAACTCTTACCACTGATGATTACTCAGTGAAGTTAATGAGTAATCTACATTAGTTCCCTATGCAAGACTCGACACTCCAGTTCCCGCGTTTCTGGGTTATTCTCAGACCGAAAACTTTTTACTGATATCTGTTTTAGTTAACACTGAAAAATCATACATCGTGATATATATGGGAAGAATTCGGGAGAATTTATTACTGATATAAACTAGATGAATGCAGTCTTAAATTAAATTCAGTAAAGATATATTCATATTTAAAATATAAAAAAATGACATGAGCTTTTATTAATCCAAATAAAATTATTCATTAATCAGTTCACCTGCTCAATAATCATAATAATATACACGTTATTTATAACGTATTTTCGTTATAATACATTTTGAAATAATTTGATCACATATCATCAATCTAAAACAATAATCTTAATTATTTCGGTCATACATTGTTAATAAGTAATCATTACTAATTGGTAATTACAATCCTTAAAATAAACCCAATTGTATTAAATATTTAAATCTAAAATAATACAATTGTGATTTATGACTAAATTTCATCTAGTTGATATTCCAGTTTAATACTGCTTATTATAAATGTGTATTTTGTTTAACGCAATAAATGCAATATTCTCAGACAAAAGCATTTAATTGCCCCTCACACCCTACGGTTATGGTTGCATGTTTACGTACCAGTGCTGCAGGCTCTAGTTGTACTGTATGAAATAGGTTACCACTATCTCATCGGCATGTTTATTGTCGATAACAACGTAGTAACAAATAGGAAGAAGCACAATAGAGATTTTATTAATACACATGGTTTTTGGTTACTAGATTGTGTAGCGGTGTTACAGGCTCTAATTGTACTGTGGGAAATAAGTTACCACTATCTCATCGGCATGTTTATTGTCGATAACAACGTAGTAACAAATAGGAAGAAGCACATAGAGATTTTATTAATACACATGGTTGTGGTTACTAGATTGTGTAGCGGTGTTACAGGCTCTAATTGTACTGTGGGAAATAAGTTACCACTATCTCATCGGCATGTTTATTGTCGATAACAACGTAGTAACAAATAGGAAGAAGCACAATAGAGATTTTATTAATACACATGGTTGTGGTTACTAGATTGTGTAGCGGTGTTACAGGCTCTAATTGTACTGTGGGAAATAAGTTACCACTATCTCATCGGCATGTTTATTGTCGATAACAACGTAGTAACAAATAGGAAGAAGCACATAGAGATTTTATTAATGCACATGGTTGTGGTTACTAGATTGTGTAGCGGTGTTACAGGCTCTAATTGTACTGTGGGAAATAAGTTACTACTATCTCATCGGCATGTTTATTGTCGATAACAACGTAGTAACAAATAGGAAGAAGCACAATATAGATTTTATTAATACACATGGTTGTGGTTACTAGATTGTGTAGCGGTGTTACAGGCTCTAATTGTACTGTGGGAAATAAGTTACCACTATCTCATCGGCATGTTTATTGTCGATAACAACGTAGTAACAAATAGGTAGAAGAACAATAGAGATTTTATTAATACACATGGTTGTGGTGACTAGATTGTCTAGCGGTGGTACAGGCTCTAATTGTACTGTGGGAAATAAGTTACCACTATCTCATCGGCATGTTTTTTTGTTGATAACATCGTAGTAACACATAGGTAGAAGAACAATAGAGATTTTATTAATACACATGGTTGTGGTTACTATATTGTCTAGCGGTGGTACAGGCTCTAATTGTACTGTGGGAAATAAGTTACCACTATCTCATCGGCATGTTTATTGTCGATAACAACATAGTAACAAATAGGAAGAAGCACATAGATATTTTATTAATACACATGGTTTGGTTACTAGATTGTGTAGCGGTGTTACAGGCTCTAATTGTGTAGTAAAAATGGAAAAGGTTGTAAGTGCCAAAAATAAAAAAATGACTTTTTCGGTTGAAAAGCGAAGTAAAAGCCAAGCGTAATAAGATAGACAAGGTATAGTAAGTGCCAGAAAAATTGCCCCTAGTTTGTAGAGCAGTCGGAAGATGTCAGCACCGTGTAAGAGGCCGTGCGGGGTGGTTGAAGTGGAGAACGATGTAAGTCCACCCGCCATGATGTATGTTCCTTGTCTATTCCGTAGTTATTTGCTGTTGCCGGGCGGGCAGTGACGCTACGCATGCTCGCCGCTTTTACGTTTTTGTGTTGTTTTACGTAGTGATTATTTTATTTAAGTGTGTTTGCGTGTAACAGGCGTTGAAGTATTTATTAGTGCAGTGTTCTATCTTACTAAAAATGGAAGCACCTCCTGTTCGTAAGAAAGTTTCTAGTGGAGAGAAGACGAAGGGCTCGGGAAAAAGGAGACAGTTATGTTACTTGTAAAGGAAAGACTATCCCCGCAAAAAATCCCCCACCTCCTGAACGAAGCTGTTCATGTAAGTACCAATGCAAAAACTTGAGTAACGAACAAAAACTGATATTGTTTATGGAATTCTACAAAGTTGACGAAAAAAGCCAGGGAACATATTTACTCAACCACATGCAGATGCTACCTATTGCCCGTAGAAGACACGGGAATTACGATGATCCTAGTGAGAGTAGACGCACCTGCTCGTTTGCATACAACATTCCTGATGGTTCTGGCAAAAACATACAAATTTGCAAAAAAAAAACTTTAAAGAAATTTTTGCTATTTCTGAAAGGAAAGTTGATTGGTTTTACAAACTAAAAAAAAAACAGGATGCTTGATTTTCGAAGACAAAAGAGGGAAAACCCCTGGATCAAATGAACACAAGGTGAAGTATACAGAAAATGACCGTAATCTGGTTAGGTGTCATATAAATTCTTTCCAAGATACGAAAGCCATTATTGCCGAAAAGTATCAAGCAATGAGTTTTTTGTCCCCAGACCTGAACAAACACAGAATGTTTATGGCATTTAAAACCCAATACCCTACAAGTCCAGTCAACTATAGTTTTTATACAGAAGTATTAAAAAAAGATTTCCCAAACTCAAGTTCAAGGCTCTTGCAGCTGATACTTGCAAAAAATGTGATCTTTTTAAAGTGCAGATTTCATCAACGACCAATGAAAGGGCAAAACGGGAAGTTAAAACTAAACAAGAAAATTCACCATCGAAAAGCTGAAAAGGCCCATGTCTGCATGAAAGAGGATATTACTTTGTCCCAACTTCCAACTGGTACCGCTACAACATTATGTATGGACTTGCAACAGTTGATGTTCGTGCCCATGCTTACCCATAGCACCATGTTTTACTGCAGACAACTTTCTTGCTATAATCTAGGAATACATGTGGGGGATAATGGACTCAGCGGTTTATGTGTATGTGGCATGAGGGCATCGGAGGGTCGGGGAGCCAATGAAATAGCTTCTTGTCTGTTTTAAAGTTGCTACTGTTCAAGGCCATTTTTCTCGGAGAAGAACTTGTAATATGGTGCGACAACTGTGGTGCTCAAAATAAAAAACAGGATGCTCTTAATGGCAATTATTTACCTAGTTCACAAAGGGTTTTATCGCTCTATTAACTTGAAGTATCTTGTAAGTGGGCACAGTTATATGAAATGTGACAGAGACTTTGGCATTATTGAAAAAACGCCGCAAAAATGCAAAAGCAATGGTTCCTAAAGACCTGGAAGATGTAGTTGCAAGTGCAAAATTTAAATCCCCCTTCACAGTTGTTTCTATGAAGACAGAAGACTTTATAGATTTTAAAAGGTCTTGCAAATCAGTTCATTAACACAAAAGATCTAGCTATCAGCAAAATTTCCCACTTCCGAGTTTTCTCATAAGAATCCAAGCACAGTGAAGGTAGCGTCAGTTTTGGCACTTCAAGATGATGGTATGGTAACATGGAAACAAAGTTGACGTCTTAAAGAAAAAGGCCGACCTTGGCAATCTTCCCGACTTAAAGGACTTGCCAAAAATCCAGTTTAAATCAAAAAATCTCACAAGAAAAGAAGAACGATCTGATAGGAATGATAGACTACATAGAAAAAGGCAGAAGACAAGCAGTTTTATAGAGATCTTCTGGCAGCAGACACCGTTCCTGATGGTGTCATGGAGGTGGATGCAGACATTGAAGACAAGGACTACTAGTTGTATTAAAAGTAAGGTATTTTAATGTACAAAGTCCTAGAGTTAATAATATTAAAAATAATATTAATAATATTACGTATATTATGTAACTTTTTTCAGAAAGTCAAGACTATGACTAAAAGTGTTTTATCTTTTGTACGTATTATCATGTATCCTTGTAACATATTTTTGATGTTATGGTGTACATTAAACGCTTCTAAACAATACTGGACTTACATCCTTTTTTTTAAACTAACCCTTCACTTACATCATTTATTAAATAAAGAAAGGCACATACATCCTTTTCCACAAAAAAAACCGATTGCTCTGTATATCTTTTTCCATATTTTTTTTGGTATCCGCTTATATATTTATAGCAGAAATTGTATTATATGTTATTCCTATTGATTTTATATTTTTATAAATATAAAAAATATTTTATTAGTAAATATTCAATGTTTTAGACATATTTTATTGAATACTGAAAATTTTAGTTTCTGGCACTTACAACCTTTTCCATTTTTACTACACAATTGTACTCTGGGAAATAAGTAACCACTATCTCTTCGGCATGTTTTTTTGTTGATAACATCGTAGTAGTAACACATAGGAAGAAGCACAATAGAGATTTTATTAATACACATGGTTGTGGTTACTAGATTGTCTAGCGGTGTTACAGGCTCTAATTGTACTGTGGGAAATAAGTTCCCACTATCTCATCGGCATGTTTATTGTCGATAACAACGTAGTAACAAATAGGAAGAAGCACAATAGAGATTTTATTAATACACATGGTTTGGTTACTAGATTGTCTAGCGGTGTTACAGGCTCTAATTGTACTGTGGGAAATAAGTTACCACTATCTCATCGGCAGGTTTATTGTCGATAACAACGTAGTAACAAATAGGAAGAAGCACATAGATATTTTATTAAAACACATGGTTTGGTTACTAGATTGTGTAGCGGTGTTACAGGCTCTAATTGTACTGTGGGAAATAAGTTACTACTATCTCATCGGCATGTTTATTGTTGATAACAACGTAGTAACAAATAGGAAGAAGCACAATAGATATTTTATTAATACACATGGTTTGGTTACTAGATTGTCTAGCGTTGTTACAGGCTCTACATTTACTGTGGGAAATAAGTTACCACTATCTCTTCGGCATGTTTTTTTGTTGATAACATCGTAGTAACACATAGGAAGAAGCACAATAGAGATTTTATTAATACACATGGTTGTGGTTACTATATTGTCTAGCGGTGGTACAGGCTCTAATTGTACTGTGGGAAATAAGTTACCACTATCTCATCGGCATGTTTATTGTCGATAACAACATAGTAACAAATAGGAAGAAGCACAAAAGAGATTTTATTAATACACATGGTTTGGTTACTAGATTGTCTAGCGGTGTTACAGGCTCTAATTTTACTGTGGGAAATTAGTTACCAGTATCTCATCGGCATGTTTATTATCGATAACAACGTAGTAACAAATAGGAAGAAGCAAAATAGAGATTTTATTAATACACATGGTTTGGTTACTAGATTGTCTAGCGGTGTTACAGGCTCTAATTGTACTGTGGGAAATAAGTTCCCACTATCTCATCGGCATGTTTATTGTCGATAACAACGTAGTAACAAATAGGAAGAAGCACAATAGAGATTTTATTAATACACATGGTTTGGTTACTAGATTGTCTAGCGGTGTTACAGGCTCTAATTGTACTGTGGGAAATAAGTTACCACTATCTCATCGGCAGGTTTATTGTCGATAACAACGTAGTAACAAATAGGAAGAAGCACATAGATATTTTATTAATACACATGGTTTGGTTACTAGATTGTGTAGCGGTGTTACAGGCTCTAATTGTACTGTGGGAAATAAGTTACTACTATCTCATCGGCATGTTTATTGTCGATAACAACGTAGTAACAAATAGGAAGAAGCACAATATAGATTTTATTAATACACATGGTTGTGGTTACTATATTGTGTAGCGGTGTTACAGGCTCTAATTGTACTCTGGGAAATAAGTTACCACTATCTCATCGGCATGTTTATTGTCGATAACAACGTAGTAACAAATAGGTAGAAGAACAATAGAGATTTTATTAATACACATGGTTTGGTTACTAGATTGTGTAGCGGTGTTACAGGCTCTAATTGTACTGTGGGAAATAAGTTACCACTATCTCATCGGCATGTTTATTGTCGATAACAACGTAGAACAAATAGGAAGAAGCACAATAGAGATTTTATTAATACACATGGTTTGGTTACTAGATTGTCTAGCGGTGTTACAGGCTCTAATTGTACTGTGGGAAATAAGTTACCACTATCTCATCGGCATGTTTATTGTCGATAACAACGTAGTAACAAATAGGAAGAAGCACAATAGAGATTTTATTAATACACAAGGTTGTGGTTACTATATTGTCTAGCGGTGGTACAGGCTCTAATTGTACTGTGGGAAATAAGTTACCACTATCTCATCGGCATGTTTATTGTCGATAACAACGTAGTAACAAATAGGAAGAAGCACAATAGAGATTTTATTAATACACATGGTTTGGTTACTAGATTGTCTAGCGGTGTTACAGGCTCTAATTTTACTGTGGGAAATAAGTTACCACTATCTCATCGGCTTGTTTATTGTCGATAACAACGTAGTAACAAATAGGAAGAAGCACAATAGATATTTTATTAATACACATGGTTTGGTTACTAGATTGTCTAGCGTTGTTACAGGCTCTAATTGTACTAAGGGAAATAAGTTACCACTATCTCATCGGCATGTTTATTGTCGATAACAACGTGGTAAAAAATAGGTAGAAGAACAATATAGATTTTATTAATACACATGGTTTGGTTACTAGATTGTCTAGCGGTGGTACAGGCTCTAATTGTACTGTGGGAAATAAGTTACCACTATCTCATCGGCATGTTTATTGTCGATAACAACATAGTAACAAATACGAAGAGGCACATAGATATTTTATTAATACACATGGTTTGGTTACTAGATTGTGTAGCGGTGTTACAGGCTCTAATTGTACTCTGGGAAATAAGTTACCACTATCTCATCGGCATGTTTTTTTGCGGATAACATCGTAGTAACACATAGGAAGAAGCACAATAGAGATTTTATTAATACACATGGTTGTGGTTACTATATTGTCTAGCGGTGGTACAGGCTCTAATTGTACTGTGGGAAATAAGTTACCACTATCTCATCGGCATGTTTTTTTGTTGATAACATCGTAGTAACACATAGGTAGAAGAACAATAGAGATTTTATTAATACACGTGGTTGTGGTTACTATATTGTCTAGCGGTGGTACAGGCTCTAATTGTACTGTGGGAAATAAGTTACCACTATCTCATCGGCATGTTTATTGTCGATAACAACATAGTAACAAATAGGAAGAAGCACATAGATATTTTATTAATACACATGGTTTGGTTACTAGATTTTGTAGCGGTGTTACAGGCTCTAATTGTACTCTGGGAAATAAGTTACCACTATCTCTTCGGCATGTTTTTTTGTTGATAACATCGTAGTAACACATAGGAAGAAGCACAATAGAGATTTTATTAATACACATGGTTGTGGTTACTATATTGTCTAGCGGTGGTACAGGCTCTAATTGTACTGTGGGAAATAAGTTCCCACTATCTCATCGGCATGTTTATTGTCGATAACAACGTAGTAACAAATAGGAAGAAGCACAATAGAGATTTTATTAATACACATGGTTTGGTTACTAGATTGTCTAGCGGTGTTACAGGCTCTAATTTTACTGTGGGAAATAAGTTACCACTATCTCATCGGCTTGTTTATTGTCGATAACAACGTAGTAACAAATAGGAAGAAGCACAATAGATATTTTATTAATACACATGGTTTGGTTACTAGATTGTCTAGCGTTGTTACAGGCTCTAATTGTACTAAGGGAAATAAGTTACCACTATCTCATCGGCATGTTTTTTTGCTGATAACATCGTAGAACAACTATGGAAGAAGCACAATAGAGATTTTATTAATACACATGGTTGTGGTTACTATATTGTCTAGCGGTGGTACAGGCTCTAATTGTACTGTGGGAAATAAGTTACCACTATCTCATCGGCATGTTTATTGTCGATAACAACGTAGTAACAAATAGGAAGAAGCACAATAGAGATTTTATTAATACACATGGTTTGGTTACTAGATTGTGTAGCGGTGTTACAGGCTCTAATTGTACTCTGGGAAATAAGTTACCACTATCTCTTCGGCATGTTTTTTTGTTGATAACATCGTAGTAACACATAGGAAGAAGCACAATAGAGATTTTATTAATACACATGGTTGTGGTTACTATATTGTCTAGCGGTGGTACAGGCTCTAATTGTACTCTGGGAAATAAGTTACCACTATCTCATCGGCATGTTTATTGTCGATAACAACGTAGTAACAAATAGGAAGAAGCACAATAGAGATTTTATTAATACACATGGTTTGGTTACTAGATTTTGTAGCGGTGTTACAGGCTCTAATTGTACTGTGGGAAATAAGTTACCACTATCTCATCGGCATGTTTATTGTCGATAACAACGTAGTAACAAATAGGAAGAAGCACAATAGATATTTTATTAATACACATGGTTTGGTTACTAGATTGTCTAGCGGTGTTACAGGCTCTAATTGTACTAAGGGAAATAAGTTACCACTATCTCATCGGCATGTTTATTGTCGATAACAACGTAGTAACAAATAGGAAGAAGCACAATAGAGATTTTATTAATACACATGGTTTGGTTACTAGATTGTCTAGCGGTGTTACAGGCTCTAATTGTACTGTGGGAAATAAGTTCCCACTATCTCATCGGCATGTTTATTGTCGATAACAACGTAGTAACAAATAGGAAGAAGCACAATAGAGATTTTATTAATACACATGGTTTGGTTACTAGATTGTCTAGCGGTGTTACAGGCTCTAATTGTACTGTGGGAAATAAGTTACCACTATCTCATCGGCATGTTTATTGTCGATAACAACGTAGTAACAAATAGGAAGAAGCACATAGATATTTTATTAATACACATGGTTGTGGTTACTAGATTGTGTAGCGGTGTTACAGGCTCTAATTGTACTGTGGGAAATAAGTTACCACTATCTCATCGGCATGTTTATTGTCGATAACAACGTAGTAACAAATAGGAAGAAGCACAATAGATATTTTATTAATACACATGGTTGTGGTTACTAGATTGTGTAGCGGTGTTACAGGCTCTAATTGTACTGTGGGAAATAAGTTACCACTATCTCATCGGCATGTTTTTTTGTCGATAACAACGTAGTAACAAATAGGAAGAAGCACAATAGAGATTTTATTAATACACATGGTTTGGTTACTAGATTGTCTAGCGGTGTTACAGGCTCTAATTGTACTGTGGGAAATAAGTTACCACTATCTCATCGGCATGTTTATTGTCGATAACAACGTAGTAACAAATAGGAAGAAGCACAATAGAGATTTTATTAATACACATGGTTTGGTTACTAGATTGTCTAGCGGTGTTACAGGCTCTAATTGTACTGTGGGAAATAAGTTACCACTATCTCATCGGCATGTTTATTGTCGATAACAACGTAGTAACAAATAGGAAGAAGCACAATAGAGATTTTATTAATACACATGGTTTGGTTACTAGATTGTCTAGCGGTGTTACAGGCTCTAATTGTACTGTGGGAAATAAGTTACCACTATCTCATCGGCTTGTTTATTGTCGATAACAACGTAGTAACAAATAGGAAGAAGCACAATAGATATTTTATTAATACACATGGTTTGGTTACTAGATTGTCTAGCGGTGTTACAGGCTCTAATTGTACTGTGGGAAATAAGTTACCACTATCTCATCGGCATGTTTATTGTCGATAACAACGTAGTAACAAATAGGAAGAAGCACAATAGAGATTTTATTAATACACATGGTTGTGGTTACTATATTGTCTAGCGGTGGTACAGGCTCTAATTGTACTGTGGGAAATAAGTTACCACTATCTCATCGGCATGTTTATTGTCGATAACAACGTAGTAACAAATAGGAAGAAGCACAATAGAGATTTTATTAATACACATGGTTTGGTTACTAGATTGTCTAGCGGTGTTACAGGCTCTAATTTTACTGTGGGAAATAAGTTACCACTATCTCATCGGCTTGTTTATTGTCGATAACAACGTAGTAACAAATAGGAAGAAGCACAATAGATATTTTATTAATACACATGGTTTGGTTACTAGATTGTCTAGCGTTGTTACAGGCTCTAATTGTACTAAGGGAAATAAGTTACCACTATCTCATCGGCATGTTTATTGTCGATAACAACGTGGTAAAAAATAGGTAGAAGAACAATATAGATTTTATTAATACACATGGTTTGGTTACTAGATTGTCTAGCGGTGGTACAGGCTCTAATTGTACTGTGGGAAATAAGTTACCACTATCTCATCGGCATGTTTATTGTCGATAACAACATAGTAACAAATACGAAGAGGCACATAGATATTTTATTAATACACATGGTTTGGTTACTAGATTGTGTAGCGGTGTTACAGGCTCTAATTGTACTCTGGGAAATAAGTTACCACTATCTCATCGGCATGTTTTTTTGCTGATAACATCGTAGTAACACATAGGAAGAAGCACAATAGAGATTTTATTAATACACATGGTTGTGGTTACTATATTGTCTAGCGGTGGTACAGGCTCTAATTGTACTGTGGGAAATAAGTTACCACTATCTCATCGGCATGTTTTTTTGTTGATAACATCGTAGTAACACATAGGTAGAAGAACAATAGAGATTTTATTAATACACGTGGTTGTGGTTACTATATTGTCTAGCGGTGGTACAGGCTCTAATTGTACTGTGGGAAATAAGTTACCACTATCTCATCGGCATGTTTATTGTCGATAACAACATAGTAACAAATAGGAAGAAGCACATAGATATTTTATTAATACACATGGTTTGGTTACTAGATTGTGTAGCGGTGTTACAGGCTCTAATTGTACTCTGGGAAATAAGTTACCACTATCTCTTCGGCATGTTTTTTTGTTGATAACATCGTAGTAACACATAGGAAGAAGCACAATAGAGATTTTATTAATACACATGGTTGTGGTTACTATATTGTCTAGCGGTGTTACAGGCTCTAATTGTACTGTGGGAAATAAGTTACCACTATCTCATCGGCATGTTTATTGTCGATAACAACGTAGTAACAAATAGGAAGAAGCACAATAGAGATTTTATTAATACACATGGTTTGGTTACTAGATTGTCTAGCGGTGTTACAGGCTCTAATTGTACTGTGGGAAATAAGTTACCACTATCTCATCGGCATGTTTATTGTCGATAACAACGTAGTAACAAATAGGAAGAAGCACAATAGAGATTTTATTAATACACATGGTTGTGGTTACTAGATTGTCTAGCGGTGGTACAGGCTCTAATTGTACTGTGGGAAATAAGTTACCACTATCTCATCGGCATGTTTATTGTCGATAACAACGTAGTAACAAATAGGAAGAAGCACAATAGAGATTTTATTAATACACATGGTTTGGTTACTAGATTGTCTAGCGGTGTTACAGGCTCTAATTTTACTGTGGGAAATAAGTTACCACTATCTCATCGGCTTGTTTATTGTCGATAACAACGTAGTAACAAATAGGAAGAAGCACAATAGATATTTTATTAATACACATGGTTTGGTTACTAGATTGTCTAGCGTTGTTACAGGCTCTAATTGTACTAAGGGAAATAAGTTACCACTATCTCATCGGCATGTTTATTGTCGATAACAACGTGGTAAAAAATAGGTAGAAGAACAATATAGATTTTATTAATACACATGGTTTGGTTACTAGATTGTCTAGCGGTGGTACAGGCTCTAATTGTACTGTGGGAAATAAGTTACCACTATCTCATCGGCATGTTTATTGTCGATAACAACATAGTAACAAATACGAAGAGGCACATAGATATTTTATTAATACACATGGTTTGGTTACTAGATTGTGTAGCGGTGTTACAGGCTCTAATTGTACTCTGGGAAATAAGTTACCACTATCTCATCGGCATGTTTTTTTGCTGATAACATCGTAGTAACACATAGGAAGAAGCACAATAGAGATTTTATTAATACACATGGTTGTGGTTACTATATTGTCTAGCGGTGGTACAGGCTCTAATTGTACTGTGGGAAATAAGTTACCACTATCTCATCGGCATGTTTTTTTGTTGATAACATCGTAGTAACACATAGGTAGAAGAACAATAGAGATTTTATTAATACACGTGGTTGTGGTTACTATATTGTCTAGCGGTGGTACAGGCTCTAATTGTACTGTGGGAAATAAGTTACCACTATCTCATCGGCATGTTTATTGTCGATAACAACATAGTAACAAATAGGAAGAAGCACAATAGATATTTTATTAATACACATGGTTTGGTTACTAGATTGTGTAGCGGTGTTACAGGCTCTAATTGTACTCTGGGAAATAAGTTACCACTATCTCTTCGGCATGTTTTTTTGTTGATAACATCGTAGTAACACATAGGAAGAAGCACAATAGAGATTTTATTAATACACATGGTTGTGGTTACTATATTGTCTAGCGGTGGTACAGGCTCTAATTGTACTGTGGGAAATAAGTTACCACTATCTCATCGGCATGTTTATTGTCGATAACAACGTAGTAACAAATAGGAAGAAGCACAATAGAGATTTTATTAATACACATGGTTTTGGTTACTAGATTGTGTAGCGGTGTTACAGGCTCTAATTGTACTGTGGGAAATAAGTTACCACTATCTCATCGGCATGTTTATTGTCGATAACAACGTAGTAACAAATAGGAAGAAGCACAATAGAGATTTTATTAATACACATGGTTGTGGTTACTAGATTGTGTAGCGGTGTTACAGGCTCTAATTGTACTGTGGGAAATAAGTTACCACTATCTCATCGGCATGTTTATTGTCGATAACAACGTAGTAACAAATAGGAAGAAGCACAATAGAGATTTTATTAATACACATGGTTTGGTTACTAGATTGTCTAGCGGTGTTACAGGCTCTAATTGTACTGTGGGAAATAAGTTACCACTATCTCATCGGCATGTTTATTGTCGATAACAACGTAGTAACAAATAGGAAGAAGCACATAGATATTTTATTAATACACATGGTTTGGTTACTAGATTGTGTAGCGGTGTTACAGGCTCTAATTGTACTGTGGGAAATAAGTTACCACTATCTCATCGGCATGTTTATTGTCGATAACAACGTAGTAACAAATAGGAAGAAGCACAATAGAGATTTTATTAATACACATGGTTGTGGTTACTATATTGTCTAGCGGTGGTACAGGCTCTAATTGTACTGTGGGAAATAAGTTACCACTATCTCATCGGCATGTTTATTGTCGATAACAACATAGTAACAAATAGGAAGAAGCACAATAGAGATTTTATTAATACACATGGTTTGGTTACTAGATTGTCTAGCGGTGTTACAGGCTCTAATTGTACTGTGGGAAATAAGTTACCACTATCTCATCGGCATGTTTATTGTCGATAACAACGTAGTAACAAATAGGAAGAAGCACAATAGAGATTTTATTAATACACATGGTTGTGGTTACTAGATTGTCTAGCGGTGTTACAGGCTCTAATTGTACTGTGGGAAATAAGTTACCACTATCTCATCGGCATGTTTATTGTCGATAACAACGTAGTAACAAATAGGAAGAAGCACAATAGAGATTTTATTAATACACATGGTTGTGGTTACTAGATTGTGTAGCGGTGTTACAGGCTCTAATTGTACTGTGGGAAATAAGTTACCACTATCTCATCGGCATGTTTATTGTCGATAACAACGTAGTAACAAATAGGAAGAAGCACAATAGAGATTTTATTAATACACATGGTTGTGGTTACTAGATTGTCTAGCGGTGTTACAGGCTCTAATTGTACTGTGGGAAATAAGTTACCACTATCTCATCGGCATGTTTATTGTCGATAACAACGTAGTAACAAATAGGAAGAAGCACAATAGAGATTTTATTAATACACATGGTTGTGGTTACTAGATTGTCTAGCGGTGTTACAGGCTCTAATTGTACTGTGGGAAATAAGTTACCACTATCTCATCGGCATGTTTATTGTCGATAACAACGTAGTAACAAATAGGAAGAAGCACAATAGAGATTTTATTAATACACATGGTTTGGTTACTAGATTGTCTAGCGGTGTTACAGGCTCTAATTTTACTGTGGGAAATAAGTTACCACTATCTCATCGGCATGTTTATTGTCGATAACAACGTAGTAACAAATAGGAAGAAGCACAATAGATATTTTATTAATACACATGGTTTGGTTACTAGATTGTCTAGCGTTGTTACAGGCTCTACATTTACTGTGGGAAATAAGTTACCACTATCTCATCGGCATGTTTATTGTCGATAACAACGTAGTAACAAATAGGAAGAAGCACAATAGAGATTTTATTAATACACATGGTTTGGTTACTAGATTGTCTAGCGGTGTTACAGGCTCTAATTGTACTGTGGGAAATAAGTTACCACTATCTCATCGGCATGTTTATTGTCGATAACAACGTAGTAACAAATAGGAAGAAGCACAATAGAGATTTTATTAATACACATGGTTTGGTTACTAGATTGTCTAGCGGTGTTACAGGCTCTAATTGTACTGTGGGAAATAAGTTACCACTATCTCATCGGCAGGATTATTGTCGATAACAACGTAGTAACAAATAGGAAGAAGCACATAGATATTTTATTAATACACATGGTTTGGTTACTAGATTGTGTAGCGGTGTTACAGGCTCTAATTGTACTGTGGGAAATAAGTTACCACTATCTCGAGTCGTTAATTTTCGATGATAATATAGTAGCTAATACCAATAGGCAAAATAGAGATTTTATTAATGCACATAGTTGGGGTTGCCAGTTTATGTAACCTATCTGTATAACAGACTCTAGTTGTGGTTTGGGAAATAGGCCACCACTATCTCAAAATGTTCATTGTCAGATTATTTAAGTTAGTTCTAAGCCCCGTCGCTAGGTCTGCGCCACATAACTTTGACTGTTATGATTCAATATATTGTTATCTTACCTTTTACTTTACAGATGGCAGTTTGTCGGTTACATCTGCCGTTCCTTGCATTAGTTTCAGACCAACGTTACAGCAAATGATCTATGTAGTACTTGTTGTACTAGGTTAATGGACGTTTGTGCGTAGGACTTACACTACCTCATAAAAAGTTAGTTCGTAAAATAACGAACAGCAAGAAGTAAAGAAGGGAGAGATAAGGGTTCAAACATACCCAAAACCTGCTTGGAGTCCAGTCCAGGTGTTGTCACTGCACAGAATGCAAGTCCTGAGGACAAATTACAAGTACGAGGATAACAATCACACCAGCACAGACTACGGTGGGGTACCAACAAGAATGGCGACATCGGCTCTTTCATTAGCACCGCGTAGTGTCATCTGAAACAATTAGGGCAGGAAGGCGATGTCAGGAAGGGGAAAGGGGTAAAGGCAGCCCCATCAGGACATTGAAGAATTTATTACTCAGGCAGATAAGAGGATTCTAGTATTAAATTCATTTCAGTAAAGATATATTCACATTTAAAATATAAAAAAATGACATGAGCTTTAATTAATCCAATACAATTATACATGATGCTGATAAAGAAAGAGCACGTAATCAGATGCCCTGCCGATTGCCGATGCCACAATCCCCCCCCATAATTTTTGGACCTAGGCTTTAGTGTCATGATGTGTATATTTATTACACCTCTCCCACCTGACGATGAGGATAGATTTTAATCCTCGAAACGTTGTGTTATACCTTGTATAACCTATAATTAACAAAATGATGTATTATTGTCTTGCAATCAGTTGGCACTATTGCAATTAGGCGTGGTTCCCGTTTGGTGGCGTTTTCATTTACTCCGTGCGACAGAGGAAATGCACAAGGACTGTAACCAAGAACGTAGGTCCAGACACCTGATATTTTTCCGTAGTGGACCGAGACTAAGGCCCCGTTTTGTTCCTTGAAAAGTTCGTAACCCGTTTCTTTGTTAAGAACGGTCTTTTGGCAGTACATGACAGTAATACTGAATTATTTAAATAATAATAATTGTTTAATAATAAATTAATTGAAAAAATTTTAAACTTGGGAGGATCCTTTAGGCCCTCTCTCTGGCTACGTCCTTGACATTAACTGTTAATTATAAAAATAAGATCATTTGTACAAGTTATTTATTTGGCAACTTGATTAATATGAATTTTTAGCTAATGTGGGGCAAATTCACTAACATAATAATGTATGGTATTTTCAGGTAGGCTATCTTAGTTTAGTTCCTATTCACGTGTTGTCCATACAATTGTGGAAGCTTTTTTCTAATTTTTCCTGTAACCTTGAATGAAAAATAATATATTCGAATTTATAATGTCAAATTTATATTACTTATCTACGCAAACTACTATATTTAAAAATTAATTTTTATTTATATGTAGAATTTACTTTTTATATTTTCAAGCAAATAATATTGTAGTAGTAAATATCAACTAATTTTCTGGTTTGTCTAATGACGTCATCTAAAACTACTGCAATATTTATAATTCCTTACAATGCAGAATACATTACTATAATTTCCGTAAACTTTAGTTAATAATTAATTAATTTTTATAAATTAATAATTAATAATTAATAAATATTACTGATTTTCCTAACTGCTAAATGGTTCTTCTTCATTTTAGACATTTACCAATACATATTTTAACAGATAAACAAAAAATGTATAAAAAAGATATATATTATTTTGTTTTCAATTTTGGTGAAAGTTGAAACATATGAAATATCGAGGACATTCAAAATGTAATAACACGCAATAGTTTTGGTTAGTAACTTACGATAAACTAGAATTCCTTGCTTGTTTATTACGTAAAATCAGAAACCGTCCATCTTATAAAACTGCAACCAATTAATCTATATGAGTGACATCCATTTATAATAAGGTGTACCACATGCAGGTTTAAGCGCTGTACAATGTGTCTGTTAGTAACTATAAAGACATGTAACAGTACATTTTACTATTGTTAATGAATGCACTTTAAACTCCTGTTCTAAAAGCCATATCTAATATGCTACAGCTAACAAATCACGCATTACAATTACTTACTCAATGTAAACATAGGTTTTGATAAATCAAATTAACAAATGCATATTAAATTACTTGATAATTGCAATAACCAGTGGATAATGTACTGAGAACTCATTATTAGCCTTTAGCATACACTATTTACATACATGTGCCATGGCGATGAATAATACAGCTTACATTAATTATTGATGATTACCATTGTGACATTCGCCTTTGTTGTCGATGTCATCACCAAATGCATATTTGTAGTGCTGAATAATACACAATTTTAAAAGTCACTGACTACACGGTGTTACTTAAACATACAATATGTACACAAATAAAAGTAAAGAAAACTGACAATGTTACATTAATTTTAATTATTTTCAGTCTCAATGTTTTCCATCAGTAAGGAAATGTCATTAGCTTTAGAGCTAAAAAATCCAGCACTTTTGAATGAAAAATACACCCATTAAAAGTTCACCAACAAGAGAAGCTCAGAGGACCCTTCTAATTTTCTCAGAGGAGTAGGCTAGTACTGCGGATTTCTCCACTGGTCACACTACCTATCTTTTGATTTCTTCTTTCTAATTCCAAGTATGCATTGAGAATTATTCCATCAAAACTATCAAATACCATTTCCAATAAATAGATTCCTGTGGGATGTCCTGATCTCACGCTATTTCCTTACCTTTCCTGTGCCTTTTTTCCACCTTCTACAGAAGAACAATGTTTGTTGGGTTTTGAATTGTTCTAAGTACCATTGGGGTACTTGGAGTTCACGAACGGACTTACATTTATCTGTTGAACATACATGCATGATGAGGAACTAGTTCTGGTAAAATTCAATATTCTCTTATATATGCACAACTCAAACTTTCATATATCCATTAAAACGGTTATTCACCCACTTTTTGTCTTCCAGTGTACTCTTTGGGATCAGAGCTCTATGTTTCAGGAGAATTCACAAATGGTATTTTAATTGAATATTATAAACATTCCTAGGAGAAAACTGTTCAAACCCACAAGTATATTTTTATTAGCCTCTTCATGAATCGAACCCGTGACCTCTGTGGTTAGAAGACAGCCTAGCGCATGAAGGTCAAACTGATAAGCTCACGATTTCTCACACAATTCTGTCGTCACGAAATCGAATGTGATACATATATAACCCCTGTGACTACAAAAAAGGTGTTTCAAATATTGAGCGGGAAACATGTAATATTCAGAGATCACCTTTTTTCTATTTCTAATACCCAAAATTTGACTTTTAAAATTTACCTCATATTGAAAAATGCGAAGGTAGACAGTCCAATTTGTCCAGTTTGGACTTCAAGCTGTTCATGTATAAGTCAGTGCGATAAATTTTCAAATAGCAGACTATTGCTGCATCTTGTAGGTTTTAAGTACATGTTTGTATATTAGGTGTTTATAAATAAGGACGTGTGTATATTACTATCCTCCAAACGTTGTCTTATATACTTTGTAACATTTAACAATTAAAACAGGTTGTAAAGAACATGTATTGTGGTCTGTTTTTCCATCTGAGGAATAATTGTTTCTGAAAGGTCCTAGAGAATTTAAAACGTACATAAAGTTCTTTTGGTCGAGGGAAGAATACTATTGATTTTGGGGAACAAAATGCCTAAGGGCGGCAATATTACAACAATACGGAAAAAGTTACAACACTTTGGGGAAAGAGTTACAGTCGGTTCGGTAAGGATTGTTATTACGTTCTATCTTGTTCTTGCAATGAGGATCTCCTCATAGGCACTGAATCTTAGATGAATAATAAACCAATCTTCTGAGTACCGATAAACATGCTGAAGCAGGATCAGTACATGAGATTAAATCTGCATCGTTCTTATCTAATCCATGTCTCGCACCATTCGTCTATTCCTTACTGCAGGTTCACGAATGCTTTTAATCGATTTACTGCAAACATTTTAGTAAGTGTTTTATGAGTTGACCGGTTTCGATCAACTTTCAGCTGTAATTAGTGACTACTGTTTCTTTTTTAATTTCAAAATATGTTCTGGATACTGTAATTAAATCGTAATGAAATTGCCAATTAGAGCATTACACATATTTGAAAATTGTATTTTTTTAATACAATTGGATTGATAACAGTTTTAAGGATTGGAATACACAGAAATAGTTTAATAATAATAAAAATGTTAATTAACTGAGTGTTAGCGAATTCCCTCAATATATAATCTGGAAAAATTAATTTATATTGATATGTCTCTCTAATTGCACGATGACTCGAGAACATCGAACTAACCTATGTAATTGCAATGTTACGTGAAGCTTTATGGCTATACAAGCTACATCGAATTGGTTATTGATCATGCCACTTTGGTGTCATATTGGTCTTATCGGTAAACAATAATGGCAATGAGAATACCGTAGAGTAAATAAATGTGGTAGCATATTGAATATTATCACAAAAAATTTTTAAATGTGTCATAGTAACACATATCTGTAGATTTGAAATTTAGCATCAAACGTCTGTCACGTACTATTACATTGTAATTAAGAGAATTAGTTATAATGTCTTGGAAAATTCGATTATCACTCAGCATATTGATTTTAATAGGGTGCAAAAATATATATTTAAGTACCTCCTAAGTATAGGGAAACATTGCGTTTCATATATTAGCACTTTTTATTTTATAAACGTTCACGAATAATTTGTCTGACTTGATATTCAACAGAAGAAGTTAATGAAGTCAAGTTCTCGCCAGTTGTGCTCAGTATTTGACAAGTTCCCGAGTTGTGCAACTAAGTTTATTTATTGCCAAGAGTTTCATAACGAATGCATCAAGCGCTACAATGCTATTGCTGAAGTCAAACTTTTATATTATGTTACGTTTGTAAATGACAGTAAAAATGTAATAAACACTGCTCCTTAGTGAAATGATTTCAAATATAAAATTATGTGCTGGAAATTCGCACTTGTTATTACTCACATCCCGTAATTGTTTTTACACCGTTACACCATGTCCAGGCAGCCTGATGATTATAGATACTTACCGCAAGACACAGTGGGTCGCCATAACCGTTGTTACCTGCCTGCTGTGAGTAATGTAACTGACAGTATGGGGTATAGAAATTACTCTTTAATCTTACAAGTATTACACTATTAAAGGTCTAGTTGAACTGAAAGCAGTACCCCAAATCGGAGTTAAAAAATTTGATCCCGTTGGAAGAAATTGCTGTTCTTGTACAATTTATTAAACATTTTTAACAATTTAAACAGCAATTTCTTCCAACTGTAACAAACTTTTTAACTCCATTTTGCGGTATTGTTTTAGTTCCACTAGACCTTTAATATGATGTACAACTCAACATAGGCTGTCATTTAAGATTTTCTTCGTACCCCCGACGAGTCGTCCCCAAAAGGTGACATCCGATCGCCAAGTATTCAGAAAAATATTTTACTTTTACCAGTAATGGTGTAACAAAATGTGATATTATTGTTTTAAAAAATTATAAAGTCGTCCTAAGACTTAATTGTATATGTAATGTCAGAATAGTATGCAATAGTTCATAAGTGCATCTTAATGAGACAATGTATTTAATCTATATCATTACCACACACAAATGTTACCGAATTAAATTACAATTGACAAAACTGGTCTTTGCAGCCCTCGATGAGACATTCAGAACTGTCCGTTGTTACCTAAATTAGGAATTAAGTTAAATTATTAACATGAGTAAACTCGGGTGACGATAAAAAACTAATAATTACACCTTATGGATGTGTCTGAGATATTTAGAGTAAATTTAAAACAATAGAACCTGGCTGAGGGGATTTATGAACTATGTGGTAGTTACGGGATAAAAAATAAAGGAGGGGACAGATAAACATCAATCAATCTGACAGCTTTTAATAATCTAAAGGGTACTCTACACTTTGTTAAGAGAAATAAAGAGCAAGACGAGTGCGAGAGATAGACCCTGGCCCGCAGATCGCACCTTGAACAACTGAAATCACATACTGCACAAGGAGCGTCCACCAGACACTATACCGACCGATCATATCAGTACGTGACCTAAGGCGATATGGGGAAACACACCAGATTCAACATCTATGTTGCACATGTTCATAGTGAAATTTAATACAGCTTATCAATTAGTTTAAGCAATTATGACAAATGTAAACCAAATTATTCTAAAAAAATAAAACTGAATTTTATTCTAATGAAATGTAATTGAAAATGTTATAAGCATTCTGGCCCGCGGATCACACCTTGAATAACTGAAATCACATACTGCACAAGGAGTGTCCACCAGACACTATACCGACCGATCATATCACGTGACCTTAGACGATATAGGAAAACACTCACCATATTCAACATCTATGTTGCACATGTTCACAGTGAAATTTAATCCAGCTTATTAATTATTTTAAGCAGTTATGACAAATGTAAACCTAATTATTCTAAAAATAAAACTGAGTTTTATTCTAATGAAACATAATTGAAAATGTTATTAGCGTTACTTAGGCCCCGCCACTAGACAACGACAGTTGGACCCTTTACTTGCAAACAGCCGATGATTCAGAAGACTAGACGCTTACTTTCCCGCATTTGTGTTGGGAGTAGAACGGGACGCGTACTTCCCGCATTAGTGTTGGGAGTAGAGCGGGACGCATACTTCAGGCATTAGTGTTGGGAGTACGCATGCGACAGCGCCTGAGCCATTGATGTGGGTCGTTGGGTCCGCAACTCTTCAGGTACAATTGCCCTCTATACAAAGTAAAATGAAATTAAATCATTATTACCATGAGACTGTACGGACACAAGCTAAGCTGTATTAATGACATCAGGTATTTTGAGTTCTCGTATGGAAATAATATCAGAATACGAGGCACGGTTAACTTCCATACAATGACCGTGTCATAGCTTTTCGCTTCTTCTTCGGCTATGGCTATTGAAGAAAAATACTGACAATTCATGTTTTTGAAAACGACTAGAAAACAAGTACTATTTTAAATGTATAGTCAGTTACTTAAACAAGTGGCATTTTGGTTTTAATTTAAATGTGCTGCAAGTACACAACATGTGGTAGAAATATCAATTCATATTTAGGACCTGTAGAGAATTACACTTTTTGTAAAGTACAGGGTGGAGCGCGGTAATTTGCTGATTTGGAAATGAAATAAAAAAATTATGAACCTTAGAAAAAATTATTTTTTATTTTAATTATATTGAACAGTAAGGGAATTTTTAAAATTACATGGTTTTAAATAATTTATCTGGCAAATGTCGACCTTCGGCACCCACATACTGCTGCATACGTTTTCTGAAGTTTGCATTAACTCTAACAAGCATGTCGACTGGTATTCTGCCAATTTCTGCCTCAATATTGTTCCTTAGGTCTTCCAAGGTGTTGGGACGGTTGATATACACCTTCGACTTCAGGTAACCCCAAAGGAAAAAATCGCATGGGGCTAAGTCTGGTGAACCTACCATGTTCTGGCCAGTTCACATCACCCCTCAAAGAGATAAGCCGTCCAGGAAACATTTGCCTCTAACAATTCATGGTAACGCTCGCTGTGTGTGCAGTGGGACCATCCTGTTGGAACCATGTATCCTCTAATTGCATTGCCTCAAGAGCCGGCTGAAAAAAATCCTGTATCATAGTCAAGTACCGTTCGGAGTTCACAGTTATGGCACGACTGTTATCCTCAAAAAATTAAGGGCCAATGATGCCTACTCGTGATATGGCGCACCACACAGTGACGCGGTCCGAATGCAGAGGTCTCTGGTGGACTTCTCTGGGGTTTGTTTCACTCCAGTAGCGCATGTTTTGCTTGTCGACACACCCACTGAGGTGAAAACGTGCCTCATCAGAAAAGAACACAATTGCGTCACGTGGTATAGTTGCAAGCATGTCTTCACAAGAAGTACGCTGTGTCAAATAGGTGTGACAATTGATGGACCACGCACATTTTTATACGGGTGAAATCTCAGTTCATCATGAAGAATCCGGTGGAGAGAACGTCTTGAAATGCCAAGAGCAAGTGATTGCTTCCGAGCAGAGCGTTTTGGAGATTGCAGTACTGCTGCTCTAACTCTATCGATGTTTTCCGGTGTTGTAATCCTTCTCTGAGTTCCCCTTCGTACACATGACACATTCCCTGCTGTTGTGAATGCAGTTACCCAATTTACAATTGATTGCCGACCAGGAACACGTCCGCATGGGGGAACAGCGAATCGTAAACGAAAAGCACGCTGCACTGCAATGATCGAGTGGGCATTTGAAAAATACGCTTCAACACAAAAACGACCTCTCCTCTCGTGTCCACTGCATGATGGCAACTGGAACGCGGAGGAATACAAAATACAAATCTCCCGTCAGCCACTATAAGCCACGCCCCACTCTCCCCTCTCTTCGACCAACAGTGCCGCCACAGCCTGCAGTGCAAAAAAGCAAATTACCGCGCTCCACCCTGTATCATACACAATTTTTAACAAAAAATAATTATATTTTCGGTTTTGGGTGGGCAGTACAATCTCGTTACTAATTTAGTCATATTATGGTTGGAAACTTCAACACGATTAACGACAGCAATTTTATGAAACACTACATGTTTATTGAATTTACAAAATGTTATATTATTTGTAGAAGCCATTCTAAATTGCGCTAATATAATTTTGTAGATGAATCGTCCCCCAGATCGTCTGCTGGATATGCAGCCATCGCTCGCTCTCGTCAAATGTCAAATGTCAGCCCTGAACATGTTCCTACGCAAAAATGTTACTTCCAAAACCAACAGTAACCGACTGTGCAGCGGATTGTTTTAGTGACAACACTGTCGCCATGGTGATGGTACGCTCCTCGACCTTCTGCTTTTTTATATGCAACCTAACAAGGAATAAACCACGGATGTTGAAGCACGCACTATAGATGGGGAATTTACCATAATTTGTCAATAACCTATCCAAAATAACGTTGTTTCGTTACGTTTTGTTACGTTGTTACGTTTTCAGTAACCTGTTACCGTAGTAACATATTACCAGCCGACCCAATCTAGTTATTGGCATCATGCTGTTACTGAAATGACGTTATTGAGTTTCAAGTAAACTGATTCAGGACTATATCTACATCTATGGGTTTATTTATTCATAGTATAACATTTATAAAATCATCACAATGTAAATTTGGGACTGGTAGGTTTGTAGTTTTTAATACAAAAACTTAACTGACTCACTACAATGTAATATTTAACTATCCGTCTTTAAATAGATTACTTATGATTAATGATAACTGAGAACGAACCACCGAATGACGAAAACATTAGGTTTTGCTTTCCAGAAACAATTTTTACGTTTATATTTATTTATTTCAATCTGGTATTTTACTCCCTGTCCCTCCTACACCATTCAGCTCACTTCACTACGTTCTAGCTCATTTTACTTCATTATTATTACCAAAAATCCTTTTACGCCAGGTGTTGAATGGTGAATGTTTGTTATAAAAATATGTAGTTAATATAATTTAAATATTTAATTGCAGAATTTACCAGCCTTGATATAGAAGATGTAAATATCTGAGTCAACGTATACGATTTCTACTACTGCCTAATAAATAAATAAATAAATAATAATAAATAAATAAATAATAATAAATAAATAATTAATGAAATAACATTCCTTCAAAACTCAAAATATTTCAGATATAAAATCTCTCTGTTTTGATTATACACAAAGACATAATATTTCAGAACCGCTAGTCCTATGTCTACATTTAGTTTATTGTACGACGTTAAATCAACAGTAATTTCAGCGACTCGGTAACGTAATACCAGAATAACGTTACAGTAAATGGTCCGTTTCCTAGCCTCATTCCTTGCTCGACAACAGCCTCGGCTGTTACTCAGTAACCAGGTTACTGTGCAACCTAATACCAGAAAGGCGTTGTAAGAACGTGCAAAATCATTCAGCCCGCATGTTGCTGAAATAACAGGGTGTTACTGGTAACACGTTATCCTGGTAATAGGTTACCACTGAATAACGGTGTTACCGACACTCATACGTTATATAATGCCAATCTCTAGCATGCACGTTACCTTGGAACAAGAGCAATTTTCTTTGGCAGCTGCAAAGCAAGTACAAAGGATCCAGCGATCTCATACTTGAACTTGCAGATTTACTCCTTCCCTTTAGCCTTCCACCCACTGACATAACAAACCTAATCTCTTACTGTACAAGTCACATCAGATGTGTTTTATACTAGTCTTTAACGAAATGAATAAATTAGCGTGTTCCTGCTGACTAGAGTCCGAAGAATAGAGAAAGCGCACAGATTTATTCATGTTTTCGCGTGACAGACGAGAGGTGGAGGCAAGTGCCTTAGCAGATTGTTAAGTGAACGATAAATCTTAGTCGGTGCATGAAAAGGGTTGGAGACGTTTGTCTTCTTTTGAAATTTCAGCACAGCCAACCTCGTCAAGACTTTGTTGTTTCATTCTCTTTTTTAATGAAAAGGAAAACATATTTACACAAAATAAACAATATCTTACAAATAATAAATAAAGGGCAAAATAGTACCAGAAATAATTGTTTCTAAACTCAAATACATAAATTAAACTGGATCTTTAAATTTTTTAATAACTTCTCAGAATAATGTCATTCAGATTAATTTAAATAAATTTAGTAGTTATCTCAGAATGTACAGCTTTTTAACCACTAAGGGTGATCACCGTCTGGCATTATCATATTTGGTCTGCTAACGGTGGAGGGGGGTTGATAACCACTAAGGCTCTCATTTCTAGTCTGCTAGAAGGATAGTTACTACCTGGGTTCTAAGGTCTAGCCTTATAGAGGGTGATCACTGTCTTTGATTATCACATTTTGTACTTTAAGTTTAAAGAGCGATGTTTTGGTGTGCTGAAGTCAGAGAGTGAAACAGTTATTATGAGTACAAAAAAATCCGATTTTCTTTTCAAATTACAACAATTTTTGCCTAATAGATCCAACAAGTTTAGTTATACTTGAAATATTTCAGTATAGAGTGGAGTAATACTAAGACCAGCGTAATATTCTTAGTAAAATCCTTATGATAGTTTTTACTTCGAATTAAACATGTTTATAATTATTTTTTTTATGCTTACATTGATAAGAGGGTCTAACTAACTAAAACTAAAACTAGACAAAATTGACACTTTGAAAAGTCTTCTTTTGTCACAAAGCAACTACTTCCCATCATTGTGATTTACTTTCAATGTAAGATATTTTCGGGGCATATAACCGGTTACCTGTTTGTACTGATAATGAAAGTATGCAAATATGTTGGTCTGAAATGTATACTTTCGTTGAAAAGCGACTACATCCGAGCAAGGTGGTATATTTCCGGTCTAAGGAATACGCTTACTTGTACAGTATTCTGTTGAAGAGTTATTCTGGGTCTCAAACTATACTTTTATAGCTCAGCAGGAAGTTTAAAAACAAAACATAGACCTTTTAGGGACGAACATAATTACTAATAATTATGCTTATTGTTATTTTACTACCGGTCTAAGGTATTTTCTGCACAGATATGTAGCTTTTTAGAGCATAAGATACATGTGTATCAAACTTCACATTTATAAAAAAGCGGGAAATTAAAAAACAAAATACCGTTTTTTTCAAATTTATAGCTTGCAGCCCCATTAATACCTTATGCTTGGTTTATCTTCATGAATATGCTTTTTTGTCTATGTGTGTGATATTCAATATTTCTAGCAGAAAGTTTACAAACAAAAGTATAGTTCTCAAAGGGGCAACTACTAGATTTCAGCTTTCATTAATGGTTGGTTTTAATGAAAAATCTTTTACTTTACTGTTAGGAATATGGGGCTGATTCGAGGGGTTTGTAAGATTATTTCTGTCCCTATGTGTTGACTTTCATAAAATGTTTTATTTCAGTAGATTATGAGGAATTTTTGTGTCATGCTTCATGTTTTTATGATATACAAGTTGGGAAAGCAAAAATATTATTCTAGGGGTTATGACCCCATTTTAACCCCTATGCAATCAGTGGTTGATCCCCTTAAAAACTATTTATTTGTTGAGAGCGTAAGACACATGTGTCGAATATCTTTCTAAGATATCGAAATGTTAAGAAACAATATATTTCCTCTAGAGGTTGAAACCTAATTTCAACCCTTATATATATATATATATATATATATATATATATATATATATAATTTCCTATCTAAGCAAGACATGTGGCAAGTTTTAGCATTCTGGGATATCGGGAAGTTGGAAAATTAGTTATGAGTGAGTGTGCTTGTACTCTATGAAATTTCGTCGGTAACAATAATGATTTAGTAAAAATAGTCAAATATCTCAAAAATGTGTAAAAATGTATGTGTATTCCTTACTTGAATGTTGTTTCCAGCATTTAAATCCAGATTAGTAACAAGAGAGCCTACAAAGAGCTTACAGAGATTTACCGACCAAGTTGAAGAGACAAGTGTGAATTAACCCCTTTCCACTCTCTCCTTTACTAAATCTACGTAATTACATCAGCTAACACTCAAGGGTGTGATGGATAATCTGTGGCGTTTCGTAAGGTGGTCATATTTACTTGTGCATTAACTACCACTTAAATTATTCCCCTCTTGACTAAATCAAATTACATCAGATAACACTCAAGGATATGATTGATAATATGTGGCGTTACGTATGGTGGTCATATTAACTAGTACAGTAACTACCAGCTACATTGACTTTCCTCTTGACCAAATATAAATAATTACGTCAGATAACACTCAAGGATATGATTTATAATATATTGCGTTATGTAAGGTGGTCATATTAACTAGTACATTAACTAACAGCTACATATTTTTCCTCTTGACTAAATCTAAGTAAATACATCAGCTAACAGTCAGTGGTATGCTTGATAATCTGTAGCAAGGTGGTCATATATACTAGTACAGTAACTAACAGCTACATACTTTCCTCTTGACTAAATCTAAGTAAATACATCAGCTAACAGTCAGTGGTATGCTTGATAATCTGTAGCAAGGTGGTCATATATACTAGTACAGTAACTAACAGCTACATACTTTCCTCTTGACTAAATCTAAGTAAATACATCAGCTAACAGTCAGTGGTATGCTTGATAATCTGTAGCAAGGTGGTCATATATACTAGTACAGTAACTAACAGCTACATACTTTCCTCTTGACTAAATCTAAGTAAATACATCAGCTAACAGTCAGTGGTATGCTTGATAATCTGTAGCAAGGTGGTCATATATACTAGTACATTAACTAACAGCTACAGACTTTCCTCTTGACTAAATCTAAGTAAATACATCAGCTAACAGTCAGTGGTATGCTTGATAATCTGTAGCAAGGTGGTCATATATACTAGTACAGTAACTAACAGCTACATACTTTCCTCTTGACTAAATCTAAGTAAATACATCAGCTAACAGTCAGTGGTATGCTTGATAATCTGTAGCAAGGTGGTCATATATACTAGTACAGTAACTAACAGCTACATACTTTCCTCTTGACTAAATCTAAGTAAATACATCAGCTAACAGTCAGTGGTATGCTTGATAATCTGTAGCAAGGTGGTTCATATATACTAGTACAGTAACTAACAGCTACATACTTTACTCTTGACTAAATCTAAGTAAAATACATCAGCTAAACAGTCAGTGGTATGCTTGATAATCTGTAGCAAGCTGGTCATATATACTAGTACAGTTACTAACAGCTACAATAAAAAAACTAATAAATAATCAATGGAAGGATTTATCCATTTTTTCTTTAACAGCAGATGTATTTACATTTTTATTTTAGTTATTTAATTGCTACTAGCAAGTTAAACTAATCTTCAGTGCCGTAAATGGCAGCGAGAGTAACAGAAACACAAACACGATAAAGACTATAGTGCGGTGATTGAGAATCAGTGTTGGAACATCACACAGGCACAACCGCTTTATTTAATCAACAATTCCAACGTCCCATCGGCGGGCAGTACCGGATGTCAGCCGCGCTTTGCTCAGATGTTTATTTGATTTCCGGCCGTGAACGCGGTAGACACCAGAGCTAACAAACGTCCCGGCAAACATCACACCGAAGTCACTTT
The DNA here is from genome assembly GCF_021130785.1 of Homalodisca vitripennis. Classification (NCBI taxonomy): domain Eukaryota; kingdom Metazoa; phylum Arthropoda; class Insecta; order Hemiptera; family Cicadellidae; genus Homalodisca; species Homalodisca vitripennis. Next base: position 215,965,792 of record NC_060208.1, on the reverse strand, counting down.
GAATATGTTTCATTGTTCGGTTATTTGCGACACCCGTTTAATAACCGTTCTGCTGAAACTCGGTTTTTTGAATGGTTTTAAATCAAATGAGGTTGGATCGGCTCGCTCTATCTTTTTAATTTTAGTTAGCCTATACAATTGTAGATATATCTCATGCACTAATAAACACATGGCTAGGGGCCTATATTGTTTATTTTCATATATATAATCTTGAGTAAATGTTAAGTTAGTAATTTTTTAAAGCTAACCTAGGAGGATCTTTTGCGATTAAAATAAATACGTTAGATTAAAATTTTAAAACATAATAAACCATTTAAAAAAGCATCCTTTATCTAAAATTATTTAGTTAAATGTTTGGAACAAAGTAACAAAAACCATCAGGACACCTTTTCGAGTTCTTAAAACTTACTTTACCTTTATTTATCACGTGCTTAGGCGTTTAAATACTAATGAGTAATATGTACAGTGTAAACACTAACCAAATTGCTTATATAACAACAGTTTACGAATGAAAATTAGAAATGAGTCATTTTAAAAGGTAATATGTTAGAATAAATAATAACCAACAATCGAAAATTCTAATCCTTATTAAAAAATTTTTTTTTATCTGACGGAAAGAAACATTTTTCATATATTAAAATGGTATGCGATGAACAAGAGAACGAACGTAATTTATATTCCCTAAATATAATGGGCATAACGTCCGTTTTTCACACATTCACAACACGCACACACACACACACACACACACACACGTATATAAATATATATATATATATTATATATATATATATATATATATTGCCATTTATACAAATTTAATGAATGTAAATAGAAGTCATTTGACAGGTCTTCCGATCATATGTTAGTTTGGTTATTTAAACACGTATGTGAAAGAAACGGCCAAATACAAAATAATTGAATCGTAAAAAAGTGATTGCTATTCAATGTTTATTGAAATAAATTAAATTCGGCTATTGCCATTTATACAAATATAATGAATGTAAATAGAAGTCATTTGACAGGTATTTGGTCTTCCGATCATATGTTAGTGTATATATATATATATATATATATATATATATATATATATTATATATATATATATATATATATATATGTATGTATATATATATATATATATATATATATATATATATACAGTGTTCAGTAAAATTGTTTCCAATATTTTGGGATTTTGTTCTACACATAAAAATTTACAAGAAAAGTTCATATTAAGGTATTTCCTAAAACCTTTAGTGTTTTTGTTTGTGTTTACTATGAATAAATCTTTTGAACGAGTAAAGATAAATTATTCCATCAAAATAACGAAAAAACGACTAAATTCCACCATTTTAAACAGGTAAAGGATTTTATTAATATATTGTTTTCCATAAGGTCTACAAAAGTTTAATACAATTCTCAAGTTTCATAACTTTATCTTAACTGGTTCTTAATTTCTAATCTTAATTTGTTTTATGTTGGTCTGAAATGTATACGTTCGTTGAAAAACGACTACATCCGAGCATGGTGGTATATTTCCGGTCTAAGGAATACGCTTACTTGTACAGTATTCTGTTGAAGAGTTATTCTGATTCTCAAACTATACTTTTATAGCTCAGCAGGAAGTCTAAAAACAACATAGACCTTTTAGTGAGGAACCTAATTACTAATAATTTTGCCTACTGTTATCTACTACCGGTCTAAGATATTTTCGGCACAGATGAGTAGCTTTTTAGAGCATAAGATACATGTGTATCAAACTTCACATTTCTAAAACAGCGGGAAATTAACAAAACAAAATATAGTTTTTTCAACCTTTTAGCTTGCAATCCCCATTAAACCTTATGCTTGGTTTATCCTCATGCATATGCTTTTTTATCTATGTGTGTGAAATTCAATATTTCTAAGACAGAAGGAAGTTTACAAACAAAAGTATAGTTCTCAAATTGGCTACTACTAAATTTCAGCTCTCATTAATGGTTGGTTTGCATGAAAAATCTCTTACTTTACTGTTGGGAATATGGGGCTGATTCGAGGGGTTTGTAGGATTGTTTATGTTCCTATGTGTTGATTATCATAACATTGGTTATTTCAGTAGGTTATGAGGAATTTTTGTGTCATGCTTCATGTTTCTAGGATATACAAGTTTGGAAATCAAAAATATTATTCTAGGGGTTTACAACCCCATTTTAACCCCTATGTAATCAGTGGTCGATCCCCTTGAAACGTATTTATCTGTTGAGAGCCTAAGACACATTTGTCAAATATCTTTCTAGGATATCGAAATGTTAAGAAACAAGAAAATTTGTTTATTTCAGTAGGTTATGAGGAATTTTTTGTGTCATGCTTCATGTGTCTAGGATATACAAGTTTGGAAAGCAAAAATATTATTCTAGGGGTTATGACCCCATTTTAACCCCTATGCAATCAGTGGTCGATTCCCCTTGAAACGTATTTATCTGTTGAGAGCCTAAGACACATTTGTCAAATATCTTACTAGGATATCGAAATGTTAAGAAACAAGATATTTCCTCTACAGGTAGAAACCTAATTTAAACCCTTACATATATGTCCTGTCTAAAAAAAACAAATGCCATGTTTTAAGCATTCTGGGATATCGGGAAGTTGAAAAATTAGTGATGAGAGATTGTGCTCTATAAAATTTCGTTAGTAACAATAATGATTTATTAAGAATAGTTAAATATCTCAAAAATTTGCAAATATGTATGTGTATTCCTTACTTGAATGTTTGATTTCCAGCATTTAAATCCAGATTAGTAACAAGAGAGCCTACAAGAGCTTACAGGGAAGATTTACCGACCAAGTTGAAGAGACAAGTGTGAATTAACCCCTTTCCACTCTCTCCTTTACTAAATTCTACGTAATTACATCAGCTAACACTCAAGGGTGTGATGGATAATCTGTGGCGTTTCGTAAGGTGGTCATATTTACTTGTGCATTAACTACCAGTTAAATTACTCCCCTCCTGACTAAATCAAATTACATTAGATAACACTCAAGGATATGATTGATAATATTGGCGTTACATAAGGCGGTCATATTAACTAGTACAGTAACTGACAGCTACAATAAACAAACTAATAAATACTCAATCGAGTTATTTATCTATTTTTCCTCTAACAGCATTTGTATTTACATTTTTATTTACGTTATTTAATCGCTACTAACAGGTTAAACTAATCTTCAGTGCTGTAAGCGGTAGCGAGATTAACAGAAACACAAACACGATAAAGACTATAGTGCGGTGATTGAGAATCAGTGTTGGAAAATCACACAGGCAGCAACCGCTTTATTTAATCAACCATTCCAACGTCCGTCCCATCAGCGGGCAGTACCGGATGTCAGCCGCGCTTTGCTCAGATGTTTATTTGATTTCCGGCCGTGAAAGCGGTAGACTCCAGAGCTAACAAACGTCCCGGCAAACATCACACCGAAGTCACTTTGAATATGTTTCATTGGTCGGTTATTTGCGACACCCCTTTAATAACAGTTCTGCTGAAACTCGGTTTTTTTTAATGGTTTAAATAAAATGAGGTTGGATCGGCTCGCTCTATCTTTTAATTTTAGTTAGCCTATACAATTGTAGATATATCTCATGGACTAATAAACACATGGCTAGGGGCCTATATTGTTTATTTTCATATATATAATCTTGAGTAAATGTTAAGTTAGTAATTTTTTAAAGCTAACTTAGGAGGATCTTTTACGATTAAAGTAAATATGTTAGATTAACATTTTAAAACATAATATACCATTTAAAAAAAGCATCCTTTATCTAAAATTATTTAGTTAAATGTTTGGAACAAAGTAACAAAAACCATCAGGACACCTTTTTCGAGTTTCTTAAAACTTACTTTACCTTTATTTATCACGTGCTTAGGCGTTTAAATACTAATGAGTAATATGTACAGTGGAAACACTAACCAAATTGCTTATATAACAACAGTTTACGAATGAAAATTAGAAATGAGTCATTTTTAAAAGGTAATATGTTAGAATAAATAATAACCAACAATCGAAAATTCTAATCCTTATTAAAAAAAATTCGAAACTGCTCAAAGGATTAAAACAAGAAAATCCTCCAAATTAAAATTAAAATTTTTTATCTGACGGAAAGAACATTTTTCATATATTAAAATGGTATGCGATGAACAAGAGAACGAACGTAATTATATTCCCTAAATATAATGGGCATAACGTCCGTTTTTGACTCAGGCAGTATATGCCCAGTATGGTATTTTAAATGAGTATTAATATGGAACTTTATCTCATTCAGACTTTTTTACTTCCTTAAAGATTGATTAGATACCGCCATATTGTACGTTTAACTTGCAAAATGTTCCTTTTTAATCTAATTTAATTAAAGCCTTTGTACCTTTTTTTTATAACTAAGTGTTTTATTTAATAATATTACTAATTTCTTACTTAAAGATTTTCAGTGCTGATTATAATTATCATGCAAATGGCTAATGTTTAATGGAATTCATAAAAGTATCGTCGTTTCATTATAGAAACCGTTATTATTTATTTATATTTTTTTGGTTTACTGGTTTGATTTTGTTTGTTTTTGCTAGAACTCAGATGTTTTTGTAAGTACTTTGCAAACTCATCTTTCAAATTTCAAATAATCGGTCTTGTTTTCTACATTCATCACCAACCCAACAACACTGTTCACTAAAAAATTCCACTTGCAAATTTCTGGTGCAGTTCATTCCTGATTGGTGACACGTTGATATAAATTTGATTGATTGAAATACAGAGGAAACACTTTAATGGTCGTTTATTGTTCTTAGAACAAGTTACGGTAAACCCCACTTTCGTTGGAGTTACTTCTTCAGGAACTGTCAATTACTCGTAGTCACTTGTCAATTAACTCAGAGTCTGACAAGGAGCGCCTCACACTCGGTACGTGCCTTTATCGCTCTTATTAAACTCCGAGAACATCAATTTTGTCATTACGAGAACTACTTTCCGGGTGATTTGCAGTTTAGTATTTAGATATCTGCGAGTATGTCAGAGAGTGAGAAAGTGATAAGGCCTCTCATTGATAAACATAGTCCTCAAATACATTCATTTGTCACTTAACGAACAAACATTCACTTATTATGCAGGTGTTGCACAAATGTTTTAGCTTGTACAATGTCAGACATTATCAGCATATTTACGATTTTGCCTCTGCTATGTTTTTTGTTTATAAATTACTATTCCGTCTCGAAACTTAAATAAAAGGTCGTATTTTTATTCTGGATTACAAAGCAATACAAGTTTTCACCCTCATTAGTTTCTTCGCTATATCATAAGTGTTGGCATGAAAAGAATACACGCACACACACATTCACACGCACACACACACACACACACACACACACACACACACACACACACGTATATATATAATATATATATATATATATATATATATATTGCCATTTATACAAATTTAATGAATGTAAATAGAAGTCATTTGACAGGTCTTCCGATCATATGTTAGTTTGGTTATTTAAACACGTATGTGAAAGAAACGGCCAAATACAAAATAATTGAATCGTAAAAAGTGATTGCTATTCAATGTTTATTGAAATAAATTAAATTCGGCTTATTGCCATTTATACAAATTTAATGAATGTAAATAGAAGTCATTTGACAGGTATTTGGTCTTCCGATCATATGTTAGTTTATATATATATATATATATATATATATATATATATATATATAAATATATATATATATATATATATATATGTATATATATATATACAGTGTTCAGTAAAATTGTTCCAATAGTTTGGGATTTTGTTCTACACATAAAAAATTTACAAGAAAAGTTCATATTAAGGTATTTCCTAAAACCTTTAGTGTTTTTGTATGTGTTTACTATGAATAAATCTTTTGAACGAGTAAAGATAAATTATTCCATCAAAATAACGCAAAAACGATTAAATTCCACTATTTTTAAACAGGTAAAGGATTTTATTAATATATTGTTTTCCATAAGGTCTACAAAAGTTTAATACAATTCTCAAGTTTCATAACTTTATCTTAACCGGTTCAAAAGATATTATTGTTTTATAATAAACACATACAGATAGATAGACGGAAAACTAAACTTTTTAGTATATATCTTCATATGATTTTTTCCTCATTTTTATTTGTTGAATAAAAATCTAAATTATTATTGAAACACTTTTATTGAACACTGTGTATATACAGCAGTCTGCTAAAATACTTTTGGTTGTGCAGATACCTGAGTGCCGATAAAGCTGCATTATCAGTTTGCCCCAGCCCTTAACAATATTAAAGGCTGCAATAGTGTCTGCTACACACAACAGATGATCCATTTCCCCCGGAAGTGTTAAGTGGTGTTAATTACCCAGATTAAGTGGATTAGGGAGTTTAAGCGGCGCTTGTCCCCGCGACTTGGACAGTAATCTTCTCCGTGAATTCTCTCAGGCTGATAACCTATCTGGATCCAAATTTGCTGGAAACTAACTGAGTGACATTTGTCTACATCTGACATTAAAGTTTCAATTATAATAATGAATTATAACAAGGAAACTAATCTGCTGCGGCAACCTCAAAGTTTAAATTTGAAGCAACCCTGATCTTAAGAACGCGATTTGAGTGTTTCTTTAACTTAGTAAACTCAGTATATTATCATTTCAAATATATTTTTTAACTTTCCACTAACAAACCTTTCCTTCCTATATTATTAAGGGGACTTATGAGTGTCCTATCATAATAAGGTAAATGCACTTATGAAAAAAGGCTCCACAGCTACAAAATGTTCTATTCAGCAATTTGTTTTCGCTGAAACAAATTTTATTATTTAAATTTGTTATTCCCCATGGGCCATTATAGTATAAGCTGACGTATAGTTACTCAAAATTGGTTTTTATCTGATAAACATATGGGAACTGCCTGCATATCTTCCATAAATATAAAAAAATCCAACTTACGCGGTATAAATAACATCTAAGATAAGACAAAAATAAGTTCTTTCATCTATTATACCTGTGCAGGACTTTATGTACACCCTGTATACATATACACACACACACACACACACACATATATATATATATATATATATATATATATGTGTGTGTGTGTGTGTGTGTGTGTACGTTTTATATATATACGTTCGATTATCTAGGTCTCGGAAATCTACTTTGGTCAAAATCGTGTTGACATAGTTGAGTTTATCTTGTCCTGATGAAGAAAATACACATATAAGTAGGACTGAAAATCTTACTACGACCTAGGGGAGAGTCCTACCTACTTACCATGTACTTTCTGTGTAAGAGGGAAATCCTTATTAAGGTTTTGCAACATTCCAAAATAATCGATATTAAAGTATTGCGTTACACTTTTTTTTGGACTGAAGCCAGGGAAAGAATGAATCGTTGAGGCATGTTAGTATTCATTTATCTGTTTTTTTTCCATTAGCCCTTGTTAAAATGTAATATCATAATGTCAATGAAGCCCGCCAGTTTAAAGTAACTTAAGTGAAAACATTCATAACTTTTTTCATTAGGGTTAGTTTTATAACAGTATTTAATGCAGTAGATGATTTTAATTCGTCACTGGCGCAATCTGGAGTAAAATTTATATAATAATGTTTTATTTAATATTTGCATTACACTACCGATCAAGCACTGTTTACTTATTATTGATCTAATTCAAATGTAAACAGATGTTTCAGAATGTTTGTCTAACTATAGCTGTCAACAGCTGTCAAAATACGTTTCGTTCTTATCATAACATTCGAATGTAAACAAACTAATGTGACAATTTGAATTCGACTTCATTTGGTGAAATGAATGTGTTATGGTTGGTAAAAAGCACTCTAAATGTTAATTTAGACTAAAAGCTATACCTGTTCCAATTTTCAGCACAATCCGTATAGCAGTTTCAACGTGATTCGAGGACAAACCTCCAAACACCTAAACATCAAAATATCCAAACATTCAAACTTTCGCATTTATAATATTAGTGGGAAATACAAAGAAGGGAATCTACAATTAAACGTGTATTTTGATAACGTCAACGTCTGATTAATGTCAGAGTGATTGTCGTTTACATCTATATTATTGAAACCTTTTGATTGTACCGTTCCGATTCACGTTGCAAAACTAGGAACAAACAATAGGGTCTGTGTAAAAAGCGTGTACATAGATAACCTGCCAGAGTCATTGTTGATACCATACAGATTATTCTAGCCGTGTTGACATCATCTGTTCAGTTTACATCAACAAACTACAGACAAACAATAGACTATATCACATTATTCTCCATATTCCTAGGCTCACTACTAACAATCAGTGACCACCTGACAATCTCTTAACAGTAATGTAACCAGGAAAAAGGTTTTTGGTTTGGTTCGAGACAATTGATATTATACCGTAGTGAACAGAGTCCTTAAAAAGTTATTGATCTGTTTGTTTGTTGAGGACGATCTTTCAGCTTGAAATGTGGTAAGTTCCACGGTTAGCTACCGATAGTGCTTATAACAGTAAGGTTCCCACTGAGCTCACAGTTCACGACGAAAATGAACATCAGCACTGTGGTATAGAGCATAGCCATCGAATTGTTGACCACAGAGATTCATGTAGCGGCAAACAACAAACGTATTTTTATATTTCGTATATAAAACTGTTCTTTCATTCAAAACAAAACATAAAACTACTGATTAAAACAATCTTCTTCACAACTTGGTTTTTAAAATTGTTGGTTGATCCGATTGCAATTGAAGGAAAAGGGATTCCTGATGATTTGTATAGATATTATTAAACAACCAAAAAAGCAAAATGCATGAATCCAATGTGTTAATGTTTCTTAATTTGACTGGAAAAATATGTGTAAATTATGTTAAGTACTTGATGGAAAGAGTGAATTCTGATGTGTTCGTAAAAAGCAAGTGTCGTCGTCAGGACTTTGTCACTCCAACTTCACGCCTTACACAGTATATACTAAAGCTGAGCCGCATTTTCTGTCATGAAATGCAACAGAATCTCTGTCAGACAACTTTGCTCGTTCCTCACAGGTACTTGAGTGACTACAGTATGATGCATCTTGAATCTTTGCACCTGTATACCCTTCTCACACCCGTATGGACCTTTGATCCCTGGGACTGTAACAATATAAAAATTAACTGAATATATGTCTACTGTTTCTACAGTATGGATCTCATAATCCTTATTACTTAACGCTACAAAATATGCAAGCATAAACGAATCCTTTGGATCCTATATAGTCGTACAGGGTGTTAACAAAAATGTACCATCAACTTGGGGTACTAATATGCAAAATTTCCAAACTATCGCCATTTTGTCTCTCTCTCTTTGATTTAAAATTTTGCACTCAAACTTAGCGGAGTCTGTTTCAAGACGTATTTTAGCATAATCTTACTGTGTACTAGTAGGACAGATAGGAGTAATAAAATACGATTGATAACTTATGTTGTGTTTTGAAAACAGAAGAGTATGAATCATCAACAGTGAGAGAGCAAAAGCCATATGTTTCTGAACAGGCGCGATCGTGATCACAATGAAACAGCAATAAGATAGTGATTGATTACTAGACCAGGATGTATCAGATTATAAGTCAGTCAAACTCATGAGATATAGATGACATTGTTTGCAACTGTCTGGCAATAATATCAGGATAGGTTGGATTTACAGTTAGAAACTGAATATAATTACTTAGTGTACACATAGTTCACAATACACTTACAGCAAAAAGCTTTGATGAAAACTTGTTATTAGGTTAAAATGTATTTACTGCATTTAGTTAACTTGATCACTATAAGAAGTAGGATGTGCAAATGTAACGTGGCTGGATGCAACTTGTACGTTTATCAGTGGGTTCATATATCCGCCTACTTAAGGCTAATGTTCAATGTTTAATGCACACATACAGTGAATATCGGGAATTTAACAGGATATTCAACCATCTTAAACAATGTACCATATTTAGCGGTACCCTTCTACTTTCAGTGAGAAGCTTCGCGAGATTAACTGAGCTTCCATCTTAATTCACATTTTGTGTGAGATTGAGCAATACTAGTTTTAAAAAAATATTTAAAGATACTTTAGTACAAAATACCACGTTATTACACAAATTTGGGACCAGGAAGCCTATTTTGGTTAAAAGACCTTGTACTGAATGGACGAAACACATGGTTGGAGATCTCTGAAGATGTAATAATAAATACTCAGTACGCAAAGTTGATTTACAATTTGAATATAGGACATAAATTGCAATAAAAAAGCTAATATTTCCGGATTTTATAATCTACTTTCAGTACATGGAGAAGTACTTGGAAAATTTTAACTTCTAGACATTACTCCCTAGTCGGCAGTATAAAATTGGTGTTAAATCTCTCTCCTTTACGTCAAACCGTTTTTGAGATGTATAGATAAACCTACTTGGACAAACACATTGGCTAAATCTTTTGGACGATCCTGACAAAAACAACGTATGCATTAATATTTATAGGAACTTTCATATTTTACTAGAAAGAGCTTAAAATCATCATTGCAAATTAATTGCTAATTGATTCGGTGCTATAGCAAGATGTTAATGCTATACCTTCAAATGTTAAACGAAATCTCATATGGTTTTTATTTGTCGCTATGCGCAAGTGCACTTCTAAATCGTAATAAGTAATATACCATGGTTGAGTCTGCCTTGTTTCATCTGTCAATTATATATATGCACAAGTCTGAGAAATCTACTTCTGTCACAAATCGCCTGATTTGAGCCATTGTAATTTACTTCCGGTAAAAGTTTAATTTTCCGGTGCAATATTTGAAGTTGCTTTGTTGCTACAATCAAGACACTATATGCATTCACAGTTATAAGAACCTTATTTCTGTAAAATATAAACTAACAAGATAGGATTTATATCAGTATTAAAATTAAAAAAGTATAAGCTAGACAGTAACTTTGTCTTTTATATATGTACTGCATACTAAATGTCCCAAGAAAGTGCGGTTTAAAAGTATATTTTTACTGAATTTTGCAATTTTATTATCCGGAGAAAACGTTAAATTTAATAGTAAGAGTTACTTTTAAGCTTACTCTATGATTTGAAGGCTATAAATGGACACACATTTACAGTTAGCAATATTAAAATTAAACGTATGATAGTTTTTTCATAGTACAATGTTTAAATTAAATATGAGTCTATTACACTAAACAGGATCTTTAAATGAATATTTATCACCTTTCCAGACCAAGATTCAATTTTCCGATAGACCAATATTCTTAGAGCAAAAAAAATTATGGTTGCCTGTAAAGTCGGTTTTACGGGCGAAGATTTTACGTGACAACGTCTTTTTCTCGGTAGAATATTTATTGATATGAATATTATTAAATTGCACAATAGGAACAAGGAATTGAAATGAAAATAAAAATTGCACAAATTTTAACTATAGAAATATATTTTGTTTAATAAAACATTGTACATAATTTAAAATTAATTACAATTTGTTATTGTAAATGGTAAAGTTGAATAAAACATTTACTAAAATTGGAATTTGAAATTCTTGCTAAACACAGTTAAATTCTAACTCCGCGCGTGGTGATTGGTCGGTTTAGTTCGTTTGTTTGGTCGCACTGTTATGACAGGTTAGAGGTTATAATTTGTTATTTTAAATGTTTGACTAGCAATACGCGCTGTTTCTTCTCAATCGACTGAATTACGATTGATTGCAGAGTGATTTAAACTAATAATTTACTTAACACTATCAACATTTGTCAATAGTATGACATAACCTATAAACTCAGTTTCTCAACTTTTGTGTCAATCTAACAATTAATCAATCAATCATAGTTTACGATAATGAAATATCAGTGTACAATCATTTACCTTTATTGTTGTAGTTGTTGTAAATGACGAATCTAAGCACTCCACATTTTCACGAATAAACATAGTTATCTGCTTTATCCCGTGCGGCGGACCCACAGTTATCTGCTTTATCCCGTGCGGATCCCGTGCGGCGGACCCACTGGACGGGCATCGTAACGTTACCGGGCGTTACACTTTTTCATGAGTGACTCCGAGCCGCAACCTAATTTAAGACGTTGTCACGTCAAAATAAACTTTCGAATATACAATATTATTAGAATATCTTCATATTGTAAAGTATATATGTTTATTTCCAATAAAGATGGAAATGAGAACATAACGTATATGTTTTAATGTAAACTAAAAGAACCATATATACGAATTTAAAAAAGCAGTGTTATATTTTCATTTAACTGGGTCATATTGTGGTAATAATACAAAAGCTCATAAAACATTTCTATGCTTATATTTTAGAAGTAAAATATTATGGTTTCGCAGAAGAATAGCGAGAAAACTTTATCCTTGTAAAAATAGTAAATTGTTATAAAAATGAACTTAAATATAATTTTTTATAGTGCTAAAACTGTATATGGGTACATTTATTAAACTTAAAATACATATTTACATATAATCAGAATTTTTGAAGTTACACAATACAAAGGTAAGCAGCATTGCCTTTGATAATTTGTAAATAATATTTGTGTAAAATATATTGGAACTAATTAGGAACAAAAAACAATCCTTGTTTCCAAATAGCACAAGTATATAATATGTTTCAGTTACATACACTGCATGGTTTAAAGTAACGTTGGGTATTGTCTTAGAATGAAGGGCTAATTTTTGCAAAAATAACATAAGAGTAATGGTTTTTTTTTGTCTGGTGATTATACGTGTTTTGTTAGCTAAAATAAACCACGAGTAAATGAATATTTCCAAACAATAAAGAAAATCTTACATCTTGTGTATTCCAAGAATAACGCTTCAGGCATACCTTAGCGAATCTATAGCGTATTGTCCCAGAGATTTTTATTTCACAAGATTCAGGGTATAGATAAAGAGCAAATTGGTGAAGTGCTCTTGACTGATGTATTATCAACGAATAACTGGGAATGTCCATCGCACTTAAGATAGTTCTTGGAGGCCGTCTGACCCAAAACTGTATATAAAACAGAAGCTCGAAAGAATCCATACTACACATCGTTCACACAGTGTTGAGGTCGAGACAGTTTAAGGTGAGTTTTGATGTTTGATTCATTGCAAAATTTATACAGTATTTCTCTACGATATATATCTATCGAAATTGTTATTTTTTCTAGCATTGTAAATGTTTTATGAAATATTCAAAAACTAATATTTATTACCTACTATCTGAGATGAATACCTATAATGGTACATTGGTACATTTTGTATTCAGTATATTTATTAAATTTTATGGCGTTTGAAGCAAAAACCTAAACGGAATATACTTATATGTATATTATATATAATAAATATAATATAATATGATATAATTACCTTTTACTATATAAAATATAAGTATTAAATTTAAGTTATTCATGTATATCACAAGAACAAACAATTTGTGGTGACAATGTTTTCTAAGTTTTATGATAAATATAAAACTAGTTTGTCGAAATTTTAAACCGGATCTAAAATTTTATATTTGCATTCTTAGTTTTCAGGTCCATTACTGAACGTTTTAAGATATAATTTTATACAAATATATTTAATAAAATACAAAGATTTTTTCACGATAATAATCGTTTATTAGATCAATGCAATACGATAATGTAGTGGCTGTTAAGTAATAACAAATTGAAGATCAATCCGTTGTTTCCAGGTAAACATGAAACTCTTACTTCTCTCTGCCCTAGTGGCCGTCGCCCTTTCTCATCCTCTGGAAGTGTCCGAGGAAGATCTTGCCCAATGGGAACTGTTCAAGGTAAGGCAGAATACATTTAGACCACAAAGGTAATGCAGAATTGTATAGAGTAAGTAGTGAACTCTTTCCGACAAAGCATGATTATGATCTCGTGTTTACAATCAGATCTTGTTGGCAAGAGTTTGGAAGATATACGGCTGTCTCCAACTGCATTTAGATTATATTAATTGACTCAATAAATTTCTTATTAATATTACGGTAATAGAACTATAAACATGGATTCATTTGATAGATTACAGTCTGAAAATCAACTAGGTCAAAATAGATTTTGTCTAGTAAGGGTTTATGTTTATGTCTAGTAAGGGTAATGAAAATGACTACTAAACTAATAATATTATAGTGTATAGCATATTTAAAAATGTATGTGGTATGTAATAATATTAAAAATACATAATATTAAAGTTATTACTTTTAGAATAATTCCACAAAATAATTCTTATTTATATACCTGAATTAAATTAATTCATAATATTAGCTCATGTTACCTGTTACTTTTTAAAACTAGTTTACTTAATCAGTTTGTTCCTTCATCGGAATATTGTATTAAATAAATATCTAATTTTTCAAATTTGTATTTAAATTTATAAATGTACTTTCTAATAAAGACCAAACATTTATAAAAATATCAAACAAAGATATTAATTTACTGCTAAAGACATTAAAAATGATATATGTATAGGTAACATTACATTGGGACGATTATATTTCAAATCTAATAGAAACCTGTACTTTAGGTGGCCCATGAAAGAGAATACGATACACCAGAAGAAGAACTGAAAAGAAAGAATATTTTCCTGGAAAACCTGCAGTTTGTACGAGAGCACAATGAAAAGTTTGAAAAAGGCGAAGTTACTTTTGATGTTGAAATCAATAAATATTCCGATTTGGTAAGTAAATAAATAATTATAGGTTTACAACAAATAATGATAGGATGCAGTAGGATACGATAATATCTAGTCCTATGTGAGACACTATGCTGATTAAATTTATCGCACAAATGTTTTTTATGATTTTTCAACATATTGACCTGTATTTAAAATTGTATATACCAAAGATATCTTCAATCCTTTTCACACGAAAAGTAATATATTTTTAATACCGTGCAGTTGAATTACTTAGATTTTATAGAAATTGTAAAGTTCCTATGCACATAACATATAAACATGGAATGGTATAAAAAAAATACGTTATTACGTTATATGACAAATGCTTTTATTTTAAGGCGGAGATACAGCTATCAAGTCATGTACCACTCAAAACTCATACATTGTACAATAAACTTACATTAATATGATAAATTTGCGGTTAAATTTAAATTATACTTTATATAGAAAATTACAAAATTGCTTACGTATATTAAATGAAATGAAGTTAAAGTAAAAGTCTATATATAAAATGATTTAAAAACTTAAAATACAAAAGAAAAGTTTATAAGTATTTTTAAATACACAACACAATTCAATATGAAGAAAAAGAAGCCTATACGCATTGAATCACTTTAGATGGAGTTTGAGAGTTACAAGTTTTCTTTATTGGGAGAAACAGTGCTTGTCCCCAAACACAGGGTAATGCAGAAGAATTCAAAGAACACTAAAAAATAACAACTATAATAGGCAGTATGATTGGTAAGATGACGTTTAAAAAGCGTAGGGCTATATTATCACTCTTGACGGCATTACTAGTCATCCTCGAAAACGCGGAATATACGTCAGCCTCACTCACAGAAGCAAACGAGAACTAACAGGCGAACGCATCCCGACGAGCAGCCCTCATCTCGGTGACATAAAAGCGTGCTGAAGAACATTTATCTATTGGTAAATTTACAAAATGGTCATTAATTACGTATTTGTAAAAAAAACATTTGAGTTTAAAATATCTAGGCCCTAAACTTTGTTCCATGGTTTCGATCCACGACAATTAGGATAGTGATCTATCTTGTTCTAATATTTACAGCAACTAACCACTTAACATAAACTTATAGCCCTTTTCAATATACAAAAGCCTCATTCAATGTAAGCAAAGGTTTTAAATTTATTACTAATTGACCCTCAGTCTAGATTGACTAGCCAAGTAAAATAAATTAAGTTTTACCAATAGCTAGTATTTAGTCTATTTTGTTATTTTGTCCAAAATAAACATATATTAATACAAATACATACGTTCAACTCCCACACAGACCACCGAGGAGTTTGTGACAATGATGAATGGCTACAAGCGCCCAGAGGGATACGAGAGTATTGGAGATAAATTCGACGACTCAGAGAACGTCAAGCTCCCTAAGAACTTGGACTGGAGGAAGAAAGGAGCTGTCACTGAAGTCAAGGACCAAGGATTTTGTGGATCTTGCTGGGCTTTCAGTGCTGTAAGTATTTGAACAGTCATAAAATATGTACTATAGATTACTAGGGATATATTGACATCTCAACCTTGTATATAAGCAAATAGATATAATTGTCTAGAAAACCGTTTTGAAGTGAAGTTGTGTTAAACAGACTGGAAGTCTCGAGGGTCAACACTACCTGAAGACTAAGAAGCTGGTGTCACTCAGTGAACAGAATCTTATGGACTGCTCAACTGCTGAAGAAAACCATGGATGTCACGGTGGTCTCATGGACAAGGCTTTCACTTACGTACAAAAGAACAAGGGCATTGACACAGAGGCATCTTACCCCTACGAGGCTAAAGTACGTACATAATTTAACTTTCTTATTTATATAATTTAAATTATTCTTTTATTATTAATTTCTATATTTCTTGCTTCTATTTATAACTTATATATTATCCTAATAAAAAAACACGATAATTGTGCGCAAATATCTTTTTAACAAACTGATAAGATGTGACTGGAATCATTCTAAACTTAGTTAAAAACAATAGCACATTTTGCGCTAACTCTTGTGTGTAGTACTTAATTATAACAGTCCTAGATAATATTCTAAATTGTTTTGTTTACGAGGGTTACGTACGTAAATAATATTCCTTGCTTCTTCATATAACTTATATTTTGCTAAAGGACACGCTAATATTGTGCAAATAGCCTTTATACAAACTGATAGGATGTGATTGGAATTAGTAAAAAACTTTTGATGTATGTCTTAGTTAAAAAAGCACATTTTCGCTTTATTTTATACGTAGCACTTAATTATAGCAGTGCTAAAACATATTAACAATCTTTTTTTCTGTCATTTATAGTAAAATATTAGGTCAAAGAAAACATTTCCCATCCTCATGTTTTTTCCATGTTTCCACTGGAATTTCAGATACCTACAGTTCCAAATTTAAAAAATATACGTGTTTTAATTTACAGAATGGCACTTGCCGCTACAACCCTAAGAACAAGGGAGCCACCGACAATGGATATGTTGACATCACCTCAGGCAGCGAGAAGGCTCTGCAGAAGGCTGTGGCCACGGTTGGGCCGATCTCAGTCGCCATTGACGGTGACCACATTTCCTTTAAACACTACAAGAGTGGTAAGTTCATACTGCAGTAACTAACTCCACCTGTGACAACTCGACTAACATTGTATTTTTCCTCATTACGTAATGTCCTCTTGTTGTCCAGGAGTGTACCAGAATCCTGACTGCTCTTCCACTGCCCTTAACCACGGCATTGTAGCTGTTGGCTACGGCTCGACCAAGAAAGGCGGTGCCTACTGGTTGGTAAAGAACTCCTGGAGCAGTAACTGGGGCATGAACGGCTACGCCATGATGGCTAGGAACCACAATAACATGTGCGGTATTGCTACTGCCGCTAGCTATCCCAAGGTTTAATTACTTCCTTTGTATATGATATATGGCCGAGTTATTAAACTTACCTGAGCATTGAGATATTAGTTATTTTTTACCTTATATAAATTATAATACACTTTTATTGTAATAACTCTTTAAGCGAAAACTCTTCATAGACATGCACTATAGAGTTGCCGTTTTAGTCAAGGTATAAACTTATTATGAATTTTTGTTTTTTAAATTAAAAAACCATAAAGGTAATTTAAAACATTAACAAAATAAATTTTAATGTATAGTTTTAGTAAATTACTTGCATTTTTTATATTTTGTATTGGTAATTTTTAAATTATTACATAATGCATATAACACGCACAAATTTAATATTGAGGATTTTTTTAGTTACAATACCACAGAGAGTGAATATATCATTTAATATATATGTAATTTTAAAAAATAATTTTGTACTTGAAATTAAACAGTAATATGTAATCATCACAAATATGTGACAGACTCTCCGTAGAACGATGAAAAGGAATTGGACCATAACATTTTGTCTCAGAAATTGAAACGTAAGAAAACCTCTAAATATTCTGCTTGGGTCTATTATGAGTGAATAAATTATTACTTCAACAATGAACTAAATTTGAAAAAAAACACCAGCAGGTTACATGATACTTAAAGAGATAGATATCAATTTGGCTGTATATCTTTCGAACAATATCAGTTCTTTTCGTAGTATTTATGTTTTAAATTTTGAAAAAGTCTTGTTTATTACACGTTACATTACATACTTTTTTAATTGTAGTTTTTTCAGTGTAAGACAGTTTACAAATAATTTCTAAACTTAAAATAACATTTTATCTTTTGGAATTGACTAAATACAAATTATTTATTCTTTTAATTAAAAGTTTCTTTTTTTGGTAATATTTCAAATTTAAATACGGCTATGAACATCGACTGTAACAAAATATGATGTATTGAAAATTATATTCCACATAAATAAGGAGCTAATGGTAAATAGTTCTCAATTGTGTGTATGTCAATTTAGTATGTACAATTTTATAAAACTGTGAATCCTTATAAACCTCAAATAATTAAGTAATAAAAGTCACAAAATAGCTCAACAAAATACCTCAACAAAATAGTTATTTTTGAAAAATACAAAAATATGTAATAATTAACAAAAATACTAGTACTAAGATTATTTAGTGGTTAATATTTCTGTTATATTCTAGAATATACACGCTATATTATCCTGAAAAAGGGATCTTTATATACTTGCCACACATTAGCTTTATATGTGTGTAATACTGTTAGAATATTTTAACAGTAATGTAATTTTTATGTTAAAGTTACATAGACAAGAATGAACTTTATGTTGGTGTATGTCTAACTATGAACTTAATCTAAGCGTCATTCATGCATGGTACGCATGATGCATATAATGAGGAAAAAGGATATGTCTGCCGGAAGGATGAAACCTTGTTTTGTACTATTTCCTATCTGTCTGTCTATAGGACATCTATAAAATGAAATGATCAATACGGATTTTAAATGATGCATTCAAAGTTAGCGAAGGCTGTTACGAGACGTATTGTGGCGTAATCACACGTTATGCTATTAGGACAAATAGGAAAAATAAAATACGATTGGTAACTTATGTTGTGTTTAAAAACAGAAGAGTATGTATGAATAATCAACAGCGAGGAGCAAAAGTTAGATGATCCTGAACAGGGGCGATCGTGATCACAATGAAACAGCAATAAGATGATGATTGATTACTAGACCAGGATATATCAGATCATAAGTTAGTTACACTCATGAGATATAGATGACATTGTTTTGAACTGTCTAGTATTCATGTCAGGATAGGTTGGATTTACTGTTAGAAACTGAATAAAATTGCTTAGTGTACATGGTTTCAAAATACACTCACTGCAAAAACTTAGATAAAAACTTTATATTAGGTTAAAATTTGTTTACTGCAATTAGTAAACTTTATTAATATAAGAAGCAGGATGTGCAAATATAACGTGGCTGCTAGCAACTTGTACGTTTATCAGTGGGTTCATATACCTGCCTACTTCAGGCTAACCTTCAATGTTAAAATACAGACATAATGAGAATAGCGGTAATTTAACAGCCTATTAAGAAATAAGAAATAACTGGTTTAAGATTTTCAATTCACAGTTCTAGTAATAACCTATAATAAGACGACAGATCAATATTTTAAGCGCATGTAAATTTTGTAAAGCATACGAAGAAATACACTTCAGTCAAAGGCTGAAAAAAGTCGTTCAAGAAATATTCTAAGAAATGCTCTCTTACAGCTCGAACAAATCAGTAAAATATACAGATCACATATTAATTACCCGTTTTTTTTAATAAAATACTTATAATCTCGTACTTTGTTAGATGATGTTTTTCTTGAAGGAAACATCACAGTATGTCTCAAACCACCTGTTGAGTTGATGGCTTCCCTTTGAGCTGATCTTAAGGTTCGCTTTCTCTGCTCATTTTTACTAATCATAGCGTTAATTCAAACAGTGCACTTGTTTAGCTTTAAGGTCAGAACATGTTCGAATAATTAGTTTTTATTTAGTATGTTACTGGATGTTACATTACCACCAACAGCCTTAATAATTTTTTCATTCCCGATGCTTGATGATGGCAAAAGTTTTCACCAGAAAAGTGGCATAATCAAAAACATGAATCGTAGTGAAGAGCTATCTCTATATTAATCGAAATAAATACAGCACAGACAAATCATAAATATGAAAAAACCTTAAAAATGCACTGTACCTCGTGGCACGCTTCTACTTTCCGTAAGAAGGTTCTCCAGATTAAGTGAAGTCGTAACTAGAAGTTATTTCAAATATTGTGTAAGATTAAGCAATACTAGTTAAGTAAATTTAGAAAGATTCTTTAGTACAAAATACCTTGTTGGTACACATATATAGGTCTGGGAAGCCTAATTTTTTCAACAACTTTGTACCAAATGGAAGATTCATAGTTGGATATCTCTGAGGTCACATTAATGAATACATAGTATGAAAAGTTTATTTAAAAGTTTAATATGGAACAGAAAATCCTATTTCAATTAAGGGGGTTCGGTATCCAAAAAATGAAATTTTTATAAATTTTCGTGTTTTAATATTTTATTATTCTATGACTAATTCCTGACATTTTAATGCAAAAAATATTAAAATCCGATGATGGGAACTATTTTTATTTTTATTTTGAAAAATATATTACATGCCAACAATTTAGTGTTTCCATTGCAACTGAAGTATTTGTTATAGTAACACAGTTGTATTCTTCCAAACTATGATTTAGATTTATGGTTTGGTACACCTGCCTTGTCTACTAACAAAAAATACAGCTGTCTATAACTGTCTTCAGTTACAATAAACAAATTTTGTGTTTGTAAACAAAACAAGTTCTGTTTGGTGGATTGTAGTTACTGTTATTTTGTTTGTAGAACGCATTTGATTTCTAAAATGCCTAGAAGTAATAGAATTTTTAAGAAGAGAAAAAGTGAGTTTTACAAAAAGAAAGTAGTTGTAGAGTGTGAAAGCAGTGGTAGTGGTGTTGTTTTGGAAGAAACTGTGGAAGATAGGTTAGTTGAGTAAAACTGAGCCTAGTCCTACGCCGAATAATGAGGGACACAGATGATGTTGTTAGTGCTTCAAAAGTGAAACTAGGTAATATCAGTCAAAATTATAAAAACATAACTGATAAGGAGCCTAATTTCCAAAATGATATTGTTGATTTTAAAAAACTTACAAATGTAATTTCTCAAATAGCAGTATTCAAACAGTGTCATCAACCGATCGATTTTAAAATCAAGTATCGTGTAGGCCTTTTTTTCTCGGGGAACTTTTCATGTGAAGGTTGCAATGAAAAGACACTGGCCTCTTATGAAAACTCCTTAGTCTTGCAAAATAGACCTAATGATGATACAAAATTATATTACATAAATGTAAGA
This sequence comes from Homalodisca vitripennis, assembly GCF_021130785.1. Lineage (NCBI taxonomy): Eukaryota > Metazoa > Arthropoda > Insecta > Hemiptera > Cicadellidae > Homalodisca > Homalodisca vitripennis. The sequence goes on along the minus strand of NC_060208.1, from coordinate 215,944,253 downwards.
TTGGTGTATGGCATGTGTACGATTGGCAGAGGCCAGACGGATGCCGCTACACTATGTGGCGTACTAAATCTGCTGCCCTCTCCTCCATCACGGTTTATGAATTACACACAACTGTTAGGGTCTGTGACTGAAGATGTTTGTTTTAAGATTTGAAGGAAGCAGTAGAAGAATCAGTGATTATAAATGAAGGTAGGAGGGATTTGACAGTAGCCATAGACGGGACATGGCAAAAGCGAGGCCATACATCACAAAATGGTATAATCACTGCAACATCTGTGGATACCGGTAAGGTAATTGATGCAGAGATTTTATCTAAGTATTGTCGTTGTAAAGACAAATTAATTGGACAACATAGTGATAAGTGCAGTGCAAACTATCTGGGAGTAAGCGGAGGCATGGAAGTTGTCGGAGCTCGTGCGATTTTCCATCGGTCCCTACCCACTTACAATGTTCGCTACGTTGAATACTTAGGTGATGGGGATTCGAAAGGGTTTTTTAGTGTTGTGGAAAGCAAGCCCTATTGTGATGAGTGCCTGGTGAAAAAACTAGAATGCATTGGGCATGTGCAGAAGCGCATGGGGACTCGCCTAAAGATTTTAAAATTAAAAGAGGGGAAAAAAACAAACAAACCGGTGGAAAAAAAATAGGCGGTCGGAACAGACTGACTGAAGCTGCCATATTAGCCATACAAAAATATTATGGTCTAGCAATTCGAAGAAATGCAAGCAATTTAGAAGACATGCGAAAAGCTGTTTGGGCTGAGTATTACCATTTGCTATCCAGCAATACAAATCCTCAACACGGACTTTGCCCAATAGGGAGTGAAAGTTGGTGCAAGTACCAAAAGGCTATGGCTTGTAATGAAACTTATGACCATTCCAAACATTTTCACCTTCCTGCTGTCATCATGAACAAGATAAAGCCTATTTTTACAGACCTAAGTGCACCTGATTTGCTTCGTAAATGTCTCCACGGTAAGTCACAAAACCCAACTGAGTCCGTAAACCAAGTAATCGCTTGCCAAAAACTGTCTTTGTTGGCATACACACCTTGCACTTATGAGTGTATGATGCCATAAGTTCCTGCAATAAAGGAAATATGGCAAAATGTATGGTTTTACAACATCTTGGAATGACTGTTGGACATAATTTTTGTGAAACAATGAAAAAGCTGGACATAGCTCGCTTACAAAAAGCTCAACGCATGGCTACCGAAGTCGCAAAAAAATCAAGGCAAGCTCGCTCAAGTGCCAAGAGGAAGCTGGAAGATCAGTGGGAAGAGTTGAAGGATCCTGATAACCCTAGTTATGCAGCTGGATGTCATTAATATTATAATAAAGGTCAGTGAATTCACTTATTTGATGTGTGTTGCCTTTAGCTGCGATTTCCCGAAAATTTACTTTTTTATCACTTATGTACCTTTTTCTCAAGATCCACTGATCAGATTAACATAAAAAAATACACATGTACTTAAGACCAGTACACACATTTAGAGCGGAAAACATTATAAAAATCTATTTTAAATTTTTATTACAAAAATTATAATTATAAATTATTTTACAAAAAAATAATAAATTTTTTATTTACAACAAATTAAATAAAAACTTCTTTTTTTTAACTTTTTTACGCTCTACATGTTAACAAAGGTCTAAATAGTAGTGTCCTAAAGTTTGATGATGATAGCTTTAAAGGTTTCTGAGAAAAAGGTACATTAAATTGGCCAAATTAACATGTGAAGGATAGGGCATACCGAACCCCCTTAAATAGCGACTACTTTCGGGTTTTGTAATCTACTTTCAGTGCATGGAGAGGTATTTTGAAAATTTACACCTCCGATCAGACTGCTTCCTAGTCTGCAATATAAAATTGGTATTAAATCATTCTCCTTTTCACTGCACACTGGGCAAATTTTTCAGACGCTTATAACAAAAATAATGTGGCCATAATTGTTTATAGGAATCTTCATATTTTACTAGAAAGAGCTTGGAATCATCATTGAAAATTAATTGCTAATCCGGTGCTATAGCAAGATGTTAAAGCTATATCATTATTCCTTTATTATAAAACAGCACAAGTTTGCTGTGTAGTGTAATACGTGAGTAGTCAATTTCATAACTTTTTTACACATTTAGTTAACTTTGCTTATTATGGTTTGTTTTCAGAATTAAATTCCCTACAATCTGTATTAGGAAAAAACAATTTGTTTATTGGTCATTTAACAATGTTATTGGACATCAGACATTTAAGACGGTATTTTTGTTATTATACGTATTTTTGGCAAATTTCATACTTTTCTCAAAAACTGTTCACATTACAACCTATACAGTGGTTTTATGTTATTTTTCAGGTGACTTTACTTATAAATACACCTTATTCGAGTTAAAAAGTAAGAACAAAACATTTCAGAATCGCTTAATTTCACCAGATGAACTGAAAATAAAGCAAAATCTTTCGCCAGCCACTACTCACTAATGGAGCGTTTCCGGACCTACCTTTATGCAACATTTTTTTCTTATCTTTAGCTCTACAGTTACGTCTTAAAATATTTTACCATATTCCTGACTCAACCTGTATATATATATATATATATATATATATATATATATATATATATATATATATATATATATATATATATATTATGTGACAGATACGGCCAAATACAAAATAATTGAATCGGAAAAAGTAAGCGCTCTGTGGTGTAATGGTAGCACATTCACCCGGCAAGTGAGAGATCCGGGTTCGACTCCCGGCGGAGCAAGTACTTTTTGCGATTCAATGTTAATTGAAATTAAATAAGGCTCTTGCCATTTATACAATTTAATGCAAATAAAAGTCGTTTGACAGGTATTTGGTCTTCCGATCATATGTTAGTTTGCTTATTTAAACGCATATGTGACAGATACGGCCAAATACAAAATAATTGAATCGGAAAAAGTAAGCGCTCTGTGGTGTAATGGTAGCACATTCACCCGGCAAGTGAGAGATCCGGGTTCGACTCCCGGCGGAGCAAGTACTTTTTGCGATTCAATGTTAATTGAAATTAAATAAGGCCCTTGCCATTTATACAATTTAATGTATATATATATATATATATATATATATATATATATATATATATATATATATATATATATACTTTTGTCACAAATCGTCTAATATTAGCTATTGTAATTTACTTCCGGTATAAGGTTGATTCCGGTGCCATATTTGAGGTTGCTTTGTTACCCCAATCAAGCCACTATGTACATACAAAGTACTAAGAACCTTATTTCTGTAAAATAATAGAAACTAACAAGATTGGTTTTATAACAGTATTAAAATTATAGTATAAGCCAGACAGTATCTTTGTCTTTGACATATGTGCTGCATAGTAAATGTTCTAAAAAAGTGCGATTAAAAGTATATTTTTACTGAAAGTTCCAATTTTATTATCAGGTGTGAAAACGTTAAATTAATAGCAATAGTTACTTTTAAGCACACTCTATGGTTCGAAGACTACAAATAGGCACACATTTACAGTTATCAATATTTAAATTAAAGGTACGATAGTTTTTCATGGTAAAATGTTTAAATAAAATAGAAGAGCCTATTACATTAAACACGATCTTTAAATGAATATTTATCACCTTTCCGGACCAAGATTGAATTTTAAGGGGACCTATATTCTTAGTAAGGATCCTTTGAATGATAATGTAAATTTTCAACAGATCGTTGACTGTTTACGTGAAAACAAAACAAACAAAAAAGTCACTTTTGAATCTATAATATTATTAGAATATCATCATTTTGTACAGTATATATGTTTATTTCCAATAAAGATGCAAATGAGAACATAAAGTTTATATTTTAATGTTACAAAAAAAGAAAACATATATACGAGTTTTAAAAAGCAGTGTTATATTCTCATTTAACTGGGTTATATTGTGGTAATAATGCTCAAGCTCATAAAACATTTCTATGTTTACATTTTAGAAGTAAAATATTATGGTTTCACAGAAGAAGGACGAAAAAACTGTATCCTTGTAAAAATAGTAAATTGTTATTAAAATAAACTTAAATATAATATTTTAATGTGCTAAAACAGTATATAAACCTAACATATAACCCTAAAATCCATATTTTCATATCATCAGAACATTTGAAGTTACACAATACCAACGTAATTACGTAGTATTGCCTTTTATAATTTGTAAATTATATTTGTGTAAAAGATATTGGAACTAATAAGGAATACAAAACAATCCTTGTTTCCAAATAGAAAAAGTATATAACATGTTTCAGTTACATACTCTGAATGGTTTAAAGTAAAGTTGGGTATTGTCTTAGAATGAAGGACTAATTTCTACAAAAATAATATCTGAGTAATTGTTTTTTGTCAGGTGTTATTAAAAGTGTTCTGTTGGCTATAATGGTAAAAACCATGAGGAAATATATGTCTCTAGACAATAAAGAAAATCTTACATCATGTGTATTCCAAGAACAACGTTTGAGGCATACCTTAGCGAATTTATAGCATATTCTGCCAGAGAATCTTGTCTTCGTAAGATTCAGGGTATAGATTAAGAGTAGATTTGTGAAGTGCTCTTGACTGATGTATTTTCAACGAATAACTGGGAATGTCCATCGCACTTAAGATGATGCTTGGAGGACGTCTGACCCAAAGCTGTATATAAAACGGACGCTCGAAAGAATCCATACTACACATCGTTCACACAGTCTTGAGGTCGAGACAATTAACGGTAAGTGTTGTAGATTTCTTCATTGCAATTTTTATACTGTTAATTTTTTCTAGCTTTGTAAATGTTTCATGAAATACTCGAAAAGAAGTCGTTATTACTACTAAGATGAAACCTATAATGGTACATTGGTACGTTTTTTATTAAGTATATTAATTAAATTGCTTGGCATTAAAAGGTAATGATATCATTACCTTTAATTATATGAGATATTATTATTTAAGTTATTCATATATTTGTAGTGACGATGATTTCTAAGTTTTATGATAAAAATAAGAGTACTCAGAAACATTTTTGCTTCTATTTCAAAATTTAAAATTTGCAATCTTAGATTTCTGGACCATTACTGAACGTTTTAAGATTTAATGTTATAATATATATTTATTAAAATACAAAGGTTTTCAACACGGCAACACTCGTGTGTTATTTAGATCAATGCAATACGATAATGTAGTGGCTGTTATCTAATAACAAATAGAAGACCAAACCATTTTTCCAGGTAACTATGAACCTCTTACTTCTCTCTGCCCTGGTGGCCGTCGCCCTTTCCCATCCTCTGGAAGTGTCCGAGGAAGATCATGCCCAATGGGAACTGTTCAAGGTAATACAGAATACATTTAGACCACGAAGGTTATGTAGAATTGTATAGAACTTAGTGAACCCTTTACGACAAAGCATGGTTATGACCTCGAGTTTATAAACAGTTAGAACAAACTATATCTCGTTGAAGAGAGTTGGAGGATATACAGCTGTCTAAAACTGTAGTTAGATTATATTTATCAAATTATTAAAGTTTTTAACAATATTACCGTAACAGAACTATAATCATGGTTTCATTAGATAGATTAACTCTAAAAATCAACTAGGTCTATATTAAACGTTTATGTCTACTAAGAGTAATGAGAATAACTACTAACCTAATAATATTATAGTAAGTAGTACGTAACAATATTAAAAAGACCTAGTAACAAAGTTATTATTTTTAGTATAAAGTATTATTTTTAAATTTATATATTACACAATATGATTCCCTATTATATACGAAACATAAAATTAATTCATAATTTTAGTTTATAATACACGTTACTTTTAAAATCTAGTTTACTTATACAGTTTGATTTATCAGAATATTGTATAAAATAAATATTTTCCTAATTTTTAATTTTTTTATTTTAATTTATAAATGTACGTTCCAATAAAGCCCAAAAATTTATAAAATTGTCAAACAAAGATATTAATTTACTGCTAAAGATATAAAAAATGGCATATGTATAGTTTATATTACATTGGGACGTTAATTTTTCAAATCTAATATAAACCTGTAATTTAGGTGGCCCACGAAAGAGAATACGATACACCAGAAGAAGAAGAGAAAAGAAAGAATATTTTCCTGGAAAACCTGCAGTTTGTACGAGAACACAATGAAAAGTTTGAAAAGGGCGAAGTTACTTTTGATGTTGAAATAAATAAATTTTCCGATTTGGTAAGTAAATAAAAAAATAACTATCGGTTTTAGTATGATGTGATGATATATCGTTCTGTGTGAGACACTACGTTAATTAAATTTATCGCAGGAATTTTGTTCTAGATATTTCTATATATTAACCTGTATTTGAAATGTATATATACTGAAGATATTTTTAATACTTTAACTAAAAAAATTAATATATTCTAAATACCTTGCAATTGAATTAATTATATTTTATAGATATTTTTAAGTTCTAATGCATGTAAAATATTAACAGGGAATTGAATAAAAAATTACGTTATACAATTATATGGAAAATGCTTTTACTAAAGAGTTAGAGATACATGTATCAAATTCCTCTCTACCACTCAAACTCATACAGTATACTGTATAATTACGTTAGTGTGATAAAATTGCGGTGGGCTTATACTTTATATAGAAAATTACAAAATTGCTTATCTTTACTAAATTTACTGTAGATAAAGTTAAAGTCCACATATGAAATTAATTAAAAACTTAAAATACAAAAGAAAAGTTTGTATTTATTGTAATAAACACAATACACTTTAATATGAAGGACAAAGACACATAGAATCACTTCAGCAGGAGTTTGAGGGTTACACGTTTTCATTAATGGGAGAACCACGGGTGGGTCCAAACATTGGGTAATACAGAAGAACTCAAATAACACTAACACATAACAACTATAATAGGCAGTGTTGTTAGTAAGATGACGGTTAAAAATCGTAGGGCTATATTATCACTCTTATCAGCTTTGCTAGTAATCGTCGAAAACGCGGCATATACGTCAACCTCACGCACAGAGGCAAACGAGAACCAACTGACGGCCGCATCCAGATAAGCATCCCTCAACACGGTGACATAATCGCAAGCTGAAGATTTATCTATTGGTAAATTTAAAAAGTAGTCTTTAATAAATTACATTGATGTCAAAAAAATATGTATAGACATTTGATTTTATAATGTCTAGCCCTAAACCATGCCCCATGTTTTCGATTCATATTAACCAGGATTCTAGTATTTATAGTAACTAAACATATAACATAGCCCTTTTCACTACTCAAAAGTTCCCATTCAATGCAAGACAAGGTTTTAGATGTTTTTACTAATTGACTAGTGTTACAGTCTACAGTCTTAGTACAGCATTAGTACTACAGTATAGATTGCCTAGCCAAGTAAAATATATTAAGTTTACCAATATCTTGTATTTAGTCTATTTGTTATATTGTGCAAAATAAACATATATGAATACAAATACATACGTTCAACTCCCACACAGACCACCGAGGAGTTTGTGTCAATGATGAATGGCTACAAGCGCCCAGAGGGATACGAGAGTACTGGAGATAAATTCGACGACTCAGAGAACGTGAGGCTCCCTAAGCACTTGGACTGGAGGAAGAAAGGAGCTGTCACTGAAGTCAAGGACCAAGGATCTTGTGGATCTTGCTGGGCGTTCAGTGCTGTAAGTCATTGAGCGGTCATAAAATTTTTAATATAGATTATTAGTGATATATTGACATCTCAGTCTTGTATATAAGCAAATAGATCTAAATGTCTAGAAAACCGTTTTGATGTGACGTTGTGTTAAACAGACTGGAAGTCTCGAGGGTCAACAATACCTGAAGTCTAAGAAGCTGGTGTCACTCAGTGAACAGAATCTTTTGGATTGCTCAGCTGCTGAAGGAAACAATGGATGTCACGGTGGTCTCATGGACAAGTCTTTCACTTACGTACAAAAGAACAATGGCATTGACACAGAGGCATCTTACCCCTACGACGGTTACGTACGTAAAATAATATTCCTTCCTTTTTCATATACCTTATATTTTGTCCTGAAAAAAATAATGCTAATGTTATGTAGAAATATATTTTACACAACTTGATAGGATGTTACTGAAATCAGTCAAAACTTGTTGATATGTGTTTTAGTTAAAAAAAATAGCTCTTTTTACGCTAATTTTTATAAGTACTACTTAATTATAACAGTGCTAGAAAATATTCCAGATCTTATTTTGCTGCCATTTATAGTAAAATATAAGGGCAATGAGAGCATGTTCTCATACTCCTGATTTTTAATTTCATGTTTTATACTGGAATTTCGGATACCTTTAGTTACACATTAATAAATATACGTGTTTTAATTTACAGGTTGGCACTTGCCGCTACAACGCCACGAACAATGGAGCCACCGACACTGGATATGTTGACATCACCTCAGGCAGCGAGAAGGCTCTGCAGAAGGCTGTGGCCACGGTTGGGCCGATCTCAGTCGCCATTGACGGTAGCCACACTTCCTTTAAACACTACAAGAGTGGTAAGTTCACACTGCAGTAACTAACTCCACCTGTGACTAACATTGTATTTTGTCCTCAGCAAGTAATGTGCTCTTATTGATTTCCAGGAGTGTACCAGAATCCCTACTGCTCTTCTATATATCTAAGCCACGCTGTTCTGGCTATTGGCTACGGCTCAGCCAAGAAGGGCGGCGCCTATTGGCTGGTGAAGAACTCCTGGGGAACTGACTGGGGCATGAAAGGCTACGTTATGATGGCCAGGAACCACGATAATATGTGCGGTATCGCCACAATGGCTAGCTATCCCAAGGTTTAAGCACTTCCTTTGTATATGACATATGGACGAGTTATTAAACTTCCCTGAGCATTGAGAACTTAGTTATTTTTTACCTTATATAAAATATTAGTACACTTTTGTTTTGTACTGTACTAACTATACAAGCGAAAACTCTTCATAGACATACACAATAGGTTTGATTTTTACTTTTTTAGTCAAGGAATAAACATATTATGAAGTTTCCTTTTTTAAATAAAAAAATGAATTGTATAAAAAATCATGATCAAAATTAATAATAACTTTAGTTCTTGTAAATATCATACATTATTTACATTTTGAATAGGTAATTTTTAAATTTTAACATAATGCATATTACACGCACACAATTTATATTAAGGATTTTTTTTGTTAAAATACCACAGAGAGTGAATATATCCTTTAATAAATATTTCATTTCATAAAATAATTTTGTACGCTAAATTAAACAGTACTATGTATTGATCAGAAATATGTGACGGATTTCCCGCAGAACAATGTAAAGTCCTAAGACAAAAGGAATTAGACCATAAAATTTTGTCACAGAAATTGAAACATCCTTTAAAAAATCTACTTTCGACTATTACGAGTGAATAAATTATTACATTAACGGTTAACTAAATTTACAAAACCCCAGCAGGTTATATGATACTGAAAGAGATAAGATGTATTTTTGGCTGTATATCTTTAAACAATATCAGTTCTGTTTATAGTTTTTATGTTTAAATTTTGAAAAAGTCTTGAGTAATACACGTTACACTACATACTTTGTTAATTTTATTTATTACAGTGTAAGACAGTTTTTACTAATAATTTCTGGATTAAAAATAAAACTTTTTATCTATTGGAAGTAACTAATACAAAATATTTATTCTTTTAATGAAACGTTTAATTTTTTCTTTTTTGGTTAGTGTTCATAAATTAAATACGGCTATGAACATCGACTGTAAAATGATATTATGTATTAAAAATTATATTCCACATAAATATGGACTTAATGATAAACTGTCCTTAAATGTATGTATGCTACTTTAGTGTGTACAATAAAAAAAAAAAACTGTGAATCCCTAAATACCTCAAATAATTAAGTAATGAAACCCAAATAATCCTCAAGAAGATAGTTATTTCTGCTGAAAAATATAAAAATATTCAATAATTAACAAAAATCCTTCTACAAAAATTATTAAGTGGTTAAAATTTCTGTAAAAATGAACTTTATGTTGGTTGTGTGTCCAACTATGAACATAATTTAAGCGTCATTGATGTATGACACGCAGATACATATCATAAGGAAAAAGAATATGTCTGACGGAAGGATGAAAACTTGTTTTGTACTACTTCCTATATGTCTGTCTGAAGGACATCTAAAAAACGAAACGAGCAAAAAGGATTTGAAATGATCCATTTTGAATGTAGCATTCAAAGTTAGCGGAGCCTGGTACGAGACGTATTGTGGTGTAATCATACGTTATGCTATTAGGACAAATAGGACAAATAAAATACAATTGGTAACTTATGTTGTGTTTAAAAACAGAAGAGTATATATGAATCATCAACAGCGAGAGAGAAAAAGGCAGATGTTTCCGAAAAGGGGTGATCGTGATCACATTGAAACAGCAATAAGTTGATCATCGATGACTAGACCAGAATGTCATCAAATCATTAATGAAACTCAGGAGATATAGATGACATTGTTTGCAACTGTGTAGTATTCATGTCAGCATAGGTTTGATTTACTATTAGAAACTGAATAAAATTACTTAGTGTACACAGCGTTGACAATACACTTACAGCAACAAACTTTGATAAAACTTGTTATTAAGTTAAAATGTATTTTCTGCATTTATTACGCGTAAATACTATATGAAGCAGGATGTGCAAATATAACGTGGATGGTTGAAACTTGTATGTTTATCACTGGGTTCATATACCTTCCTACTTAAGGCCAATCTTCAATGTTCAAATGCAGACGTAGTGTGAAAAGCGGTACATTAACAGCCTATTCAAAGATAGGAAAGAACTCTTTTAAGATTTTCAAATGATATTTCCAATAATTAGCCTTAAAAAGACGAGAGATCGATGTGTAACTTTTTGCAAGTTGTATGTTTATCACTGGGTTCATATACCTTCCTACTTAAGGCCAATCTTCAATGTTCAAATGCAGACGTAGTGTGAAAAGCGGTACTTTAACAGCCTATTCAAAGATAGGAAAGAACTCTTTTAAGATTTTCAAATGATATTTCCAATAATTAGCCTTAAAAAGACGAGAGATCGATGTGTAACTTGTTGCAAGTTGTATGTTTATCACTGGGTTCATATACCTTCCTACTTAAGGCCAATCTTCAATGTTCAAATGCAAACGTAGTGTGAAAAGCGGTACTTTAACAGCCTATTCAGAGATAGGAAAGAACTATTTTAAGATGTTCAATTGATATTTTCAATAATTACCCTTGATGAGACGAGAGATCGATATTGTAAGGCCATATAAAAGTTTCTATAGCTTACGAAGAAATACACTTCAGTCAAAGACTGAGTAAAATGTGGTTCAAGAAATATTCTAAGAAATGTTCACCTACAGCTCGAACAAATCAGTAAAACAGACAGATCTCATATCAATTACCCCTTTATTTCTCAAATTCAATATCATCTCGTAATTTGTTAGATTTTTTATTTCTTGATTTAAATATCACAGTATGTCTCAAACCACCTGTTAAGTTGACGGCTTCCTTTTGAGACGATCTTTTGGTTCGCTTTCTCTGCTCATATTCACTAATCGTAACGTTAATTCAACAGTACATTGTTGTACTTTGTGGTCAGAACATGTTTGAATAATTAGTTTTTATTTAGTACGTTACTGGATTTTACGTTACCAATTAAAACTTTTTAATTTCCGAGGCTTGTTGATGGCAAAAGATTTTAACATAAAAGTGGCATAATCAGAACCTTGAATCGTAGTGATCCGATATCTCCATATTAACCAAAATAAATACAGCAGAAACAAAGAATAAATATAAAACCACCAAAACAAATTTTACGATACCTAGAAATCTTTCCGTTAGAAGCTTCGCGAGATTAAGTGAACTTACAACGGGATCTTATTTCAAATTTTGTGTGAGATTGAGCGATAGTCGTTTTAAAAGAAAATATTTAAAAATACTTTAGTACAAAATATCTTGATGGTACACAAAGTTGGGCCTGGAGCCTATTTTGGTGAAAGACCTTGTACGGAATGGACGGACCACATGGTTGGAGATCCCTGAGGACGTAACAATAAATACTGAGTACGCAAAGTTGATTTAAAATATGAATATAGGACATAAATTTTATTGAATTAAAATTGACTATTTGTCTAATCTACTTCAGTACATGGAGAGGTATTTGGAAAATTTACACTTCTGGATATGGCTCCCTAGTCTGCAGTATAAAATTTGTGTTCAATTACTCCTTTACAAATAATAGGATAAACCTATTATCGCACTTGTAAATCGTAATATATATATATTAGAAACAGGTTATTCTCTTCTAAGAAATAAACCACGTTATATTGGTTCAAAACATTTATACATTTTGGTACATCTAGGTACACTTCTTCAGATAAACATAACTTGTATAAATATTTACATAAATTGTGACAAAAAATAGGTAGGAACTCAAACAAGAAAAACAAACATTATAAATAAATGCAGTAGATCAGCAGCTGATGGCCCACGGCATGACGTGTGTGAATAAGTAGACGAAAAATAAATTTAT